>NW_006408581.1:12899956-12924432 GCF_000296735.1 Chrysochloris asiatica | reverse complement strand
AAAGACCAGAAAAGTTGTGGGATGACATCAAGAACATCACACATGAAGAAAGCAAAAGGGTATTAAAAAAATGAAAAAGAAAACTAAAATGAATGTCAGCAGAGACTCTCAAGATTGCTCTTGAGCTTAAAGAAGCTAAAGCAACTGGAACAAGTGAGAATATATATATATTCTCTGAACAGAGAATTTTAAAGGGCAACTTGAGAAGACTAAGTAAAGGATTATAATGAAATGTTCAATGAACTAGAAATGGAAAACCAAAAGGGAAGAACGTGTTCAGCATTGCTCAAACTGAAAAAATTGAAGAAATAATTCAGGGCTTGAGTTGTAATATTGAAAGATTCTGTAGGCAAAATATTGAATGGTGCAGGAAGCATCAAAACAAGATGGAAGGAATAAGCAGAGTAACTGTAGCAAAAAGAAGTGGTTGATGCTCACTTCTTTCAAGAGGCAGCATTTGATGAAGATCTGGTACTATTAAAGAAGAACTCTAAACAACATAGAAGGCACTGGCAAAAAACAATGCTCTTGGAATTTTTGAAATATTTTAACAAATTGAATTTGCCCTGAAGGAGTTTACTAGTCTAGGCCAGGAAATTTGGAAGACAGCTGCTCTCTGGTCAACTGACTGGAAGAGATCCATATTTGTGCTCATTCCAAAGAAGGGGACCCAATGGAATATGAAAATCATCTAGTAATATCACTAATATCACACACAAGTAAAATGTTGCTGAAGGTAATACAAAAACCATTGTGGCAGTACATTGACAGAAATCCTATCTTGATTTAGAAGTGAGTATGGACTGCAGATATCATTGTTGATGTCAGATGGATCTTGACTGAATGTAGAAAATACCAAATAAATGTTTACTTGTGCTTTATTGACTATACAAAGGCATTTGACTGTGTGGATAGTAAAAATCTAAGGATAACCTTATGAAGAATGGGTATTCTAGACACTTAATTGTTCTCCTGAGGAAACATATAAACCAACAGCCAGTCATTAGAACAGAACAAAGGATTATTCAATGATTTAAAATCAGGGGAAAAAGTGTGTCTGGCTTGTAAGTGTTCACAATATTTACTCAATCTGCATACTGAGAAAATTGTCTGAGAAACTGTACTTTGTGAAGCAGACCATTGTATCTAAGGGAGGAAGACTCATTAACAACCTGCTAGCTCTGGTAGCGTAGTGGTTACAAATTGGGCTGCTAATCTTGTGGTTAGCAGTTCAAAACTACCAGCTTTTCCATGGGAGAAAGATGAGGCTTTCTGCTCCCGTAAAGATTTACAGCCTCGGAAACCCTGTACAGGGTCGCTGTGAGTCAGAACCGACTCCACGGTACATAACAACAAAAATATGCTAGATACCCCAAACAGATGGATCGACATAGTGGCAGCAACCATGGGCTGAAACAGCAACAATTGTTATCTAGGATGATATAAGACTAAGTAGTATTTCATTGTGTTGTGCATAGGGTCACTATGAGTCAGAACTGACTCAACAGCACTTAATAACAATAACTCTGCCAAACATTTAAAACATTTTATCAAAATAATCCTATAAAGTTAATATAGTCTTACTTTACTGAATAGATATTTGAGGTTCAAAGAATATAAATAGATTGACAAACAAGAGAAATGCTATATGATGCATCAAGTATATAAGAAAATCTGGCAGAAAACACAATCTGCTCAGTCTATTCTATGTAAGCAATTAACAAATCAATTAAGTACAAACTAGAGAAAAACCAAACAGTTGTCCTTAGTTGATTCCATCTCAAGGAAGCCCCATGTGCTTAACAGCAGAACTGTACTTCCCAAACTTTTCAAAGTCAGTGACATTTCAGAAATAGATTGATAGTCTTTCTTCTGAAGTATCTCTGAGTAGGTTTGAATTGTCAGCCTCTTGGTTAGTAGTTGAATATGTAACCATTTGTTCCAGGCAAAAGGTACCTCCTGCTTCTTAAAAAACGATTTATATGAAGGTCATATACTAATCTGTAAGTATAGTGTGGATTCCAACTCATGCAATCCCCACATGTTTCAGAGTAGAAGTTCACTGTATAGGGTTTTTAGCGACTGCGCTTTAATGGAGACAGATCATTAATGAAGATAGAACTTCAGTGGCACTGATAGAGACATGATTATATGTGTTAATACAAAACAATCTAAAAACAGAAATGTATAGAACATGTGATATTTCTACATTGGTGGCATGGCTCTTCAAAGCAGAATTCTAAAAATTTCCATTTTTAAAAAATGTAAATATTTCCTCAGATGTTTCCCTTTCTCTAGTTCCCTTTAATGCTAATATATTACACTCATTTTTTCTTTAGAAATTAAGACATATAAAGTTTAAATATCATAATACATTTGAATTCCTCCTTTGTTCCCATTATAAAAGTGAGTAAGTGTTAAAAGTACATGCCTGTAAAATTAATTGTTATTATTAGACAAGTAAGATTTTAGTAAATAACTTAGTGATGTTAATACGTGCAGAATAGTATCATAATATTTATAGCAAGGAGATTTGAGCCTTGGTACCAAGAGGGAAATGACATTCCCAGATCAATTCTGAACTATTGTATTGTTTGAGTTTGTTTCAAATACTTCCTCTGGGACTTTTCAGATTGTTGGGGTCAGGGCAATTATGCCTTCAATGCACATGGAAATTCTCAGTATGTAATCATTAGTATGCAAGGTTTATGCGGTTTACCAATAAGTAAAGAAAATAGTGATTGGAAAGTCAAATAATAAAGATGTCCATATTTTTCACTAACTGGATAATAACATTGGTACAAATTAGATAATTTGGAAGCAATGACTTATGTGAAGTGTTGTTAAGTACCGTGGAGTTAGTTCTGCCTCATAGTGACCTTGAATAGTTTCTGAGCCTTTAAATCTTTGCAGAAGGAAAGTCAATCTAAGGTTTCAGTTACTTAAAAAACTTACTGTAACTTGGGTAAAGGAGTCAAGAATATACTTATTGAATTAATTTTTGCCTTCAAATACAGTTGTGATGATATCTTCCTTGATAAATAATTTATTTTTTAATTGTATGCTTCAGTAACTGAGGAGAAGTGAATATTGTGTCTTTTAATCATGTAGTATGTGTTCACGATGAATGATAGAAGTATGTGTACAATCATGCAATTATATGTACATTTGAAATGACAGGAGCACAGCTTTGATTTGTAGCAATCCAAAAGAAAGAAGAAATATTGTAATAAGGGATGTTTTCTCAACTGCACAGAAGGTGGGAATGATTATTTTAAGGGTCGCTTTGAGAGCATTTATAATGGAAGTTGATGTAAGTGATTTGTAATTTGGTGAAAAGGATGACTCTATCACATCTTTAAACAATTAAATTTAAAAATTTTCATATTCCTGAAATAAAGATTGAAATCTGGATATGCTTCTATTCAAGGAGCTGATTTTTTGCTGTTGTTGCTACGGCTTAACTTAAACTTGAAAACTTAATTCAACTTACCTGAAGCCACCATTCACTGTAGCATGCATTCTGAAGACCTAAATGAATTCTATTTAGTTTGATCTGAATCTAAGAAAATGAAAGCGTTCACAAAATAATGTTACCAGAGACTAATATGTTTACTTCTATTATAGATAGTTGTTGTTACATGCCATCGAGTCAGTTCTGATTCATAGCTACCCTGTATAGGGTTTCTAAGGAACGGCTTGTGGGCTTGAACAACTGATCCTGTAGTTAGTAGTCCAGTGCTTATCCTACAGTGCCACACCAGGACTCCCTTTTAACTAGTGGATCCTGTATTTTATTGTTCTCAGTGTACTAACGTATGATTGTATAACTATTTTTCCTCTGGAATTGCTATAAAAATAGATGATATCTTAAGAAGCTGTCTAAGGAAGTAGGACTTTAAGTAAACAATATAATAACTTGTCTTAAGGTTAATCAGAGCTTTCAAATACTAGGGAAGCACAAGAAGCAGTTGTATTGAATTTTTAGTTACTAATTCTTAAAGTGAATCAAACCAATATTGCGTACATCATTTAAAATGTAAAATAATAAAGCCGATTAAAATTCTCATAGTCATATGGTGATAGAGTCTTATTTATATATCCCAATTCCCCATTTAAGTGTCTCTAGCACACACTGTAAGCTAATGGATGACACATTTATGAATGCATGGGATCACAAATAAGTTAGTAAACACAGAAAACATTTTGAGACGAATTGATACATTTCAGCTGAGAGTTATTTTCCAAACAAAGTACAAAGCTTGATGAACAAAAGATAAAGTTAATACTATCTAATAAGCACACACCATTATGATCAGTGAAACTGCAAAACTGAATTCTAAGACAAGGGGCAAGCCACATTATGTGAATGAACATTTTCCAGCAGGAACAAGAAGGTCCACCGTAGGAAAACGAGAGCTAAATGGTATGGTCTGCATTTAGTCAACCTGAAGTAATTATTAATTTATGGTTGTCTGTGATTTTAATGAAAATGAAAGCTGTGAGGAAAGAATTGAGAGAGATAATGTGCCGTGAAATTGAGTTTCATTTATTTAGGGGCCACCTTTTCCTTTTTTGTTGTTGTTAAAGGAAAGAAAGTTAATGCAAGATGTCCACATTAAAATTTCACTAGGATTATGTAACCACTGAGTTAAATGCTAATCATTATATTTGAACAGAGTTAATGCAAATGAAATTGAAGCCTGGATTTAGGCCTCCGAGCAAGGACAGGAGTAAAAAGCACCTAAGGACCACAATTAATGTCAAAGTTATAATTATTGTCTTTATAAATATGATGAATTCAATAGCTATTTCAGCAGATATTCTATTGTTTTCCTGAAATGTCCCTTACATTGATAGCACTGTTGGAAAGAATTTATTCCAGAAGTAAGGAGTAAGCCACGGGAGGTAAAACAAAACATCAAAATGCAACCTTTATCTTTGACCTCAAAGTGTTTCTAAGTAGTCATAAGAGTGACAAGTCTTCCAGAGAATAACAGGCATGGCTAGTGTAATAGTGTGGAAAGGACGGCATTTCATGCATTGAATTTTGTAGCTTCACTCCACAAAAATGACAACTTTGTTTCCAGAAACATCTTTAAACAGAAAACCAAGTGAATCTCCTTTCAGTCAAAAGATAGAATGGCTCAGAAAAGAAATAATATCACCCTGACTACAGAATTCCTCTCTAAACAATCATCTAAATGCAACTAATGGTCAGCATGTACCCTAGAACAAAGGCTAAAAGATAAAGGGGGACATGGAAACTAGATTACTGGAAACAGAACAACCAGAATGGAAATAATGACAAAGCTGACACTAAAGAGTAACCTATACCACTGACTTATAGGAATAGAAATTGTTCAATGAGTCTCATTTATGTAAATTGTTTTCAGAAATCACAAAGAATACTAAAAAATGAAATTCAAGGGATAACTCTTAAATATTGCTACCAATTACAAAAGGGAAGCTAATGCTTAAGGACTTCTCAGAGTAAAACTTAACAATTTTCCCAGGAGAGAAAAATTTGTTTTTAATAGTTATGCTGCCAATTTTAAGAAATATGAAGGAAACCATGTAAAAAATGAATGTCAATACATCAATCATAGATGTGAAAAAGTTGTTTTTTTTGCTCTAGAAAAATTTAAATGAAGTCCTTAGAATAAAATACACATATGACATCACTTTTTTAGGGAAATACTTAGAAAACATTTTAATCACCATTTATATTATATCTTATTATTTCTAGGTTGCATAGCAATTTATCTATTAAAAATATATTCAGTACAGGGCACTCTGAGAAAAATATCTATCCTTTAAAGTCTACACTTTAAGTGGGTGAGTAATGCCTTTCTGGGGGTGTAGCGGCTCCATTCAATAAACACTGGATTGTGAACCATGTGGTCTTCGGTTCCAGTCTACCAACAGTTCCACAGGAGAAGAACGAAGCTTTCTGCTCCTGCAAAGATTTAAAGCCTCAGAAACCCCACACAGGGTTGCTATGAGTCAGAAACAATTCTATAGCACTTAACAACAGCAACAACAACTATGCCATTCTAACTTGCTTCTTTCCTTTTTGCACTGACTTGGCAAACATTTATTGGGTATTTTAAAGTGTTTTGCATTGTATTAGATATTGGGGCTACAAACTTAAATAAACAATACCTCTATTACAACTATTGTTATGTGCTATCGAGTCAGTTCCGACCCATAGTTATCCTGATTAAGGTTTCCCAGGAGTAGCTGGTGACCTTGAGGTTCAAAGTAACTTTGCAGCCCAGCCCATTAACCAACAATGCCACACCAGGACTGGATTACAGCAATTAGGGAACCTTTTTGTTGTTGTTGGTTTTTGTTAGGTGTCATTGAATTAGTTCTGAGTCATAGTGACCCTATGCACAACAGAACAAAACAGTCCCCAGTCATGCTGCTACTGTTTCAATCCATCTCATTGGGAGTCTTCCTCTTTTGAGCTGAGGCTCCACTTCACCAAGCATGATGTCATTCTTCAGGAACCAATCCCTGCTGACAATGAGTCCAAAAGTGAAAGACAGTCTCATCATTCTTGCTTCTAAGGAGCATTCTGGCTATACTTCTTCCAAAACAGGTTTATTTTGACTTCTGGTAGTCCATGGTTGTTATTACTTTCCTGAAAGTACACATGGTTCAGTGCTTCCAAAGATAGTTTTTTGAAAAATAGTGAAAATCTAAATGAAATTAGAATGGAGAGTTTTGTTTTGAGTTAAGAGGGTAGGATCTATATTGGTGGTAATATGTCAAGAGCATCTTGAAAGATCAATAGGAAGATAGGACAACTGAAGACATTTGCAGAAGGAGATGTAGAAAAAATGCTTACGACTAAATGAAGAACTAGAATTCTGAATAGCATTTTTCATTTATTTCCAGTGATACTTGTTGTTGTTAAGTGCCGTGGAGTTGGTTCTGACTCATAGCGACCCTGCACAGGGTTTCCGAGGCTGTAAATCTTTACGGGACCAGAACGCCTCATCTTTCTCCAGCGGAACGGCTGGTAGGTTCGAACTGCTGACCTTGCGGTTCATAGTCCGATTCGTAACCACTACGCAGAAACAATAAAAATAATTTTTAAAAATTAAAATAATCTAAGAAGCTGGACTATATGAAGAACACAGCATCAGGATTGGTGGTAGGTTTATTACAACCTGTGGTACGCAAATGATGTACACTTGCTTGCTGAAAGCAAAGAAGATTAAAAACACTGATGATTAAAGTTTACAGACTTCAGTATGGGTTATACCTTAATATAGAGAAAATTTAAACATAAATATTAAAATGTGAAGTGATTATTTCTCAATATATATTCCATCTAGATTATACACTTCTAAAGACAGAGTTATTATCTCTGTAACCCTTCCCCAAAGAATCATTTATTCTTCATGTTTTAACATCCTCAAGGGTCTCAAATTGTACCCATTTTCTATATTTGAATTTTGTGAACAACAAAAAAAAAACCAAGATCAAGTCTGTAGAGTAGGTGTACAGCCCTTGCTACTATTGAAAAATCAGCAGCATTGTTGTTATTGAAAAACTAAACACATAAAAACAAAAAAACAGATTTTCTGGAAATTCTGCACAAATGTAATTGTCAATTTCCTTCACACTTTTTCCTAATAAGCTTCTGTGACTGTGCTGTGATCTTATAGAAAATCCATCAAAATCAGTCCTTTGGAATCCTCCTAAAACAGCTACGAAGACCTCCTGAGCTGATCTCTCTGTTTTGAATTTAACTGGTCTAATAAATCCCCTCAGAGACTCAGAGACCACTGTTTTAATTGAACCTTACACTCAGGACCATATTGGTAAATTCAAGACTTGTTCCTGGTTCATTTCCCCCATAAATTCTTCATTTGCTTCTATCTTGCTGATAGTTTAAAACTTGCTAGTTTAAAAGACTGATGAAGAAATACGCATTTTGAGCTCATTGATTTTCATGCAATGCTTTTGGAAACCATAGAACCTTGCAGAAGCTAGAATATTTACTTAAAATTGAAATTGCCAAATTATGTCAGATACCAACTTCAGTGACACTTCTGTGGCCTTCCACTGGTTACTGGATTTCAGCCACGGTTTCTTCATTTATCAAGGTTTTCAGCCTTTCCTGCCTTGGCTCATCTTTGAAGTCTTCCCAACCTTCCTGAAAATGCTTGGTCCTTCTAAAAACATTTGTTTTCAGTGGCACACCATTCCAAATAGTTGTTATGATGCTTCAATGATTTAGGAGGAGGTTCAGTTGAGTTTTATAAAATAGTTGATATTAGCTCTGACATCAAAATTGTTTTTTTTCTATAGCACAAAAAGCATCATTTATTTTTTTCTTCCAAAGAAACCCCAAAAGGGCAATACACAAGTGTATTGTGTAAAGAACTTGTCTTCAGCCATCACCATCCACTGATCACAAAGACATGTTTTAAACTCATTTCACATGCAATATATCCATACATTTATGAATAGGAATTCTAGTAGTAATAGTTGCTTAGCCTTGTATATTCATTGCCATCTCTATTTCCCACTATTTCATTAAGGAAATAATAGTAAATGAAAGAAAAAAAATTTCCATCAGAAGAAATTACTGATACTTTGAGTCATTTGTTGGAAAATTATAAGATTGTATTTTATTAGTAATGTGCATTCTCCTAGAAGTACCTCCTTCTTGAGGATAAATAATGAGTTCATGTTGCTTTATCTTCAATAGGTCATATCCTAATACCAATTTAGTTTTTATATTCACACAATGATGAATGCGAATACATTTTTTATACTGTTGGACCCTAGAGAAGATCTATTTCATATTCCTGAGCTGAAGTTCAGAAACCTGATGTATCTGCAGAGATCAGAAAGAAAATTGTAGTCCACAGCAATAATTTTGTTTTACATCCCGGTATTACATTATGAATACTTTCAAATGAATTTCCCCTCTGGATTTGCCTACCTGCTAGAGTTCAAACACCTCTTTAAGCAAAGTGGCAATAAAAAGCTTTAATAAGTGCAAGCCTTGCTGAGTGAGGAGTCATTAGTGTAGAGGTGCAGAAAAACACACTTTCTTATTTGTAGGAAAGTGTTAGGAAAGCAGAGTGTGGAATAAGAGTCATCAAAATGCAAATATAATAAGCTATTTAAGTAAACAAATCTCACACTAATATTGTGCACTAAATCTTCTTTTCCCTAGCCTCCCCTGAAGCAGAATTTCTATTTCTTTTCCTTTACCAATCTAAATTTTTGTTTACTTTAGACCCAGTTGGAATACTTACACCTTAGCGAAGCTTACATGTGAATAAACTGCAAGGTTTGATCCCCTGATGGTGATAATCTCTCACTTCTTCTAAAGGTGTCTATTTTAAAAAGGGACAGGCATTTTATTGTTACTATTGGTCTTCTTAATGGAGCACCTATATTACAGAGTCACAGAGGAAAAGAAAAACGGTACTTGAAAGTAGAGAGTTTAACCAAGAATTAATTCTACTAGCTTTCCAGGTCAGGTACTGAGAAATGTAATTGAAAGATAGCTCTAAATCATGCAAGCAAGAGTAAAAAAAAATTAAAAAAAAAAATTAATAAAAAAATCTACTGATGCTTTACCAAGTTATCAATCAATCAATTCTTGATCTTTTTTTAAACATACCAGGTACACAGAAAATGTTGCATAAGTCGTAAACCACATAGTAGGCATTAGAAATTCTCATTAGGAAGTCTTGTTTTTCTAGGGCTTTTTATAATACATTAAACCATACTGGTGATAGTTATGAGTATTATATTCAAAGTAAGATCATCGATAGCAGCAAAGCAAGCTATAGAAAGATGAAGGTTAGATGTGAACAATAGAGAAGGAGAAACAATTGAAAGGTGCTTTGAAAGGTGTTTTTTGCTTCTGAGATATGAGTAACTAAGAAGATCTATTATGAGTTAACTTGAAAAAAAGAGCT
This sequence comes from Chrysochloris asiatica, assembly GCF_000296735.1. Lineage (NCBI taxonomy): Eukaryota > Metazoa > Chordata > Mammalia > Afrosoricida > Chrysochloridae > Chrysochloris > Chrysochloris asiatica. The sequence continues at coordinate 12,914,473 of NW_006408581.1, read as the reverse complement.
GAAATAGAAGTAGTATTTTATACTTGTGATTCATGGAAATAAATGAAAAATACCTAAGTTTCATTAGGTGATAATTAACTTAAATGATAATTTATTTCACAATTTGCTGCTAGTATTACTCATCATATTTTTGTGGGTATAATGTTATTGAGAGATAGAAGCATAGGCAGATCGAAGTCTAAATGAGTACCAATTCTATTCTTAAATTCCATGATTTTAATTTTATATAGCTATGTCCTCTATCTCTCGATTGGAGTGGAATAATATAAAGAGCAACATCATGAATTGGATTCTCATGTAAACTATTTGTGTGTGTGTGTGTGTGTGTGTGTGTGGTTAGCTGTCAATAATACACATTCATGTCTCATATGTTGTAGATATTTTTCAAGAGTGAGCAGACCATGTGTCATCTTTGTGTAAATATAATCAATCATCTTTTTAAAACGCTTAGGGTTTATTTCTGATTTTTGTAGGATGATACCACTAACATATACGAGGGTAAGACAAAAAGTATTGCTACAAAACCAGATAAATTTTTATTAAACAAAAATATCAAAATACGAAGCTATTGATTCTCAACATATCCTCCATCTAGGGCTATACACTTCTGAAGACAATGTTTTCATCTCTCAAACCCTTTACCAGAGAATTCTGTGCTTTTCAATTTACACCACCTCAAAACAGAAGTTTTAGCATCTTCTAGATGGTAAATTCTGTTCCTTTTCAACGTTCTTTGAATTTGGGGAATGAAAGGAAGTCTAAAAATGCAAGATCAGAGACTGCAGGGTGAATGAGGGAAGCTTCCCAACAAAATTCTCAAAGGGTTACCCTTGCTATCCTCAAAAACTGAGAAAGTTCATTAACCAGATGGGAAAAAAAAAAATCCTTATTAAAGTTTCCTGGTCTTTTTCTCACCAATTCAGCTTTCAATTTTCTAAAATCATCATAGTAAAGCTACTGATCACCTTATGTTCTTCAAGGAAATCTATCAAGATTACCCCTTAGAAACTCTAAAACAAGTCACCATAATTTTCTGAGCTGTCCTCTGTGCCTTGAATTTAACTGGATGAGCAGATTCCCTTGGAAACCACAGTTCTGATTAAATATTTATTTGAAAGCACCTAATAAGAATAAGATAAGTGTCCAGCTGTGAGAACTTGTCTGCAGCCATCCACTGATGTCAGAGATATGCTTAAACACATTTGGTTTGGAATAAACTATTGTGCATATGAACTGAAACTCAACTAGCAATACTTTTTTGACTTACCTTTATTATTTATCATTAATACTTGTCATTTATTGAGCATGTACAGTATAGCAAGCACTATACAAAGCACTTTTGATTCTCAGAACAATTCTATAAAGGTACTGTTGTTATTTACATTTTACAGAAGGAATATTGAACTTAGAAGCATTTAATTATGTATGTGATGTCATAAAATAGTGAAAGAGCTAGGATGGAAGACTGTGATGTCTCAGGTGGTGTCTAGTCTCTAAAACAAAATGCTACAACTATTGCTGGCAAAAACCCCTAAAAACATAATGAATTAGACTTTGCAGTATTAAGACATATTTCATATTTAAAAATAAAATGTAAAAATGAACAAAACATGCTCGGTGTTTATTTCTTAGAATTTATAATCACCTATAATAACCTGTGATATGCACATGACACAACCTTGCTTGCTGAAAATGAAGAGGACTTGAAACATTTACTGATGAAGATCAAAGAACACAGCCTTTGGTATGGGTTGCATCTCAATGTCAGAAAAACAAAAATCCTCACCACTGGACCAATAAACAACATTCTTATCAATGGAGAAAAGATTGAAGTTGTAAAGGACTTCATTCTTCTTGGATCAATTATCAACACTCGTGGAAGCAGCAGTCAAGAGATCAGATGACGTATTGCTTTGGGCAAATCTGCTGCACAGGAACTTTTTAAAGTGTTGAAGAGCAAAGATGTCAGCTTGAGGACTAAGGTGCGCCTGACCCAGGCCATGGTATTTTCAATAACCTCATATAGATGTGAAAGCTGGACAGTGAATAAGGAAGACCATAGAAGAATTGATGCCTTTGAGTTGTGGTGTTAGAGGAGAATACTAAAAGTGCCATGGACTACCAAAAGAACCAATAGATCTATTTTGGAAGAAGTGCAGCCAGAGTGCTCCTTGGAGGCCAGGATGGCTAAGCTTCGTCTCTCATACTTTGGACATATTGTCAGGAGAGAACAGTCACTGGAGAAGGATGTCATGCTGGGTAAGATGGAGGGTCAGAGAAAAAGAGGAAGACCCCCAACGAGATGGATCAGCCAGGTGGCATCATTGATAGAGTCAAGTGTGGCAGCAGTGGTGGGGTTGGCCCAGGATCAGACGTTGTTTCGTTCTGCTGTTCAGGGGGTCACTATGAGTTGGTTCCGACTCGATGGCACCTGACAACAACAATAAATGTGGATCATAAAGAGTGACTAAAACAAAATAGGGGTTAATTTTTCCTCTAGTAAAATAATCCCAGAGCTAGACCATCCAGGGTGGACATGGAGGCTCCAGTATATCATGAATTATCCATTAATAGTCCAAAAAATCTTCATGAGTTTTTCTTCCTCATCAAGTGTAAAGCCTGCTTTTCATATTCAATCTATGGTTGCAAGAATACTGCTGAATCCCAAACAATTACATCCATGTTCCAGGAAAGAAGTAGAATTCTAAGCAAAAAAGAAATAGAAGGGCAAGATTTGACTACCAACTGAGTCAGAGCCCATTAAAAAAAAAGGTTGTCTTGGAAAACCAAATTATGAACTTCACTAGCATTCTATAAGCAAGAAGTTCGCCATAGTGACTCTGTCGAGGGTTTCTGAGGATTACTGGTGGGTTTGAGTTGCCAATCTTGTGGTTAGAAGTCTGACGCTTATCCTACTAAGGACATAACATTAAATTATTTAGTTGGACACATTACTATCTTCTTCCCTTCCAAATTTCTGTTAGTAAGAAAGGAACAGTGACTATTTACTGGGGAGGTAACCAATAACCTCATCCTGAATTTTTGAAAACTGTATTTCGAACAATTACGTACTGGGGTGTTTTATGTATATGTATATACTTTCATAAGGAGGTTCCCATCAATTTTTTATATTCCCTTATTTCATGAAAAATTCCATCATCTTTTAATACTCCTTGTCTACCAATCTTGTGACACTCCATTGTATAGCCAAAATAAAAGATTTTAATGGAATCTCTCTCTAATGAAAAAAAAAAAAAAAGTGATATTATGCTATGTCTACCCACTAGCCACTCCTCAAAAACCCTGTACTGGGTTCCTGTGTGTCAGAACCAACTTAATGGCACCTAACAGCAATAACTACAACAGGTAAAGAAAATCTTCCTCAAAGGCATGAGATCTTAATTTCACCAACAAAATCATACTGTCTTGGAAGTCAGGAGAATTTAGTAATGTGTCATTTAAAAGGGGATCACTGACACAACGCATAATTAACTTTTTTTTAAATTGTGAATTGAGTGATAGTTTACATGGGAGAGCATCAGCTTTACATTCATCCTATTGTATTTCATTTCATTGCAATGATTTCAATACCCTCCATGCATCATCATTCAACAGCATTTGCTTCCAATCCCTCTGTTTTTCATTTTCAAAATTTTTGGATGTACACTGAAGCACTCAGGAATATATAACCATTCAAACAACCAAAGGGTATCACCTGCAAGCCTGCTCCCAGGCCGCCAGCACCCAGCCCCTCTCCCTCCTTGAGTCTAGAGTCCCAAGCCACTCCATCTCTCCACGTCATCATCTCTGCCTCTATCTCTGGTGTTGCTGCTTCTCTGGATAGGGTCCCACATTCCACTCTTCTCCCTTGATGGTCCCAGGGTCCTCTGCTCCTGGGCTGCAAGATCAACCACTCCCTTCCTTTTTGTTACAAAACATCTACCTTGATATTTGCAACATTTCCAATCAGTCCTGATAGCAATTATTCACTACTGAATCACATGAATCTTATCCCCATCTTCTTTCACCAGTCCCATCTAGACAGGTTGGAAACTACTCAGTGGAGATTCTACCTTCCCCCACACTCTCTGAAATTAAGCTCCCTCTTGAAAACTTGTAAGCCAGTCACTTCATACCTTTGTTGTCCCCCCACCCCATTTTTGGTAGCCAATGTCTATGGTCTAAGTTGCCCATCCCTGTCATCCTTGTGTACAGAGGGGATGGGAGTGATCCTTGTGGTAAAGATTCGTTACCTCTTTTAAGCTACTACATCTGTAAGTATAAGTCAACTTCATCAAATTGTAGCGAATTACACTCTTTTTCCTCTTCTCTCTTCCTCTAGTCATGTTCTGATCATCCAGCCATTGAAGTTAGGCCAAATGGGTACTATCTGCAAGTATGGGCATTCTTGTGCATCTCCCCTCACTTCACATCAGCTGGATGCTTCGCTCTCTGCTATAGTCCTGTGTGACTATGTCCTTGTCCATGGGCTCAGGAGTCCCCAGGTCTCGTATACTGCTGGCCACCCAGGTTGCGATCCAGGTTGACAGGAGTCTATTGAACGTGGTCAGACTTAGCTCATAACTTCATTGCTATTCTTCCCACCTCCCACCTCCACTTTCCCTTATCAGTAGACCAACATGGTCATCTGATTACATGCAAGTAATCAGTAGACCAACATGGGCAGCAAGATTACATGCCTGCTCATGTATTTCCTTTGGGTTCCAGTCTTGGAAGGAGGTTTTCCCTGAGGGTATTTGATTGCTTGCCTTGATGGCTCTCCAGTGAACAACTTGCTTGTTCTTGTAGTAGTCAATCAGACTGCAGTTATTGTTTTTCTTTCTTTCAATTGCAGTGTTCTTTCTTTCAATTGCAGTTATTGTTGGTCTTTCTTTCAAGAAGTATCTTCTGTTCTTCTAGCTGTTCCAGGCTGATCTGCTTGTCTTTTCAAGTGGAAAATTCCCACCTTAGAAGATCCTGGAAGGGGATCAGGATTCCACCAACCGCCTCATGTAATGCAAAGGCTCTGCAGGAAGCCTTTTTCACTGGGCAAGTTCTAGCCCCATTTTAGGTATTCCAATCAGTTATTAAGGAGCTCTGGTAGCATAGTGGTTATGAATCAGGCTGCAAACCTCAAGGTTAGCAGTTCAAAACTACCAGCTGTTCCACAGGAGAAAGATGAGGCTTTCTGCTTCTGTAAAGATTTACAGCCTTGGAAACCCTGTACAGGGTTGCATTGAGTCAGAATCAACTCCACAACACATAAAAACAACAAGAATCAGTTATAGATTGAAGATGGGTTTACAAGCTTTCTATAATAATGTTTCTGGCTATTCCTTTCTCTCTCCCTCAAGTGTCTATTTTACAACACTAGGCAAGGAGAATAATTAATGTTTTAGTTTTATTATTGTTATTTTAAATTTGGTGAGGGAGCACTCAAATCAAATAGAATACTTACATTCAATTAGTGAGTCCTTGTGTGGGGCTGTGGGTTAATGTGCTACTGCAAGGTCAGTTAACCACACGTCAGTGATTCAAGCTCACCAGCTGCTCCTCAGAAATCCTATACAGGGTCACTATGGATCAGAACTGACTCGACAGCACTTAACAACAGCAATAGTAAAGACATTATTTTGTTTAATTTAATAAGTCACTCTAAGTTTATCAATGCATGCAAATTCAGTCACTTCATCTCATTTCCAGTTCCATGCTTTGTGTTGTTGTTGTTTAGTGCCTTCAAGTCAATTCTGACTCATAGCATCCCTGTATAGGGTTTCTGAGGAGTGGCTGGTTGAACTTGAACTGCCGACCTTGCAGATCAAAGGAACTTTGCAGTCCGGCGCATTAATCCACAGCACAACACCAGGACTCTATAGTTCTAAGAGAAGTTAACTCTAAATAAGTTAGGAAAACAGAAAATTTTATGGGGATGCTATGAAGTAAATAGAAGGATTAAAAGCTAAGTTGAGAAAAAATGGTTCGGAAAGTCTGAAATCTGGCAGCTTCACAGTCCTCCTATTTAAGGTAGCAGAAACTGAAGGATACTTCTGTAGGATGCTGTGGTTGTTGCTAAGTGCCCACAAGTCAGTTCTGACCCATAGTGACCCTGTATAGGGTTTCCAAGGAATAGATGGTGAGCTTGAACCACTGACGTATGGTTCAACCCAACTTTGTAGTCCAGCGCATTAGCCCACAGCCACACCAGGACTCCAGTTCAGTATGATAATGTTGACTTATTAATACAGCCCCAGAGTCTACTGCCACCAACTATTGCTGTTTCAGCAATTCTGACTCATGGTCACCCCATGCTTGCCAGTGTAGAACTGTGCCCCCTCGAGTTTCCAGTAGTTGATACTTCAGAAGTTGATTATCAGACCTGTCTGTCTTCTGAGGTGGCTTTGGGTGGACTTGAAGCTCTAACCTGTTGGTTAGCCGCGGAGCACATTAACTGTTTGCACTACTCAGAAGCAGGTACCTGGATTGGCAGAAACACCAAGTTGTAATCAATTAAGAATTATTCTCCAAAACAAATTCACAAGATTTCACCCAAAGTAGCAAAAAAAGCTATAACGATTTCTTCTGAGGTTGCACTAAGTTTTCAGTGATTCAAAGTGTGAATGTCATAAATATTTGGGAACAATAATACTCAAGCCCATTGTAATAGAATAGCCTGTCCTTAAAATTTCCTTTAATGTTTATATGCCAGGTGCTGTGGAAACTTTTTATTTGTCTCATTCTTTCAACATGAAGGTCACATTTTTATGGACCATTGATGTCACCCTGTTTTCCACTTCATGCCTTGTATATTTTCAGACACTATGGCCACAAATGAAAAGCACTTCCCTTTGTTTTCCGACAGGATCCCATAGCATTCTTATACCAAAACAGTGGCCAAGATTCCAAATGACTTTTTTCCTACAGTTAATCTGGCACCAGAAACGATTTCATCTGTACAGAAGCAATTGCAATCTAAATTGCTTTTTGATCCACAGATACATTTATTTTCCTGTTTCCTTGTTGCTATTGTTTTCATTTCTCTCTGAACACACAAATATAATATAGATTTAAAATTCATCTTTGAAGAGAGAGAAGACAAATGTGCTTTTCGTATAAACTGGGCTAACATTTCCATTCATAAGTCAATTCTTTTATTTAAAATTTCTATTTCAGCCAGAAATGATAACCAAGAACTGACTACATGGTACTTTTTATATCTTTATGCAGTCTGTATTCTATGTAAAAATACACAAACTGAGTTTTCAAAGGATGCCTTCCTGCTTCTCTAACTAGTTCAGAAAAAGTGTTTCATGGAGGAAGGTTTCACAGCTTCATAGCCTAGTATGACAAACAGAGAAATCAAAAGTAAAGCTTAAAGAGAAAATAACTTTCTGGTAGTTAGTATTGCTGATAGATAGTAACTATTTAGCTTGGAACTGGACCATGTTCAAGTTGTTAAGAAATTAAATTAACAAAATGTATTAATAGGTAAAGGTGCCACAATGATTAAATGTTCAGCTGCTGACTGTGTTTCAAATGCACCCAGGAGCTCTGTGGGAGAAAATACCCAGAGATATGCTTCTGTAAAGATTACAACCTTGGAAAGACTATGGGGCAATTCTACACTGTCATTTAGGGTCACTATGAATCAAAATCAACTTGAGGGCACACAACAACAACAACATTCATGAATAAATGGACAGATGACGAAGTCCTGAAATACAGTTTTCAACGTTTATCATGCCTTTGCTAGTATAAATGTTTTGTTTTGTTTTGATCACAATGTGAATTCTACTAGTATGGGTGCTACAGACTTGTTGGGATGAGTAAGCCAGGGCTTCTCTATATATATCATTTCTATTTGTTGCTGTTAGGTGCCATTGAGTGGGTAACCACAAACAGCGAACCTAGGTACAACAGGATGGAACTTTACCTGGTCCTGCACCAACCTCACAATCTTTGTTCCGTTTGAGCCCGCCATTGCTGTGCCAACCCATCTCACTGAGGTTTTCCTCTTTTTCTCTGACTCTCTATTTTACCAAACATGATATACTTCTCCAGAGACTGGAGACATTTTTTATTTACTTATTCAAATTATAAAACAAATCCTAAGTCATTAGGAAAATGAGCTTAAGTAAAAGATATTCTACTAACATGATTTTCTCTTTCAAAATTATTTTAATGCATTTAACTGTATTATATGTTTTGCAATATTTATAAAAACGTAGAAACATGATTTACTTTAATGCTCTGTTGTTGTTAAGAGCCGTGGAGTCGGTTCTGACTCATAGAGACCCTGCACAGGGTTTCCAAGGCTGTAAATCTTTACGGGAGGGAGCAGAACGCCTCATCTTTCTCCCGCGGAACCGCTGGTAGTTTCGAACTGCTGACCTTGCGGTTCACAGCCCGATTCGTAACCACTACGCTACCAGAGCTCCTACTTTAATGCTCTAGAGATCAATAATTATATAAACCAAGGCTAAATCTAAACAAATATATTGCTGTTGTTAAGGGCCTTTGGGTTGATTTTGACTCATAGCAAGGCGGATATCAGATTTCCAAGGAGCAGCTGGTGGGTTTGAACAACCGACCTTGAAGTTCAAATCGACCTTGTGGTCTAGTGCTTTATCAAACAATACCACACCAGTACTGGTAGGGTAGTGGTTACAAATTGGGCTGTGAACCGCAAGGTCAGCAGTTTGAAACTACCAGCTGCTCCGCGGGAGAAAGATGAGACTCTATGCTCCCGTAAAGATTTACAGCCTCAGAAACCCTGTTCAGGGTCGCTTTTGGTCGGAACCGACTCGATGGCACTTAACAACAACAACAACAACACACAATTTGAGCAATCCCAACTCCAAATATTTTCTTAGACATTAATATCAGCAATGCATTAAAAATAATGAAGCCTATTTTATAAAAGATCACACTTTTTAAGAATAAAGAAGACGCAATAAAAATGTACACATGTGACCTTAATTATTGGCATAATAGCAAAATTAATGTGTGAAGTCACTTATTTGAGAAGATAAACATCAGAACAGAACCATTGCTGTCGGAGACTCTAACTGGGGTGAGACCGTTTGAAGCTGACGGTATCGTTCTCACCTCACATGTGGAGACCCAGATTTCATTCCCAACTGATATACCTCAAGTGCATCCACCATTTGTCTGATGGTAGAGTCTCACATGTTACTATGATGAAAAACAGGTTACAGCCGAGCTGTCAGACTAAGACAGGCAGACTCAACAGCAGTTAACAAAATGACAACAGGAAAAAGAAGATGGTAGTGGGGTGATGACATAAATATTTGCACAGGGCAACAGATAGGATCAGGGCCCCTTCTCAGGCAAGTTGCTACCTAAAGCAGTCGCATGCACTTACTTGAGAAAGCAATTCCCAGAGAAGCAAAATCCCATTCATTATCTGAGATGGACCTAATTCAGACTAAATGCTCTAATCTAGTGTCCTCTTAGTTTCCCTAACATTCCATGTGAACGGTTGAGTGTCTTCACAATATCCAATTAAAACTCAGTGTGTGTGAATGTGTGTGTATTTATACTTCAGGTCTGAGTTGAGTCATCCCAACCCAGAGTCATCAGAGCCACATTTTACTTTTGTCAGAAGTGGTGCTGGACCTTGATGAGCATGTCAAAACCGATGTAGATAGAGAAGCTCCCTGTGTAGATTAATTCAGTGCACAGCTGGGGCTGGGAAGGCAAACCCATTCTAGGGAATGAAGAATGGCCGATCAGGGGTGGAACTGTCCGCCTCCCTCTCCACAATGTACTAATCCTCAATTTGGCACTGCTTTAAAAGAAAAGAAATCTAAATTGAGGCCAGCTGATTTCTTACTGAATCAGCCAGCTGGATGTGGGGCCAATTTCCGCAGCTTCCACGCTGTGGTAGCCAGGAAATATTTTAATTGAAAGAACTCTATGTTGACAAATACCGAACACAACCTATTTATAACTTTTAACCAATATTTATGGAATACCCTGATTTAATAACATTTCTTTTTAAACTCAATTGCAGAATAGGAAAAAAAAAAAAAAAGTTAAATTAGAAGCAAAGCTAAATGATGTGGAAGAATAAGTAAAACCAGAGAAAATGAAAAGACAAGGAGAACTAGTAAACATCATAAACAATCAACAAGCACATGTAACTGTTACCAATCATATAAATATATTCAATAAAATAGCTTCAAGTTGTGATTTTCTTGATATTTCTTTAATATAATAGAATTATAGAAGGCAAGTTTTAAAGAATATACAGTCTAAAATATATGCATCAATATGAATATAAATTAGGGAATTTTATTGTAATAAAATGACCCAATTTGAATATGTTCTTATTTATATATCTTTAATCTCAATTAAATTGTGTTAAAATGATCCTGCAAAACAAACAAAACCCAATACAAAAGTTTCTCTCTTCCTTAATAGAGGCACAATGATTAGAAACTGCCACTGTTGATTTAAAGCATAGAATGAAATGATAATCTTCAAAATATATAACTTTCATTAAAAAAAAAAATGTGGTAGCTTATTGACCTTGTTCGCAGTTGTTTCTTCACTGATAAAGTTTTTATGTTTTAAAGCACTGCTTTCCTTTATAAATAATTTATCTTGTATAAATTATATAAACAACTCACTTTTTTATATTAGTTAATAGGATGAGCATGGTGTTTCTTGTTTAATAATCAGGGATATGATCATAGTTTCTGTTACTTAGCTAAAGAGGAGTGATGAATTGGAAAGGAAAAAAAACTGTATTGGAACAAGGTTCATTCTATATTGAAATATCAAGAACAATGATTTATGCAGTTAATTATACCAATGAACTCCAAATATAGCTATACAATAATACTTAATGTTGGAAGAAGTTCTCACTAAAATTTTCTGTCTAGGGAAAGCTACTGTTGTTTTCTCTATTACTTTTACTGGTGATGAAACATTATCAAGTGTGACATTGTTGGTAGCTGTGGTGTGCTTTAAGGCAGCTCTCTCTAGTGGTCACTTTGCTATAACCATGCTTAATCTAGACCTCATGAGTGAAGAATGTCCCATGAACTTTCTGAGTATATATTGATTGATATAGATAAATAAATATCAAGATGTTATATACAGTATATACATACACATTTGAGTAATATACTGTCATCTTAAATAATAATTTTATTATCGAGAGGAAATATTCAAGATCCAAAGCTATATACTTTTTCTTAGATGGAGCAAGTAGCTTGATTTTGAGTGCTGTCATTCCCCAATTTAATTACTTATGAACATAATTAACAAAAAATTAATTTCATTTATAAGAGTACACAGTAAGAAGAGATATGGTAACTATTGACTTCATGGAATCTGCCATAAAAAATATCATTAAGTACATACCAAGTATAAACTTTAAAGAATCTGGTGGAGAATTGTTAAGAGTTATTTAATAATAGGGCAATCTGCCTGCCACTGAACTTCATAAGTAATCATACTGGGGAGATAGATGCATCTCATTACTCACTTTCCATTTTTATAAAAGGTTCATCCACATGTGCAATGATGCATTTACAGGTGTACACCCTCTTTTATATATAAAAATTGCATTTTGCATTTAAATTGCCCTTCTTCCTTAAGCATATCTTAGTATGCAACTTAAAACAACCATATATAATAAGTTAGAATAATATTGAACAGATTTTGAAACACATTTTTATATTCTAATTTATTAACCTAAATTAAATTAATAAGGTTGTCTACTTTTGATTTCATGAAGTTGTCAGATAATGATTATAGGGATGAATAACATCTTACAGCATAGAGTTTACGAGTCGGGCTGCTAATCTCAAGGTCAGCAGTTCAAAACTACCAATGGTTCTGTGGGAGAAAGATAAGGCTTTCTGCTCCTGTAAAGGTTTGCAGCCTCAGAAATCCTTACAGGGTCGCTATGAGTCAGAACCAACTCCATGGCACATAACTACCACCACCATTACCACCATCTTACTTAGCATTTAAGTCAAACTGGTTTGGTCTAATTGGGAATAGAGTCTATGTCCATTGCTGAATCTACAATTTCTAGCATTAAAAAAACTGAGAAGATACAAAAATGACAGATAAAAAAGCAGAATTATTTAATGTATAACCCTCATCATCCTTCTTTCATCCATTGCTATGGCATCTTAACCTCTGCTCTTCTGATACATTATACAGCAATTTTCTGCAGTAAGCTTTATTTCCATGTGATTCTCAATGGAAGTAGAGATGCTGTCTTTAATATGTTTCTGGGGGTTTAGTAGGGGAGTTGCTCAGTCTTCATGACTATCAGAAAATGTTCAAATAGTAGTCCATACATTCTTGTTGACTGATCAAGTGTTTCACAAAATTTATGTATAAATACGGCTTTATAAGAAAAGGGCCCACCACTCATCTGTCAGTTTCATGTAATGTGGTGCCTTTATATGTTGCTGTGATGTTGATAGCTATGCCACAGTATTTTAAATTCCAGTGTCATCCATCGTAGACAGATTTCAGTAGAGCTTTCTGACTAATATAGACTAGGAAGAAGAGGCAGAATACTTCTGAATTTTTAGCCACTGAATCCCTTATGAATAGCAGCAGAATATTGTCAAATATAGTATTAGAATATGAAAACCTCATGAATAGCAATTAAATATTGTCAGATGTAGTGCCAGAAGATGAGCCCCTCAGGTTGGAAGGCACACAAAATGTTACTAGGGAAGACCTACCTCCTGAAAGTAGAGATGATTGTGTTGACGCAAATGGAGTAAAGCTTTTTGGACCTTCATTTGTTGAAGGGCCCCAACTCAAAATGAGGAGAAACAGTTGCAAACATCCATTAATGATTGGAACAGGGAATGTACAAAGTATGATTCTAGGAAAATTGGAAGTTATCAAAATGAAATGAAATGCATAAAGATTGATATACTAGACATTTGTAAACTGAAATAGACTGACATTGATCATTTTGAATCTGACAATCATATGGTTTACTATGCCAGCAATACAAATTGAAGAGGAATGGCATAGCATTCATTTTTAAAAAGAACATCTCAAAATCTATTTTAAAGTATAATGATGTCTGTCATAGGATAATATTCATATGCCGCTCCTTGGAAACCCTATACAGGCTCTCGATAAGTCAGAATTCATTCAATGGCATTTAACAACAACAACGAATGGAAGATCAGTTAATACAAATTTACTCACCAACCTCTAAAGCCATTGGTGATGAGATTGAAGAATTCTATCAACTCTTTCAGTCTGAAATTGATCAAACATGCAATTGAGATGTCTTATTAATTGCTTGTGATTAGAATTCAAAGGTTGGAACAAAGAGGAAGAATCAATACTTAGAAAATATGGCTTTAGAGTTAACAATGATGCTGGAGTTTGTAAGACAGAATTTTGCAAGACCAATGACTTATTCATTGCAAATAATTTATTTATTTTTTTACACAGTATAAAAGGTGATTCAATAGAATGTGGAAAACACCAAACAATATCATTAATGTTATACGCAAGTAAAATTTTGCTGAAGATAATTCAAAGGCCAGTACAACAATACATCAACAGGGAACTGCCAGAAACTCAATCTGGATTCAGAAAAGAATGTGGAAGTAGGGATATGCTGATATCCGATGGATCTTGGCTGAAAGCAGAGAACAACAGAACAATGTTTACTTGTGTGTGTGTGTGTGTGTTTTACTAGGCAAAGACTTTTGACTGTGCGGATCATGACAAACTATGGATAACATTGCAAAAATGGATATTCCAGAACATTTAATTGTGCTCATGAGGAAAATACACATAGACCAAGAGGTAGTAATTAGAACAGAGCAAGGGGATGCTGAATGGTTTAAAGTCAGGAAATATGTGCATCAGGGCTGTATTTTTTCACCATATTTATTCAATCTCTGTGCTAAGCAAATAATCTGAGAAGCTGGATTATATGAAGAAGAACATGGCATCACGATTGGAGGAAGACTCATTAGCAGCCAGTGTATGCAAATGATCTAGCATTGCTTGCTGAAAATAAAAGAGACTTAAGACAAAAATGAAGATCAAAGACCACATCCTAAAGTATGATTTGCATCTCAATGTAAAAAAAAATCCTCACAATTGGACCAATAAACGGAGAAAAGGTTGAAGTTGTCAAAGACTTTATGCTGCTTGAATCTATTATCAACACTCATGGAAACAGCAGCGAAGAAACAAAATGATGTGTTACATTAGCCAAATCTGCTGCATAAGACTTCTTCAAAGTGTTCCAGAGCAAGTATATTAACTTCAAGATTAAGGTTCTCCAAGGCGGATAGGAGAACAGTTAGGCAGGTTCGCATGTGCTAAGTGGGACAGAGGTAAATGATGATATATACACAACCTTGGAATAACAGGGCTTTGGGATACAGGGACTGAGGCATGGTTTGAAAAGGTAAAAGAGATGAATAATGTTAAGAAGCTTGGCTGTCTTTGAATCTTGGTTTCCCTTGCCTACCATTGTGAAAT
>NW_006408581.1:12836318-12874554 GCF_000296735.1 Chrysochloris asiatica | reverse complement strand
TCTTGATTTTATTTTTCTTTTTGAGGTCTATCTTTCCTGGGGTACATATGACTTCTTGAATGTTTATCTTCTCATCTTTCAAGATGTTAGGGAAATTTTATTCCAGAAGCTCATCAACTATCTCGTCTGTGGACCTCTCTGATTCTTCTTGTTCCGGAATGCCAATAATTCTTAAGTTGTTCCTTTTCATGTTATCCAGTATGGATCTTAGACTCTCTTCAGATTTTTTAAATCCTTTTTTTCAGCTTGTTTTTCTGTCTTAGCAGTGTTAAGAGATTTGTCTTCCAACTCGTTAGTTCTGGATTCCATCTCTTCTATTCTGCTCCTTTCCCCTTTCAGTGTATTGTCCATTTCTGATATTTTATTATTAATCAACTGGATCTCTTTTTGAAGGTTTTGCATTGTTTCCAATGCTATACCAATCTTATTTGATTGCTTTTGTAGTACTTTCCTGACTTCTTCCTTGTTTTCCTCCACCCCTTTTCAGAGCATTTTAATTTGTTTCCACATTATTCTTCTGAATTCTTTCTCAGGTATATCCAAAACCTCTTCTAAAAAGCCTTTGTCTGTCTTCAGCTCATTTGTATTAGCTACTCAATTCTGTTTTTGGACATGTTTTGATATCTTTTGTTGTTGTTTTTTTTTTTTTGTTCATCTTTTCCAATATTTATGTGGTTTTTTAATGCTTAAGTGGATGCTTGTTGTTGCATTATTAAGTTTACTGGGTATATCCTTGTGGATATGATCAGGAGATAAGCTTCCTTTTTCACATGTAATGTTTAGCAGCTGTTATAGGCTCTTGTCTCAATGGTGGAATATTATGGGGTATACTTGTAGCTTGGCTATATTGTCATGATTGCTGTCTCTTCTTGGGTAACATAATAAGAAAAAGCTCAAACCTCCAGGAAAAATGTGTGCAAAAGTGAAAGCAATATAAAAGCAGAGACAAGAACCTACACTTTTAAACAAAAATGAAATTGTGTGTGTGTGTGTGTGTGTGTGTATGTGCCATAGAAGCCTCCAGTAGTCGACTGTGGTGTCCACTCACTTAGGTCCTTCCCCTAGTCACCACCATAGAGAAGCACAGATAGATGCTGAGAGGTTAGTGGAAGAAAGATTGTTTACTATTTTTGTCTCTAAAGGTCAGTTAAGTATCTTGTGTGCACAGTGTAATTCTTGAAATAGTTGTGTCGTGTTATGTTGGGGTTTTACAGATTGTGCATATGTTTTGTCTGTCAGACCAAACCTGCTTTTATTCTTTTTGGGTAGGCAGTTGTTAATTGTCCCATACAAGTTAACTTTAGGGCTGGGACCCACAGGCAGAAGTCAAAAGTCTAGCCAAAGGATTTGCCTTTGGACAGATGGGACTCTTTCTCTCTATGCCATGAAAAAACTGTGGTCTGAACACTGGACTTTTTGGGGGGTGCTCACCCACCTGCTTGAAGACATCTGGGCTGGGCAAAGAGGAGGGAAGAGGAGAGAAAAAAAAACAAAAAACAAAAAACGTGTAAAATCCCTCCATAACTCCTTTCGCAAATGTTGCTTTTCTGTTTTTTGCACAGGTTCCCTTTGTCCGTCAGTCTATAGTCCTACCCTCTGACTTCCATGCAGGCAAGATGATGGCAGAAGGAGTCCCATGCCAATTTCTAAAACACAATGTTTTCTTTTATACCTTAATTTTTCTGCTTGCTGTTGTGGGAAACTGATGCCCAGACCCTTATGATAGATCCAGATCTCTGGTGTAGTTTTGTGAGTCGTGTCCCTGGGTTTTCAGCCCTTTCCCCGTGGAGCCTGCCCTACCTGATTCTGCTCTGCTGCCGCCAACCAGAAGTGGCTACAATTTATTTCTTACTCAGTATGATTTAGTCACCACTCATGCATGTTGGGAGTCAAGCCAGAATGTTCTTTAGAGGTAAAGATAGTGGGACTTTGTTTCATTTACTTTGGACTTGTTATCAGGAGGACAGACCTTGGAAAAGGACATCATGCTTTTAATGTAGAAATGTTAATGTAGCTAAAGTAGAGATTCAGCAAAGAAGAGAAAGATTCTCAGTGATATGGACTGACATAATAGCTACAACAATGGGCTGAAGGATAAGAATTGTGAGGATGGCTCAAGACCAGGCAATGTTTTGTTCCATTGTACATAGGGTCAATAATAGTTCAGAAGTGATGTAAGTCACCTAATCATCACTACATTTTATTATACAGAGGATCTTTAACAATTTTGGCATTATGAAATTATCCATGCTAAGTACAGCAGTAGTGAACTAAAGGCCTGTTCACCCACAGACAAGAAACTTTTATTTTTATGAACCAGTTACAACAGAAACTGTGTTGATACATTTTCACTCCCAAGAATAATATCCTGGTGCTTCCTGAATTAACTAATCCTTTCTCAAACACTGATAAGTAACATGCTGTTTGCTATGAATTGAATTATGTCCCCACAAAATATGAGTTATAAATCCCATCCTCTATGCCTGCAGTTATAATTCCATTTGGGAACGGATTGTTGTTTTTATTTTAATGAGGCAGGATTAGTGTAAGGTGTATCTTGAGTCAATCTGTTTTGAGATATATGAGATTAAATTAGAGGGCAGAGCAAGATGGGGTTACGATAAATGTCAAGACACATGGAGATCTCTAAGGAACCAAGAAACAGAACTTGGAGAGACAAGGTCTTTCCCCCAGAACCAACAGACATATAAAACCCTCTCCTCTAGCAGGCATGCTGAACTCAGGCTTCTAGCATTCTAAATTGTTAGAAAATAAATTCCTATTTGTTAAAATCATCTACATGGGATATTTCTGTTAAAGCAGCACTAGATAACTAAGACACTATTATATAAGATAGCACTTACCAAAAAATGGTAATGTTTATAAATTGTCCTAAAGTATTGATTATTGCTGAAGAGTTTATTTTAAAAATCACCTTAGCAAATGCTTTAAGTATTGTTTTAGATATTATTAATATAAGTGTATCTGACAGTATTAAAATATAATATATTTCACTCATTTTTAAAATGTTGTAAATACTTCCCATATAATTTTAAGAAATAATTGAGAAAGTTGATGATTTTAAATAGCTCTCATGACTATAAAATTATTAAATGAATAACTTTGTTTTGGCTATTAGTGACATTGACCCTTTAAAGGACAATAACACATAATCAGCCATTCGCTGACCATTCAAATAGAAATATAAGGATGTTTTCAGTTGAATAGCTGCGCTGCAATGTGAAATGGGGTGTATCAACAGAAATAGCCCTTTTCATTTTACCTAATCCCAGGAAACAAAAGCTTTAGCTAATAATAACCGATACTTACATTAGACATGTAATTTTTGTAATGGAAAAATCTGAAATAGTTGACCACATACCATTCATCATGGAATGTCAAACAATCATCAATTCAGTAACCGAATCAAGTTTCCAAACTAGTGCATATATATATAAGTAGCTTATTCACACATCCTCTTCCTATACAAAGGAAACAACAATGCAACATTCCCGATCCCACCACACTCTTTAAAATGTCAGTATTAATATTAGACTCAGAAATGCCAAGCTCCTTACATTTATACTTATTTTTTTTCCATTAATCATTTAAAATATACTTTACTTGATACAGATTATAGACAAAGCCAGGTAAACAAATCTGTTTTAAAAAATGTATTTTCAGTCCTTGAAAAGAATGAAAATAATTGTGTTAAAAGCTGTCACCTAAGTTTTAAACATATTTGTAGTATTTATCAATTTTTTAATTTATTCTAGTTGATTCATTTACATTGATTTCACTGTATAAATAGATTGTAAATCATTTATTTCACTACCAATGTTCATTAGACCTGCTTCCAGTTTTAGGCAATTATAAACAATGTTGCTACCTGAAGGGTAAGCTGTCCAACTAACCTGCTGCTCTAAGGGAGACAGATGAGGCCGCTTCCTACTGTAAAGATTTATTGTCTGAGAAATCCTAAACAGGGATTCCATGAGTCAGAGTCAACTCAATGTCAATGGGTTTTTGGATACAATTTGGTGAATTTAAATGGTCTGGTATTTACCATTTTGAATCAGAAGATCACATGGTTTACAATATCAGGAATAAGAACTTGAAGAGGAATGACACTTATTGTCAAAGAGAATATTTCAATATCTATCTTGAAGAACAATGCTGTCTATGATAGGATAATATCCACAGGACTACAAGGAAGACTGGTCAATACCACTATTATTCAAATGTATGCACCAAGCATTAAAGCCAGTGAGGATGAATTTGAAAAATTTTACCAACTTCTTCAGTCTGAAACTGATCAAGCATTCAACCAAGGTGCTTTGATAATACTGGTGTTTGGAATGTGAAAGTTGGAAACAGTGACAAAGGATCTGCAGTTGGAAAATATGCTCCTGGTGATAGAAATGATGCTTGAGACAGCATGATAGAATTTTGCAAGACCCGTGACTTATTCAATGCAAATATGTTTTTTAACAACATAAAAGGTGACGTTACCTCTAAGTTAAAACAACTCCAAAGTAGTCAAAATGTGACTTTGATTATATCCCACCTGAATTTACAGACCGTCTCAATAACAGATTTGATGCATTAGACTCTAGTGACAGATAACCAGAGGAGTTGTAGGCTGACATCAAGAATGTCACCCAGGAAGAAGATAAAAGGTCATTAGGAACATAGGAAAAAAAGAAAACAACAGCATGGGTATCAGAAGAGACTGAAACTTGCTCTTGAGTGTAGAAAAGTTAAAATGATTGAAGAAAAAAATGAAGTTTAAAAAAAAAAAAGCTGAACAGAAAATTTCAAAAGGCAGCTCATGACAAAGTTAAATCTTATCATAAAATGTGCAAAAACCTGGAGGTAGAAAACCAATGGAAAAGAACATGCTCAGAATTTCTCAAGCTGAAAGAACTGAAGAAAAAGTCAAGACCTGGGTTGCAATATTGAAGGCTTCTATGGGCAAAATATTGAATGACGAAGAAAGCATCCAAAGAAGAAGGAATACAGAGTCACAGTATCAAAAAAAAAAAAAAGTTGATGTTCAAAAATTTTAAGAGGTACCATATGATCAAGAACCAATGGTATGGAAGGAAAAAGTCCAAGCAGCACCTGAGGCATTGGAGAAAAACAAGGCTCCAGGAATTGAGAGAGTACAAATGGAAATGTCTCAGCAAACAGATGCAGCACTGGAGGAAGTCACTCATCAATGGCAAGCTATTTACAAGAAACCTGTTGAACCAATTGGACGAGGTTCATTTTTGTGCCCATTCCAAAGAACGATGACCCAACAGAATGTGAAAATCATCTAACAATATCATTAAAATTAGATTCAAGTAAAACATTTTTTAACGTTTTTATTGTGAGTTGAATGATAGTTTACATGGGAGAACATCAACTTTACATTCATCCTATAGTATTTCGCTTCATTGCAATGATTAAAATCCCCTCCATGCATCATCATTCAACAGCATTTGCTTCCCTTCCCTTTGCTGGCTTTTTTTTTTTTTTATAAGTAAACTGAAGCACTCAGGAATATATAATGATTCAAACAACCAAAGGGTACACTCTGCAAGCCTGTTCCTGGCTGTCAGCACACAACCCCTCTCCCTCCCTGAGTCTAGAGTCCCCAGCAGCTCCATCTTCACACGTCATCTTCTCTGCTGCCATATATGGCATAACTGTTTCCCTGGATAGGGTCCCGAACTCCTCTCTTCTCCCTTGATGGTCCCAGGGTCCTCTGCTCCTGGACTGCAAGATCAACCACTCCCCTCCTTTTGTTACAAAACATCTATCTTTACATTTGGAACACTCACAATCAGTCCTGATAGCAATTATTCACTATTGAACGATAAGAGTCTTATCCCTATCTCCTTCTTCCAGCCCCATCCAGACAGGTTGAGAACTATGCAGTGGAGATTCTCCCTTCTCTTGCACTCTCTGAAACTAGGCTTTCCCTTGAAAGTTTGTAAGCCAGTCACTTTGTGCTTTTGTAGCCCCCCATTTTGGGTAGCCAATATCTAAATTGCCCATCCTTGTCAACCTTGTCTATAGAGGGGGTGGGAATGGACCTCACTATAAAGATTCGTTCCCTCTTTTGAGATACTACATCCATAAGTATAGGTCAAGTTCATCAAATTGTAGCAGATTTCAAGTAAAATTTTGCTAAAGATAATTAAAAGATTATCAGTATATTGACAGGGACCTGGCAGATATTCAAACAGGATTTGTCTATGCAAAGGCATGTGACTGTGTGGTCCATAGCAAACTCTGGATAGCAGTGAGAAGAATGGGTATTCCAGAACACTTGACTATGCTTATGAGAACCTGTATACAGCCAAAGATGCATTTGTTCAAACAGAACAAAGGTAAACATAATGATTTAAAATTAGAAATGTGTGGGTCAGAGTTGTATCTTTTCATCATATTTATTCAAATATATACTGACCAAATAATCTGATAAACTGGATTATATGAAGAAGAATGTGGTAAAAGGATTGGAGGAAGACTCATTAACAACCTGAGATATGAAGATAATATAATCTTGCTTGCTAAAAGGGAAGAGAACTTGAATGAAGATCAAAAACTAGAGCCTTCTGTTTGGATTCTACCTCAATCTAAACAAAACAAAAATCCTCACAATTGGACTAATAAATAATTTTATGATAAATGGAGAAAAGATTGAAGCTGTTAAATATTTTAATTTGCTTGTCTCCACAATCAAAACTCACGGAAGCAACAATCAAGAAGTCTAACACATATTTCATTAGACAAATCTGCTTCAAAAATCCTCTTTAAAGTGTTCAAGAGCAAAGATAACAATTTGAGGACTTTGTTTTGAAGGCAATACTGCTAGAATACTCCTTAGAAGCAAACATGGCAAGACTTCATCTCTTGTACTTTGAGCATATTATCAGGAGGTACGAGTCCCTGGAAAGTGTGATCATGTTTGGAAAAGTGAAGAATAAGCAAAAAAGAGGAAGAGGCTCAAGATAGATCCACATAGTGGCAGCAGCAAGATGCTTAAATATAGCAACAGTTATGAGATGGTTCATGACTGGGCAGTGTTTAATTCAGTTATACATTGGGTCAATGTGAGTCAAAACTAACACAATGTCTCCTAAAGACAAACAATATGGACAGAATATTGAATGACACAGAAAACATCAAAAGGAGATGGAAGGAATATAAAGAATCCTTGTACCAAAATGAATTTGTCGATGTTCAGCCATTTCAAGTGGTATCATGAAATCAAGAACCCATAGTTTTGAAGAAAAAAGTTCAAGCTGCGCTGAAGGAATTGACAAAAACTAAGGATTCAGGAATTGCTGGAATACATATTGAAATATTTCAACAGACTTGTCCTGGTGTGACACTATGGGTTAATGTGTTGGACTGCAAAGTCAGTTTTAGCTACAAGGTCAGCCGACAGTTCAAACTCACCAGCTGCTCATTGGAAACTCTATACAGGGTCATTATGGGTTGGAACTGACTTGATGGCACTTAAGAACAACAACAACATTCAGCACTGGAGGTGTTCAGTTGTGTACACCAACCATTTTTAAGAGATCCACATTTGTGCCCATTCCAAAGAAAAGGTACCTAACAGAATGTGGAAATCATTGAACAACATCATAGGCCAATAAAATTTTACTGACAATAACCCAAAAAAAGTTTGAAGCAGTACATTGACAGGGAGCTGGCAGAAATGCAGGCAGGATTCCAAAGTAGACATGTGACTAGGGATATCATTGCTCATGTCTTATGGATCTTGGCTGAAAGCAAAGAATACTAGAAATATGCTTACTTGTGCTTTATTGACTATTCAAAGGCATTTGACTGAATCATAACAAACTCTGGATAACATTTCAAAGAATGGGTATTCCCAAACAATTAATCGTTCTCATGAGGAACCTATACATAGACCAAGAAGCAGTTTTTGGAGGAGAACAAGGGAATAATGAACACTTTAAAATCAGGAATGACATGGGTCAGAGTTGTATCCTTTCACCATTTTTATTCAGTTTGTATCATGATCAAATAATGTGATAAGGTGATTTATATGAAGAATTACATGGCATTAGGATTGGAAGAATACTCATTACCAACTTCCTATATGCAAATGATACAACCTTACTTACTGGAAGTAAAAAGGACTTGAAATATTTACTGATGAAGAACAAAGATCGAACCATTTAGTATGGAATTTCATGTCAATGTATAGAAAATTTAAATCCTCAAAACTGGACCAATACAATTATGACAACTGGAAAAAGATTGAATTTGTCAAAGCATTCATTTTGCTTGTATCTATAATCAACACTCATGGAAGAAGCAGTCAGGAAATCAAAGGATGTTTTGCATAGGCAAATCTGCTACAAAAGACTTCTTTAAAGTGTTTAAGAGCAAAGAAGTCACTTTGAAATCTAAGGTGTGCCTGACTCAAGCCATGGTATTTTCAATCATCTCATATTCCTGTGAAAGTTGGATAATTAATAAGGACGACTGTAGACAAATTGATACACTTGAATTATGGTGTTGGCAAAGAATATTGAAAGTACCATGGACTGCCAGTAAAACAAACAAATCTGTCTTGGACGAAGTCCAGCCAGAATGCTCCTTAGGACTGATGATGCTAATACTTAATCTCTTGTATGTTAAGGATGTTGTCAGGAGGGACCAGTCTCTAGAGAAGGACATCATGCTTTGTAAAGTAGAGGGTCAGCAAAAAAGAAGAAGACCATTAATAAGATGGATTGACACAGTGGCAACAACAATGGGCTGAAACATAACAATTTTGTGAATGATACAGGACCGGGCAGTGGTTTGTTCTGTTGTGTATAGGGTTGCTATGAGTCAGAACTGACTCGAAGACAACTAGCAACAACACACTACAACAAGTAGCAATACAACAAAACCTGGAGAGGGAAAGAAAATATGATTTTGTACATTGTGGTAAAACATTGCAGAGAATCTGGTTTCTGATCTTTTTTTCTCTTACTTTTGCTTGTAAAAGAAGGCACTTAGATTGAGTGGTATAATGGTCCAGATTTTGCCTACTTGTTAATCTGAAACTTCCCAATTCAGTTTTCCAGCTCTTGCTTTTTAAATGAAAATTTGACATTTGATTTCAGTGTTCTGTGAAGTGTTTGGTTTGGTGAATGACATGCTATTTTTATTTCAGCTTTGGGTCTCCTTTTTGCTTAGTACCTCCTTGTGAATTAGAAAAAAAAAATACAGCATCAATCACCTCCCTTCTTTCCCCAGCACCCTGTGTTTCACATCTGTAGCTGATTATTCATTGCAAGGGTCATACAGAACTCAGACATATTTATTTTTATGGAGTTTATTAGGGAAGTTGTTGTTATTGTTGTTGTCAAGTTCCATGAAGCCAGTTCTGACTCATAGCGATGCTGTATAGGGTTTCTGAGGAGTGGCTCGTGGGTTTGTATGGCCGACCTTGTAGTTAGTAGTCCAGTACTTATCCTACAGTGTCACACCATGACTCCATGATGGAAGTTACTAGGTTACAATTTGGTAACCAGAATGCTGTAGACACAGTAATGTTCAAATACAGCCTTCTCTCTGCCTGGGCAATGTTACAAAGCTGTTTGCCAAAGCTGATAAATTCTAATAGGGCACACCACTCTACTATGATTCTCAGTCCAAAGTAACTCCAAAGGTAGGAAACCTTCCTACATCTCCCAATTAAGTGCCCTCAAGCACGCCTTCAGGTCAAAGTCACTCAGCTTTACTTGCTCCATGGGCTGGAAGGTCACACTCTGTTTGGTGTTCTTACTCTTGATTCTGCTGCTGCTGCTTCTGCACTACTCCTTTGCCATTTCTGTGGTGTCACAGCTTTCTGTCCATGGGTCAAGGAGGTTAAATAAGCAGGGGTCATGAGGTCCAAAGTGCATATTCCACTCCTGATTTTTCTTCTGGATCCTGGCAACATACCTCTCTATAATTCTGGGATGACTCATTTTATACCCAGTGGGTTGGCCAAACTGAAAAATCTGTTAGTCCTGTTAACATTCCTCACCACTGAATCATATAATCCATCGTATTTCCCCCCACTTTCTCTTTCCCAGACCTATCAGGAAAAAGTCATTAGGAGTTTGCAGACTATGGCTAGAAAAGACGTTAAATATTTCTCTTCACTGCTCTATGCCAAACAGCAACATTATTTGCTTGTTGTTAAAGTGCCATCGGGATGGTGCCAACTGACAGCAACTCTACAAGCTGTCCATTACTTATCTAACAACACCACGCCCAAAACCAAAAACCAAAAACCAAAAACTCAACTTGGGTGAATTTTATACAGATTGAAATCTCACAATTACCCCTATATTACATAAATATGCAGACATAACCTAATCTAGGTTTAGCATGAGGTAATCCTGAACAGTTTTGTCAATGGAAAGTATGTCAAACCATCACCATAGAAAAAGGACTTCAAACACCAGAAAGAAAGGCATGGGGATGTAGACAATTAGTAAGTGTCTGTTATTGTTGTTTCACGCTGTGGAGATGGCTCTGACACATAGCCACCCTGTATAGGATTTCTGAGGAGCAACTGCTGAGTTTGAAAAACTGACCTTGGGGTTACCAGCCCAGTGTTTATCCTACAGCACCGCACCAGAACCTTGTTGTTGTTGTTGTTGTTGTTAAGTGCTGTTGAGTCGGTTCCAGCTCATAGTGACCCTGTATAGGGTTTCCCAGGAGCAGCTAGTGAATTTGAACTACTGACCTGGCAGTTCAAGCTGATAGTAAAGTTTGAACTTTGCCATACCACATTGCCACACCAGAACTCCCCAGAACCCTATGTTGTTATTTTTATGTGCTGTCAAGTTAGTTACGACACATTGTCACTCTGTATAGGGTTTCTGAGAAGCAGCTGGTGAGTTTGAACTGATGACCTTGTGGTTCAAAGTCCAGTACTGATGCTACAGTGCCACACTAGGAGTCTCTGGAACTCTACAGTGGCCCCATGTTCATTTTGTCTATAGACATCTTTGTTGAGCTCACTGTTCTAGAAATGCTCTAGTTGTGACTTTTATTCAGTCTATCCAAAAGCTTACATTTTTTTACCAAGTTTTGTCAGTGTTACTGTGATTAAATAAAAGGACAGCTAGGAAAAATTCTGTAATTTAAACTAAAATGGAAATGATACTGACAAATATACCTGCAATAGTAATGCATTGCATGAGAAGAATTGATTTTCACTCTATGCTTCAAAGTTTTACTATTAAAGATGATAAAACAAGAAGCAAACATGAGTCTATGATATTTCAAGTGTAGCCTAAAAGTCAAAAACATGTTTCTAAAATACTTAGTAGCTCTTTTCTGTTTTTTAATTTAATTTTATTTACTTTTTACTTTCACTCATTGATTTATATTCATATTTATAAAAAAGATATGTAATTATGGGGAATATCCAAAAGTGGTATCTTTTTGTTTATTTTTATGAATCGCACACCTTAGGTATCTAAATTATTCATTTTTGTGTAAAGATAATTTGAAGCATTGTTGTTGCTAAGTGTCTTCCAGTGGGTATGACTGAGGAGTGGCTGGTGGATTTGAACCACTGACCTTGTGGTTCAAACAGACTTTGCGGTCCAGTGCATTATCCTGCAGCAACAGACCAGGGCTCTGATCTAAAGCATAGCACTGAATAACTACATATCAAAAATGACAAAGTGAAAACTGGTAAAATTACCCCATGCAGTTATAAGCCAGAGTCAAAAAGGAGGATAGTGTATGAAAGTGAACACAAAGGGAGCTTCCCAATGGTCTTCTTTTGGGCCTGTTTACTACAAAAAAGTTTGTAAAACTTCATTGATTTGTACTGCTATGTTTTTACTTGTTTGTATTTATTATTTGATGTAAATTATAAGTGCAATAAATGACAGCAATGAGAAGGGAGAAACAGTAAACTTCATAATACAGTGATTTGCAGAAGACTGAAGGGAATTTCATGAACTGGAACAATTACTAAGAAACAAAAATAGAAACATTAATGCCAGTTTCAGACCAAATGCAAAAAAGGAAAAAGGAAGACAATAGGAAACCAGTTTTAATTTATTTCACTACGGCACGGTAGTATTTAAAGAAGAGTTTTAGAATGTGGAGGAATTTGAAGAATATAGAGTAAGAGTTCAGAGGGTATATTTGTAGAGGGTGAGAAGGCAGCACATGAGGAGAGGGTGGGCCAATTGAACAGAAACACAAGGTATTATGAAATGAAGGGTTTCAAGCTAATACAATGGAGAAAGCCTTTGTTTTTGGCAGTATTTCTAGTGTGGTGCTGTAGGTAAGCCCTGCACTGTGAACCAAAAGTTCGGCAGTTCAAACTCACCTTGGATGCCCTATGTAGGGTTGCTATGAGTTGGAATCGACTTAACAACAACAATGTAAATGCATGCACAGTGTTTGATGGATACAATGGAGGTTTGGCATTTTAACAGTGATGTATTTAACTGCAGGTTAATTTCAAATGCAGGAGTTTTTATTTTCCCTTTCTTTACTTGGTGTGTGTGTGTGTGTGTGTGTGTGTGTGCGCATAGTTAAAACCCTTACAGTGTTGCTATGAGTTAGAAACTAACTCAAATGCACTTAGCAACAATCAGCAACAAGCTAAAGACGATAAGGAGAGGGAGATTAATAAGCAAACCATGTCATAAGGAGTTTAGGTATTCACAATTGACCCACAGCCCATAAGCTAGTTATTAACGTAACTGCTGAAACTAGCTGTCTGTACTAGTGGATGTTGCCCTTGATTGAGAAAAGGTGGGAAGCTTACTGTGAAATATAGGACTCCTGGTGTGATGCTGTAGGGTCAAAAATGGATTGTGAATTACAAAGTTGGCAGTTCAAACCCACCAAGCTGCTCATTAGAATTCCTTTAGAGAGCCACTACGAGTCAGAACTGACTTGATGGCACTTAAGGACAACAATAGACATTAGCTCATGGGGAAAAGTTCCTTCCTAGTGGGTGAAGTTTTTTGAGCAAATTAGGTAACCAAATTGGCACTATAGGGTAAGTACTGGACTGTGAACCACAAGGTCAGTGGTTCAAATCCACCAGTTGTTCTTCAAAAACTCTGTACAGGGTGGCTGTAGGATGAAGGTACTTAACAACAACAACAATCACCTATAACCTGGAGAAGGTTATAAAAACATTTTCAGCTGTTATCCAATATGTCGATATTTTAAATGATAAGAAATATATGAGTATATCATATTTTCAAAGCATGAGAGTGAAATTTACAATAATTTTCCTAAGACAGAAACAGAAATAAATGGGATTCATGTGCTACTTCTATCTCAAACATCACCAAGAACTGGACTTTTCTCCAGGACTTCTTCAGCGGTATATATCAGTCTGACAGTGAAAGGACACTCTACTTTCTGTATAATACCCTGGGGAGTGACATTTGCATGGAATGTCAAGTTCTGGGAACTTACTGTTAATTATCATGCTTTCCAGGATATTTTTAAGTTAATATGAATTAGTAGAATTGTGTCAGTATCTCCCTTCTTTGCATGATATGGTATCATTTCCGACTTACTTTGTCCTATAGTGTCCATCAAGTTTCAAAGTGACCTTTTGGTGCACTGAAAGATCTAAGATTATATCAATTATGAATTGCAAGGTATTATCAATCAAAATGCTTCTCATCATGCTTCTTTTATTCTCTGATCAAATGTATCTCTGAAGTTATAATCTTATATCTGAAAATATGATTTGAAGGGTTTTATGTTCTTATCAATGACT
Organism: Chrysochloris asiatica; assembly: GCF_000296735.1. Lineage (NCBI taxonomy): Eukaryota > Metazoa > Chordata > Mammalia > Afrosoricida > Chrysochloridae > Chrysochloris > Chrysochloris asiatica. The sequence continues at coordinate 12,860,765 of NW_006408581.1, read as the reverse complement.
GCCATAAATTTCACTCCCACTAATATTAATAGGAACATTACATGTATGTGTCAAGTGTAAAATAAATCAACAAAAGAACATTAGATAAAGATTTATCATTAAAATTGTTTAAAGAGGATTAAAAGGTGAAATGGCCTACCAGAGCTTTAATTAAACCAAACATGTTTACAATTTGGGGAAAGGCATTTAAATTTTTTGTATAACTGTTCCAATTAATATGATATTTGGTATTATCCAACTTCTCAAAACTGAAGCAAGATAATATTTACATTCATTTACTTAGAGACCAATTTCTTGGTTTCCAGATAAAATTGGTCAGACTTCCAAGGTGAACATCACACAAATATTGGATTAGAAGTATATCTTATTAAAAACAAAAATATGTAGAGGTAAGCATTACATATTTGAGCTTATTCTAATTTGTTATAGAACTTTCCTATAAATCAATGGTTCTCAAATTTTCATATGTCTCAGAAGACTTTGTTAAATTGTTAAGAAGACCCTTCCCCCACCCCCACCCCCACTGCCATTGAGCCCATTCTGACTCAATACAAACCTCTGCATGGTTTCTGAGACTGTATACTTTTATGGGAGCAAAAAGCCTCCTCTTTCTCCATGGGGCAGCTAGGGAATTTGAACTACTAACCATGAAATTAGCAGCCCAACTTGTAACCAATTAAGGCACCAGCTCTCCTTCAAAAAAAATGCAGTAAGAGGGAAATCTATGCCACTATGATTTCTATCTGTCCATCAAGGAACTCAAATAAGTTTCGAGAAACTTTACTCTAAATTCATTTTAAAGAAATTTTGTATTTCTTAAATTCAAAGAAATACTATTTCTTTGTCATCATTCGAAACAAATGTTCAGTGTGGTAATCTTTCTTTTCTTCCTCTGCCTGAACAGTTAAATCAAATATGTATATTTTATGATCAGTGGTGCATTTATTGTTGTTGTTATTTATTATTAGTCATAATTAGTTATGACTAATAACAACCCAATACACAACAGAATAAAACACTGCCTGGTCCTGTACCATAATCACAATCTTTGTTAAATCTGAGTCCATTACTGTTGCCACCATGTCAATCCATGTCATTGGGGGTGGGGAGTATCTTCCTCTTTTTCACTGCCTTTTTCCAAGTAAAAAGTCCTTCTCCAGGGACTGACCACTCTTAATAATATGTCCAAAATATGGGAGATGAACTCTGGCCATTTTGGATTCTAAGGAACATTCTGGTTCTATTTCTTCTAACACAGATTTGTTTGTTCTTCTGGCAGTCTGTGGCACTTTTAATATTCTTTCCCAATACCATAACTCCAATGGATCTATTATCTTACGTTCTTTATTAGTCATTGTCCAACTTTCGCATGCATTTGAAGTTATTGAAAATACCATGGCTTGAATCATGTACACCTGAATCCGCAAACTGCTATTTTTGCTCTTAAAAACATTAACGAGGTCTTGTACAAAAGATTGTTGTTGTTATGTGCCATGGAGTTGGTTCCGACTCATAGTGACCCTGTACAGGGTTTCCAAGGCTGTAAATCTTTACATGAGCAGAAAGCCTCATCTTTCTCCCAAGGAACAGCTGGTAGTTTCGAACTGCTGACCTTGAGATTCTCAGCCCGATTCGTAACCACTACGCTACCAAGATTAGCCTAATGTGAAATGTTGTTTGATTTCTTGACTGTTACTTGAGTATTTACAGTGGATACAAGCAAAAAGAAGTCTGTGATAACTTCAAACTTTTCTCCAATTATCATGATATTACTTACTGGTCCAGTGGTGAAGATTTTTGTTTTCTTTTCATTGAGGTGCAGCCCATACTGAAAGCTGTGCTCTTTAATCTTCATCAGTAAGTATTTTAAGTTCTCTTTGCTTTAAGCAAGAAAGGTTTTATAAAATGCGTATAGCAGGATGGTAATCAGTCTTATTCCAATTCTGATGCCACATTCTACTTCATATAATCAAGAATCTCAGATCATATGCTCATCATACAGATTGAATAGATATGGTGAAAGAATACAACCTGGCACACACTTTTCCTAATCTTAAACCATTCAGTGTCCCCTTGTTCTGTTCTAAAGATTTCCTTTTGGTCTATGTACAGACCAAACATAATTCCTCATAAACACAATTAAGTGCTCTGGAATACTCATTTTCCACAATGTTGCCCTTAGTTTGTCATGATCCCCAATATTGAAAGCCTTTGCATAGTCAATAATGCATATGTAACATTTTCTGATATTCTATGCTTTCAGGCAAGATCCATCTAACATCAGCAATGATATCCCTCATTCCTTATCCTCTTTCAAATCCAGCTTGAAAATCTGACAATTTTCTGTAAGTGTACTGTTGCCGCTGGTTTTGAATTGTTGGAAAAATATTACTTGCATGTGAGATTAATGTTATTTTCTGATGATTTCTGCATTCTGCTGGGTCACCTCATTTAGGAATAGGCGCAAATGTGTGTCTCTTCCAATCATTTTGGCCAGGTAGCAGTCTTTTTAAATTTGTTGGCATAGATGAGCAAGTGCCTCCAGAGTTGCATTAATGTGTTGAAAGATTTCAATTTGTATTCCATCAATTCCCGGATCCTAGTTCTTTGCCAATGGCTTCAATGCATCTTGGACTTCTCCCCTCAGTACCACTGGCTCTTGATCATATACTACCTCTTGAAATGGTTGAATGTCAGTCATGTCTTTTTGGTGCAGTAACTCTGTGTATTCCCTCCATCATCTTTTGATGCTTACTGCATTATTCAATATTTTTGCATATAGAATCCTTCAGTATTACATGTTTGAATGTTTTTCTTCAGTTCCCTCAGCTTGAGAAATGCTGAGCATGTTCTTCCACTTTGATTTTCTAATCCTAGGTCTTTGCACTTTTCATTTTATTATTTGACTCTGTTGTCTCAAACTTCCCTTTGAAGTTTTCAGTTCTTTTACTTCCTCTTTTCTTCTCTTTGCTGGAAAGCAACTCTCAGAGTCTCTTCTGACATCATTTTGGTGTTTTCCTTCTTTCTTTTCTTCTTAATGACCTTTTGCTCTCTTCTTGTATGATGTCTTTTACACAACTCGGAGGGTCTTTGGTCATTAGTATTTAATGTATCAAGTCTGTTCTAGAGATGATTTCTAAATTTAGTTGTGATATATTCAAGGTCAAATTTTGGCTCTCATGGATTTATTTAATTTTCTTCAGCTTCAGCCTGAATTTGCATATAAGCAATTGATTGTCTGTTTCACAGTCTGCCCTTTGCCTGGTTTTGGCTGATGTTATAGAACTTTTCCACCATCTGCTTTCACAGATGTAGTCAATTTGATTTCTGTGTATTCCATCTGGTGAAGTCCGTATGTATAGTCATCTTTTATGTTGTTTAAAAAGGTTTTTGTAATGAACAAGTTATTGGTCTTGCAAAATTCTATCATGTGACCTCCAGGAGATTTCCAGATTATTTCTATCACCAAGGCCGTGTTTTCCAACTATTGACCCTTCCTCTTTGTTTCCAAATTTTGCATTCCAATCACCAGTAATTATCAATACATCTTGATTGCATGTTTGATCAATTTCAGACTGAAGAAATTGGATGATATCTTCAATTTCATCATCACTGGTTTTAGTGATGGATGAGTAAATTTGTATAATAATGGTATTAACTGGTCTTCCTTATAGGTGTATGGATATTATTTTATCACAGACAGCATTATACTTGAAGATAGATCTTGAAATGTTCTTTTTGATGATGAAAAGGATGCCATTCCTCTTCAATTTGTCATTCCCAGCATAGTATGATTGTCAGATTCAAAATGGCCAATGCCAGTCCATTTCAGTGGTACATAAGAATTTAGAATATGTGGGAATACCCAAAGATATATGACTTCCTTGCCTTTATCTTGTTTTGTATGTTCTTCTGGCTCTTGGTTCAAGACTTAGTGAGTGAAATATTACCTGGGTTTCATAGCCTGCACTCTCTATTGTCCTTCTTTCGGTGATATACTACACAAACATTTTGGTTAGAGAGCAATATTAATTGGGTGATTTTGGTAAAAATGTAACTTCTTATTAAATTATGTAAATACTTAGATATTTAAGGCCTATTTTAATTTTCAATGAAACTTTTCTTTGCCTGATTTTTCATGTTATATCTCTTGATAACCTCTAAAGAAGTAGGAAGGTGGTTCTCCGCTTTGCTTTTCCTTAGAAAATGATGTGGGTTAAAATTTTAGGTACCTTGAAATGCTTCTACAAAAGCATTGGAAAGTATTATGTAAAAATTGCCTAGTTTTTATCTTTATGTTTATTTTCCTGCTGCTCTGGGATTCTCAGTTTGCCCATTATCAGATACAGAGCTCCATTACAGCAGCCTGCAACACTATCCCTGTTCTCAATCCTCAAAGGCGGACTCAATTTCTGACCTACAACTCTGAGACTTTTTTTATGTAGCATGGTCATTTTTTTTTTGGGCCATACTTTTGGTGGACTGTATTCTTCATTTACACATTTCACAGGGTAATATTGTCTCTCTTGAATTACTTGGCCTATTATAGATCCATGGTCTTCATTTGGCTCAGTGGTTAGACACTCAGCTGCTAACCAAAAATTTAGTGGTTCAAATCCACCAGTCATTCTGTGGAAGAATGGTGTGGAACTTTGCTTGTATAATGAGTTACAACCTAAGAAAAATCTATGGAATAGTTCTACTCTGTCTTATGGTGGTGGTGGTGGTGGTGATGTGCCATGGAGTTGGTTCTGACTCATAGTGACCCTGTACAGGGTTTCCGAGGCTGTAAATCTTTATGGAGCAGAAAGCTTCATCTTTCTCCCATGGAATAGGTGGTCGTTTCGAACTGCTGACCTTGAGGTTCGCAGCCTAATTCGTAACCACTACGATACCAGAACTCTGTCTTATAGGATAGCTACAAGTTGGAAGCAACTCAACAGCTATGGGACAGGCTTTTATTGACTTAGATAATTAGTCATTCCTCATTCAGAATTATGCCAACATTCTGAGAATGGAGAGGAAATGAATCTGAACAACTTGCTAATAGGAAGCCAATTATGAATAATCCATCCTAGTCATATAGAAAGGGTAAAAGGCACTAACATGTACCATGCACATTAGCATTTTTTTGTTGTTGTTGTTGTTTTTGGTTTTTGACTGACTGTTGTTGATTTAATTGAAAATCAAGACAGTAATCTTATTTCAGGGTTGCACTAAATCCTCACAAGTGCTGACTCTCAATAGGAAGTTCCAAATATAAGAGAACAACTTGCAATGGAGCCCTCACTTCCTGGTTTACCAGTTGACACAGTATAGTGTGTTCTTAGGTAGATAGATTAATACTGCCGAGTTGGTTCTGACTCGTTCATGGGTTTAAACCATTGACCTTATTGTTAGCAGTCGAGTGCTTATCCTGCAGTGCCACATCAGGACTCCTTATATAAAGATGTTGTTGTTGTTGTTAAGTGCCAGTTGGTTCTGACTCATAGCGACCCTGTATAAGCTTTCTGAGGAGAGGCGGGTGGTTTTCAACAGTGGACATTGTGGTTAGCATTCCAGTAGTTTAAAATGTGATTGTTGTTATTGTTAAGTGCTGTGGAGTCAATTCCAATTTACAGCAACCCTGTATAGGATTCTCAAGGAACTGTTGATGAATTTGAATCGCTGACCTTGAAGTTAGCATTCCAGTGCTTATCTGATCATGCCACCCCAGACTGATTAGAACACTAAATTTTCAGTTATAAATACTAATATTTCAATTATTAATATTACTCTGAGGCAGAAGAATGCCTGTGCATGAGGTGCATGGACTCGGAAGTGAACCTGGGTCTCCTCTATGGAAGATGAGCATTCTACTACTGAACCACCACTGAATTGCCCCCTCTTAAGCTCTGATTGAATTCTTTCAAAATATTAGTGCTGGAAATCAATTTCCTACTTATTGTCTTTCAAAATTTCAGATCCACATTCCAACATTCAAAGAACTCTTTTGTATCTTGTATTCATTTTGCTTTATTTTTCTTAGAAACATCTGTGTTCCCTCCCACACCCTTCTTATGTTTATTTTTTTTTCTTTTAAGTAAATCATCTTTTCCTGTTTAATCTGTCAATTACTCTTGCCATTTCTCCTTTAGCTCTTTTCTGCCATGTAGCTTTGTCTTACACATCTAAAGATCAAGGTTGAATCAGTAGAGGTTGATGAAGCATCAGATACAAGACATCAAAACTCTATGGGCTTGTCTTTTAAGTTCATTGTTTTAACTACTTTTATTCCTTTAATTATAAATCCATTAATTATGCCCATTGCTATTAGCCAGACAATGGCATCATTATTTTAAGTTTTAAAAACACTTTTGCTAATGAATTTATATTAAATATCTATTGCCTTTACTTGTTCATTTGAGAAATATTTTTGAGAAAAGTCAAGTGAGTTAGAATTCTAAGTAACACTAGCAATAGACAAACAAGAATTCTGTTATTTGGTTAAGTCCAATTATTCTTTTATAAATATTTTATTCAAAGTCTTTCTTCCACTGATGTATAAATGAAAGTTGTTGTTGTTTCTAAGTCCTGTCATGTTGGTTCTGTACCTTAGTGACCCTGTATAGGGTTTCCAAGGAGCAGCTGGTGAGCTTGAACCACCGACCTTACAGTTCAAACAGATGTTGCAGTCCAGTGCATTAACTCACAGCACCACACCAGGACTCCACATGAAAGTTAAGAGAATATAAATGGTGTGTCTAAGCTGATTGATATTGCAGATTGTTTCTTCTGATTTCAATCTCATTGTTTTACATATACAATAATGAAATTGAGTATGAAATATATGTTATTGTTGTTGCTGTTAAGTGTCATTGAGTTGATTCTGACTCATAGTAACCCTGTTTAGAGTTTCCAAAGAGTGGTGGGTAAGTTTGAACCCCAGACCTTGCGGTTCAAACAAACTATACAGTCCAGCTCATTAGCCCACGATACTGCACCAGGACTCCACAGAAAATGTTTGTATTAAATACTTTATCATAGTATATATGAAATAATTTTAATAAATAATTTATGAACAAATTTTAGAGATGTGAGATAAACAATTGGTAAAAACTATAAACAAAAGAATGTATGAGTTTCTAAAATTATTACAGACAATATGAACTAAAAATTAATTTCAACTAGTTTAGGTTAGAATATTGTCTCAGTCTCAAAACTGACAGAACAAATAATGATGAATGGCTGTTTATTGAACTGAGGTGCTGGATATCTAGTACAGTGAAGCAAGAATCAATGGAAAAATGTTTTATTTAATATCTTAATTGTGCCTGAAAATTGTGGTAACAAAAGTGACAAAGGATCTTCAAGGATTGATTCATGAGAAAAAGATTAGAATCACATAGTATTTATAACTTTGCCAAAAAATGGCTTGGAGGTAATGATAAATATTTATAATGACTGAGAATAATTATATAAAGCGATAAAGCTAGATAACAATAAGTTAATTTGTTTTTCAATTTTTTTTTTTTTTTAGTATAATAAAACATAATGTATCTTTTGCAGGAGAACTTTAAAAATTGGAGATTATCAAAGTAGTAAGCATGTATTCAAACAGAACCGTGTTGGAAGAAGTGCAGCCAGAGTGCTCCTTGGAGGCCAGGATGGACAAACTTCCTCTCTTGTACTTTGGACATATTGTCAGGAGGGACCAGTCTCTAGAGAAGGATATCATGTTTGGTAGGGTGGAGGTTCAGAGAAAAAGAATGAGATGCCCAACAAGATGAATTGGCCAGGTGACAGCATCTATGGACTCAAGTGTGGCAACAATAGTGAGCTTGGCCCAGGATCAGGCAGTGTTTCCTTCTGCTGTGTATAAGTCAGTACTGTGAGAAACGTTGTGTATACTGACAAATGCTCAAGTAATCCAATCTGTACTCATTTCAGTGAGAATGATGTTTTCTTTATTCAATTTTGCAAAATCAGGTGCCCAGCCCTGTAACATGGGCAGATGCGCAGCATGGCCATTTGTCAAAGAGTTTTATTAACCTAACTTGGAAAAAGCCCCTCCTCCATTTCCCCTTTACAGGGTAATTTGGAGTTTACAATCTTTCCCAAAAAGTCTGCCTACTAGCCCCTACAGGAGCATTCTCATCTAAAGTTAGTTTCATCCCTTCCACATGAACTTCCCCTACTTCTTTGATGGGTGTATCCTTATTTTAAAAGAATCTAGCAGGTCAAACTAATCCTTTCCTCTTCTCAGAGCTCCATTTTGTCATGCCAACTTGCTACACTCAAGATTTCCTTGATTTTGAAGATGGACCACCAATAATGTTTCTCACAATACTGACTCAATGGTGACTAACAACAACAACAACAGCAAAGCATTTATGAATTTCTTATTATGTGTTAAATGTTGTTCCAAGTGCCTTAAATTTATTAAATCATATAGTCCTCAGAACAATCCCAAGAGGACACAGAGTACACAGGGTAGTAATGTGTTGTTGTTAAGTGTCCTTGCATCAGTTCCAACTCACAGCTACTCTGTATAGAGTTTCTGAAGAGTGGCTGTTGGTTTTGAATCTTGTGATTCAAACTGACCTTGTGGTCCAGTGCTTATCCTACAGTGCCATACCAGTGTAGTAGTAAGAAATGTCAAAATTGTCCCACCTTGAACAAAGTAGACTAAGAATTTTAAACCAGGAAAGCCTACTTCAAACAGTTGAGTGTTTGGCTATGAACTAGAAGGTTGGCAGTTCAAAGGCATCCAGAGGATCTGTGGAAGAAAGATCTGATAATCTGCTCCCATAAAAATAACAGTTTAGAAAGCCCTAGGGGGCAATTCTCACATGGGGTTGCATGAATCAAAATCAACTCCTTGTAGCACCTAGCTACAAGGCCTACTTCAGTATGGAAATTATTACCTCTACTATTGTTGTACTGTGGGTTAATGAGCCAGACTGCAAAGCTGTTTGAACTGCAAGGTTGGCAGTTCAAGCTTACCAGCTGCTCCTTGGAAACCCTATGTAGGGTCGCTATGGGCCAGAATCTACTCGATGGCACTTAACAACAACAACAACTATGGATGTATAAGGAACTCTGGTAGTGTAGTGGTTATGCATCGGGCTGCTAACCTCAAGATCAGCAGTCCAAAACTACCAGCTGCTCCACAGGAGAAAGGTGAGACTTTCTGCTCCTTTAAAGATTTCCAGCTTCTGACACCCTATGCAGGGCTGCTATGAGTCAGAACCAACTCCAAGGCACAACACTACCACCACTCTGGATGGATAGATCCTGGTATGGCACTGTAGGATAAGCACTAGAGTGCGAGTGCTAACTACAAGGTCAGTGGTGCAAACCCACATGCTGCTCCTTGGAAACCCTATGTTGTTGTTGTTAAGTGCTGTTGAGTTGGTTCTGACCCATAGTGACCCTGTATAGAGTTTCTGAGGAACCACTGACCTTCAAGTTCAAACTGCTTTGCAGTCTGGCATATTAACCCATAGCACCACACCAGATCTCCTTGAAACTCTATACAGGGTCACTATGAATTGGAATTGACTCAACAAAACACTATTGATGGAGTCCTGTTGTGGTACTGGAGGATAAGCATTGAACTGTTTAGTGCAACATTGGTGGTTCAAATACACCAGCCTCTCCTTGGAAACAGAGTTTGAGTCAACTAGGTGGCACTTAACAACATAACAAGAACAACAACTATATATTTGGGGGTCCTGGTTTGGTGCTATAGGATTAGCACTGGACTACTAACTGCAAAACTGATTATCTTCAAACCCACCAGCTGCTCCTCTGAAGCCCTATACAGGGTTGCTATTGTGAGAAATGTTGTCCATACCAACACGTGCTCAAGTAAACCAATCTGTGTTCATTTTAGGGAGAGTGAAGTTTTCTTTATTTGATTTTGCAAAATCGGGTGCCCAACCCAGTAGACACAGGCAGATGAGTGGATTGGCCCACCCACAAACATTTTTATCCCCTGTCTTGAAAAATAAAAAACACCTCCAGTGCTCCTTCTACTGGGTATTATGAGGTTGCAATCTCCTCCCAAGGTGGCCTACTAGTCTTAATGGGAGCATTCTCATTTAAAGTTAGTTTCGCCTTTCCTCATGAACTTCCCCTATTTCCTTAATATGTATATTCTGATTTTAAAGTTCCTAGCTCTTCACACTAGTTCTTACCCTCCACTGAGCTTTTGTTATGCTAGACTGCTACCCCCAATGTGTCCCTTAGTCCTGAAGATGGACCATGTCAACAAGAGTTATTTCTCACACTATGAGACAAAACCAAGGTGCTTAATAAGAACAACAAATATATTGTTGTAGAGCAGGGTGACACTTTAGGATAAGCACTGGACCACTGACCACTCTGTTGAAGACAGATAAGGTTTTCTGCTCTCAGAAAGACTTACAGCCTCAGAAACCCTACATAGGATTGCTGTGAGTCAGAACCTGCTTGACAGCATTAACAACTGTCTATGTCATCTTTCTCACTTTGGATCTGTTATCAGGAGGGACCAAACCAAGACATCATGGTTGGTACAGCACAGGGTCAACAGAAAAATGGACTGACTGAGCTCAAACATACCCACTCTTATGAAAATGGCACAGGACTGTGCACAGTTCTGTGTTCTGTTATACATCAGGTCACGATGAATCATAGATAATTCCATGGCACTTAACAACAATACCAATAACAACAACAACTCTATCCTGTTACAAAATAGATTTCAAAATAACTATAAAAGTAGCAGCAGAAATTATTTGGTACCAAATGTGGAGATTTAATACATTTCTTTCAGATAACATTTATTAAGCACCTATTACATTAAAGAAATTGACAGCGGTGAGGAGACCTAACAAAGAAAAATCAAGTCTCAGCTTTCATGCTTCTTTCTTTTTTATTGTCTTCCTCCTCCTCTCTGATACATTTGCTTATTGACCCCTTTTTTGATTTATGCTCTTATCCTCTCCCAACCAAAATCTGCTTTCACTTTCTTGCCGTGATGTAGCTGAAGTATTAAGTCATACCACAGGGAAAATAACTAATAATAAATTGCCTTCTTATTTTCAAACAGATAGTCACTTATCTCAAGGAAACAACTCTTCAACATGGTAGCTTTCACTATACAGAGATGATATTGTGTCAGGGTTTTTCTAAAGCCTATATAGGTTTATGATTCTAATAAAAAATATGACTTTCACCGAACAAGCCATTCTTACTGGGACAGGTCTGGGATTGCTTGTCAGTTGAGGCATAGGTCCAATTGGGTTCCTTTCTAAACCAACTTGGCTATTTGATTTGATACATTTATGTACTCCAAGTGCTGGAGAGAGGGAGCTATGAAACTCTTATACAATATTATTTTTAATTGAATTGTACCCTCTTAAAAGAACATTTTAATTGAGATTTAATAACTCTGTAAAAGATAAACCTAGATGCTATGTAATAAACAGTAATTAATTAGTTAATATCAATTAAATACTAAAAATATTAATTTACATTAACCATCTAACTGGTATCATTTTCTATAGCTATCTTATTAAATGCTAATTAAATTCTTAAATATTCTTACAAATTTAATACATTAATAACAAGAATGTAAGTACATATTTACTGTATCTGCAATTCTGAGTTCATTACATGGCAAAGAGAATTATCTCTTTTACAGTAATTAAATATACTAAGCAAACCTCAGTAACTTTTCCTAACACATACCATAACTGTTTTATTAATTTCAAATTAAATGCTCATTTAAGGTTTCTAATCTACAGCTGCCCCATACAATTTTTCTACAGGCAGAGCAAAGGTTGTTATATGTTTAATTAAATTGTAGTTTTAAAAGTTTAGGTGGAAGCTTTTTAAGAATGACTTTGGTTTCTCACCATATTTTGAATTAACCTTTAGATAACAATTTTAATAACACTTTCTACATACGTATCATGTTTATTTTCCCTCGATCCTATCTTTGTATCTTTACTCTCCACTTAGTCTAGGGTTACTAGTATTTTTCTCCACTCTCTATTGAATAAAAAAGCCAGCATTTACACTCTGATTTTTCCCTTATTAACAAACTGAGCTTTTACTATCATCCTCTTCAGGTATCTTTTATTTCCATGAATTACCACTTCATTGTTAGGGAAACATCTCCATAAGGAGAATTTAAAAAGAAAGAAAGAAAGAAGAGGAAAAGTGTCTGGTCCCATTTGTAAGCAAAAGAGAGCCCAGTTGGAAAGATGCAAGAACAAGAAGACTCAGCCAAGGTTGCAGCCCCGGGATGGTTTCTGAAGGAAATTTGATTTCTGAAAGAGAAAATACAGCACTTGCATGTATGAAATGATTTAGAATCTTCAGTCCTTCTAGATCTGGTGGAGGATATCATAAAGACAGGGGGCTGCTCTGCAGCAAGGAGAGCACATTAGCTATTAACCTTCCCCCAGCCGATCAACTTTATTTTGCAATCTTCCCTCAGAACCATTAGAATACCCTGAAGAAATAATTTTCCAATTAAAAAGGATCTCAGAGAACAAAGCCATTTTATCTCTGACTCCTGGTGTTCTTTATTCCAATAATTTAAATTGGAATTGATTTTTCAATTTAGCCGTTGACTTGCTATGGACACACAGCTGAAAAGGCCGAATGGAATTGCAGGGCTGAAATATTTATCTTTGTGATGCACTTCTCATAAATTCACGGGAGCCCTATTTATTTATTTATTTTTATTTCTTAATGCATTTTCTTCTGCTGTCTGTTCCTTAGACAACAGCTTTTTAGCACAGCATGGGCAAACTGAGAAAACACGTCCACCCTGACCTCAGGGGCCTCATCCTCCATTCCTCGTAGATCCATCTAATTGTTACATCTCCTGGAAAATAAATAAACCCCCGTCTATATCCAAAATGATAGTGCTTCGGAATATTGGTTTGTAGCTGGAATATTGGTTTTCTAATTTGTATAGGAGATACAATTTCATGAAAAAGGAAAGTAGCTTTTTCAATATATTTTACCTAAAAAATATGTTGTAATGGAAATTGAACATCCCCATAATTACTTTAATTATTAGAGCTAAAAATCATAGATTTCCAGCTAACACTTGTTGTTCTTGTAGGTGTCATGCAGTAGGTTCTAACTCATAGCGAGTACAGGCACTTCATGTGTAGTAATTTTGAATTAAATACTCTAAATATTTAATCATTCTTTTTTACCCTTATACATCTTACAATAAAGGGACTAGAAGTTACTAGCTATTAAGGCACTTGACTAGTTGTCACTAACTTTCTTGTCTATCCACATTTCTGGAGGTTTCTTTCTGGGCCCTTACAGGAAATGTCCAAGTCTTGGTCAGAGTCTCCTTCCTGTTTCCTCACCACCACCACTCCAGCAGGTGTCCCTGCTTTCCTTTGTCTTACGGGCTCAAGTTCTGTGCTCAGAGCAGTGCTGATGGGAATGTGAGGTATGGAAGCAGATCCTGAGCTCCCAACATTATTCGTTTTTGCTACATTCCCTGTTATTTATTACTCAAACCTGTTGTAGATTTTGTTTTGCATTGTCTTCTACAGGGTTTCCTGAATTCATGATCTCAGAACCTGTCCCGAACGCTGGCATTTTAACCTCTGACAGGTTTTTCTGACCCTTCCTTAAGCCCAAAACTGTGCTTGACATCTCGTTGGCACACAAAAATTTTTGAATCTATGATTTACACTTTGAATTCCATCGGACTTTTCTTCCCCACAACTAGTTTTGAATTAATGTGTGGAAAGCAAGTAGAGTTAGAACAAATGTGATAAACCTACTTTCGAATTGATGGTGGTAGGAGAGTAGCTCATAATTATCTCTATTAAAAACATATTCTCCACAGCAATATGATATGGTTTCGGCAACTATTCCTTACTCATAAGTATTTCATGGTCTACCCCATTTTAAATACATGGTGAATAAAATAACGTGGAGCAGCATAGCTCACATGGATAAAGCTTGTGGCTAAAGCATATCAAACTGCAGAAGAAATGTTATTGAAGTATGTATTCACTTGAAGTCATGAAGTGGCACTATATGATAAAGACTGAACTGCTAGCAACAAGGTCAGCAGTTCAAACCCACCAGCCACTCCTAAGAAACCCTATACAAGGTTGCTGTGAGTTGCAACCAAATCAACAGTACCTAGTAACAACAATAATATATTCATTTAACAAGTTTATTATAAAACCTGGTGGTGCTGTAGGATAAGCACTGGACTGCTAATTGCAAGGTTCACTGTTCAAACCTACCAGCTGCTCCAAGGAAGAAAGATGAAGATCTCTGTTCCTTTGAAGATTTACAGTTTCAGAAACCCTATAGAGTCCGAATCAACTCAATGGCAGTGGGTACTATATGTTCAAGGAGGCCTGGTGGTTCTGTGGGTTAAATATTGGGCTCCTTGGAAACCCTAAACAGGGTCGCTATGGGTTGGCATTGATTCAATGGCTCTTAACAACAACAACAACCTCAAGATTATTGAGGCCTGGTGTGGCACTGTGGGTTAATGCACTGGATTGCAAATTTGGCTTGAATCATAAGGTTGGTGGTTCAAGATTGCCAGCAGCTCCTAGGAAACCCTATATAGGGTTATAGGTCAGAACCAACTCAATGTCACTAAACAACAACAATAATCACAAGACTAGGAGCTCTGGTAGTGTAGTGGTTGCAAGTTGGGCTGGTAACCTCAAGATCAGCAGTTCAAAACTAACAGCTGTTCCACGGAAGAAAGATGAGGGCTTGTGCTCTTTTAAGATTTACACCCTCAGAAGTCCTATAGAGGATTGGTACGAGTCAGAACCGACTCTACGGCACATAACCACCACCACTAACCACAAGAATGGAGTACTGGTGTGGCGCTGTGGGTTAATGCTATGGACTGCAAGGTTGGTTTGAACCTCAAAGTCGGCAGTTCAAGTTCGTCAGCCACTCCTTAGAAACTTTGCACAGGGTCACTATGAGTCAGAAGTAATTCAATGGCACTTAACAACAACCACAACAATGACAAGATCAATAGACAAGACTGGCAGTTTAAACCCTCTTGGGAACAAAGATAAGGCTGGCTGCTCCCAAACAGATGTACCATCTTGGAAACTTTTAGAAGTTCTACTCTGTCCTAAAGGGTCACAATGAGATGGAATTGACTTGACCCCTGTGGGTTTATTCTATACTAAGCACTGTTTAAGATACTTAGGGAATATCATCAAGTAAATGAAACAGAAATTCTATACATATGTAGTTTGCAGTTTACTGAGTGGAGACACAAAACAAAACAAAAAAACAACCCAAACAGTGATATGATAGGTTAAAACTTCTTAAGATGCTAAAGGTAATTACCAAAATAACCGCCCACAAACCACACCACCTGCTCTTTGGCCGACACTGACTCACTGTGATCCTGTTGGATAGAGTGGAACTGCTTTTTAGAGTTTCCAAGACTGTAAATCTTTATGGGAACAGATAGCCTCATCTTTAACCCCAGAGTGGAAGGTGGATTTGAACCATCAGGCTGTGGTTAGCAGCCTGATGTTTAACTGTGCCAACTATGTTCCTTAAAGGTGATACAGAGGGTTCCACTCATAGTGACCCTGTAGAGGGTTTCTGAGGCTGTAAATCTTTACGGGAGCAGAAAGCCTCATCTTTCTCCCACAGAATGGCTGGCAGTTTCGAACTGCTGACCTTGAGGTTACCAGCCCAATTCGTAAACACTATGCTACCAGAGCTCCTTGTGATTAGAATGTTGTTGTTGTTAAGTGCCATCGAGTTGTAGGTCTTTAATCCATGGGTTTCCAATTGAGTAAGGGGATGGAGTTTTAATTTAAAGAAGACTTATCAGGAAGGTTATGTGACCAGGATATGGTCAGTTCAAATCTACTAGCCAGAGTAAGAGAAGGTTTTCTGCAAGGTTTCCCATAAAGATTTACAACCTAGGAAAACCCATATAGAGTTGCTATGAATAGAAATCACTTCCATGGCAGTGAGTTTTGTATATAGTATTTTGTTAGGAAGCAGTTCTTGGGTGGTACAAACAAGTACTAGCTAGGCTAATAACCAAAAGGTTGATGGTTTGAATCCATCCAGAAACACCTAAGAAGAAGGGCTGGTGATCTACTCCTGAAAGGTCAACACATGAGGTTGCCGTGATTAGAAACCTACTCCATGGACACTGGTTTAGTTTGGTTTGTCAGAAAGGACTCATTGTCATGAAGATATTTGAACAAAACTGTCCAAGATCTCATGGAGGGAGCCATGCAGACAAATGAGAGCAAGAATCATCTAGGTAGAAGGAAGATACTACAAAGGGCCCTAACCCAGGAGTGTATGGCTTGGAGTTGACAGTAAGAATTTTATTGTGGCTAGAGCACAATTAATAAATCTGGGGGCAGTTGTTGTTTATATGATTATAAGGTGTGTTTTTTTTTTTTTCCCAGAAAGCAAAAATCTTACCTCTTAATTTGTTTTCTCTTAATTTGAAATACCCACTTGGCTCAAGCCAATCACCTGAGAGTGTTTACTCACTGCTTACCTGACTTAAATGCAGACAACTTGAAAACCTTTATGTTCCTTCATGATCAGACACAGGATAAAAACACCACACGTGTTTGATGAAAAATTAGCAGAAAAGGAAGGGGGACTAACTGTGTAATGAAAACACTACTGGAGAATTTTGACCAGAATTAGGGTCTTCCTGATAGCTAATATATTACATTTTTGTTGTTGAAGTTTATTAAGCCTGGAGCCTTCATAATTGTATTCCAAATACTGTTCAATATTCTCTTGTAAAATTTGTCAATTTTAGATTTCCTTAACCTCTGCTCTTTGGGAAATTTGTCTGAGGTCTGTATGCATTTCAACGAATTCCCCCATATGTGGACAAACTGCATTTTCCTGGCTCTCTAAGTGTTCTCAGTCAGTCAGTGACACAGAGATTAGATCTGGACGTTTACTCATCCTTCTTCTGACTCTGTGAGAGCTCCAATCTTCAACCTATCTTTTCTTCTCACCACACATGATAGATGGGGAAAGCAAGGAGCTAGAATTTTGCATGTTTCAAATGTCAGTATTTGGAACAGCACTCACACACACATACACACACACACACACACACACACAAACACACACTTGCACATATACAGTTTGGAAGAATTTAGTCTCAGATTTGCCTGTGTTGAAACTCCCTTTTCAGTAAAATACTTAATAATGTGACCCATCAGTGGATTTAAGGCAGGCTACCAACTCAACATGACAATAGAATGGTATACCATGCCAGTATAATGACTATCCAGGATCACAGATGACAAAATTTCATTACATTCATAATGTATTATATATATATACATACATATATATATATATATGTATGTATATGTATATATGGAGCTCTGGTAGCGTACTAGTTACGAGTTGGGCTGCTAACCTCAAGTTCAGCAGTTTGAAACTACCAGCAGTTCTGAGGGAGATAGATGAGGCTTTCTGCTTCTGTAAAGATTTACAGCCTCAGAAACCCTGTACAGGGTCGCTATGAGTTAGAACCGACTCCACTGCACACAACAACAACAACATTGTAGTGTTAGCCTGTTCAGAAATAACTCAATTGAAACTAACATAAACAAAACAGTATAAAAAGCAGACATATAATTGAGGCTTCTAAAAGCTTGTGGAAAAGTTGATTTAAAAGATAATGGAATTTTTTAGAGCTATTATATGATCCAGTAATTCCTCTACTTGCTATATATCCACAAGAATGTGAACCATAACATGAGTAGATATATGCACACCAATATTCATAGCAGCAATATTCACAATAGCAAAAAGATGGAGTCATCCTAAGTGCCCATCAATGGAAGAAGGAATAAACAAACTTTGATACAGACAGTCAATGAAATATTATGCTACCTTGAAGAATAACAAGGAAGCTGCAAGCCACCGCATAACATGGATGAATCTTGAGAACATTATGCTGAGTAAAATTAGTCAGGTACAACAGGACAAATATTGCATAAGACCACTACTGTAAAAGCTTAAGAAAAGAGACCCAATTAAAAGGGGAAAAGAAAAATTTATTTGTTGGTTACCAGTGGGTTTGGGATGGGGGGTTTGGGGAAGGTGGAGGGGGGCAATGATAGAGCACAGAGTAGGAGGCAGACACATCATAGTTTGGATGTTGGGGAGGGCACTACAAAAAAATGGGGAGGGGTGGAAGAACAAGGTAGATAGGGGAATACTGAGACAGGTTTGCATGGGCTAAATGGAACAAAGGGAAATAGTGATGCATGCTCAAACTTGGAACAACGGGGCTCTGTGATATAGATATCGAAGCATAGTCTGAAAAGGGGAAATAATACTAAGATGCTTGATTGTATTATGAATATTGGTTTCCTTTGCCTACTATTGTAAAATAGACACTTGAGTTGGATAGAAAGGAATGTTGGGAAGCATGATTACAGAAAGCTTGTAAGCCCTTCTTCAACCTGTAACTGACTAGAATACCTAAAAGGAGTTCTACAACTTGCCCAGTGAAATAGGCATCTTGTGGAGCCTTTGCAGTGTATAGGACCTTACATGGAATCCTGAGCCCCATCCAGAACCTTCTGAGATGAGGCAATCCAACTAGAAAAAACAAATAGACCAGCCTGAAACAGTTACAGCAATAGAAGATACATCTTCAAAGAAAGATCATCATGAAAAACCCTAAACAAAAATGGCAGTATGACTGGCTACTACAAGAATAAGCAAGTTGTTCGCCAGGAAAACATCAAGGCAAGCTATCGAGTTCCTTCAGAACAAACCCCCCTCCAAGACTGAAACTCAAAGGAAACAAACACATGAGCAGGCTTGTAAGTAAGGTTATGGAGGACCACGTTGGTATATTGGTGAATGGAAGAGGGGGAAGGAAGCAACGAAGAAATGGGCTATGTTCAACCATGTTCCATAGACTCCTGTTGACCTGGAGATGAGAGAGAGAAGAGGCAGGGCGGGTTGGTCCAAAGTTTGGTGAGACCTGGGGACACCTGAGCTCACTGACAAGGACATAGCCAAGGGGGGCTAGAGCTGAGAGTGAAGCATCCAGTGGATACGAAGTGAGGGGAGATGCACAAGAACACCCAAACTTGCAGATAGTATGCATTTGACCTAGCCTTGATGACTTGATAATCAGAACTTGACTAGAGGAAGATAAGAAACAAAGCAAAAACAAAAAACCCCAATTTTTGCTAAAGGAAATGAGGGTAAATTGCTACAAATCGATGAACTTGACCTATACTCACGGAGGTAGTAACTCTAAATACCAACAGAGAGGGAAGGATCTTCACATCCAGTATCAAAGGGACGGGCAACTTAGACATTGGCTACCTAAAATGGTGGTGGTGGTGGTTGTGTGCTGAGGAGTTGGTTCTGACTCCTGTACAGATTTCTGAGGCTGTAAATATTTATGGGAGCAGAAAGCCTCATCTTTCTCCCGCAGAACAGCTGGTAGTTTTGAACTGCTGACCTTGCAGTTCACAGCCCGATTCATAATGACCTAAAATGAGGGGCGATAAAGGCACAAAGTGCCTGGCTTGCAGGTTTTCAAGAGGGAGTTTAGTTTAAGAGTGTATGTGGGGAGAGACTGAATAATTTTCATCTTGCCTAGATGGGTCTGGTAAAAAGAGATGGGGATACTTTTCTTATGATTCAATAGTAATTGTTATCATGACTAATTGCAACTGTCACAATTGTAAAGGTAGAAGTTTTGTAACAAAAACGGGGGAGTAGTTTATCTTACCGTCTTGAAACAAAGGACCCTAGGACCATCAGGGGAGAAGAGCATAAGCGGGATGCGAGACCTTATCCAGAGGAGAAGCAGTGACAGACATGGAGAGAGGGAGCAGCTGAGGACTCTAGATTCGTGGGAAGACAGGGACTGTGAGCTGGCGGCCAGTAGGCATACTTGCAGAATCTGCCCTTTGGTGGTGTAAATTACTATATATGCCTGAGTGTTACAAAAAAAAAAATCCCAAAACAACCCTACAATGAATAGAGAGAAATACTGTAAACTGATGGTTGTTGTTGTTGTTAAGTGCCGTCGTGTCGATTCTGACCCATAGCGACCTTATATAGGGTGTCCAAGGTGTAGCTGGTGAGCTTGAACCACCAATCTTGCAGTTCAAATGGCTTTGTAGTCTGGTGCATTAACCCACAGTGTCACACCAGGATGGTACATGGATGGAATTATAATCATTGTAATGAAACAAGGTGTATGATTTGTTGAAAGTAAAACTGATGATTTGCCCTGTAAATTTTCACTGGACTCACAATAAAATCTTAAAAAAAGATAAAGGAATTTTCCCATGAACTTTATGAAACCCCTTCTTATGTCCACTATATACTACAAAACCAAAAACAGCAAATTGTTGCCTTCAAGTCAAATACACTACAAAAGACTATTATGTAGCGAAAAGCCTAAAGCATTTTGGTGTACCGAAGCCCTGCTAATCTGTTTCTGTCGAGTCTGCTGCTCCTTGCTCTCTGAATTCCTTTAAGAGAATTCTTTAAATGCTGCCACTTTGATGCACATTATGATGCAATGATCTACTTGGTTTCACTGTTCATTACCCTGCTTTCTATCTTTTATTCTCAATATAGCATCTCAGTCAAAATCTTTAAATGAAAGGCAGATCAGGTCCTCCTCTGTGCAAAGGATCAGTTATTTCTCAACTCACTTAAGAGTAAAAATCAAACTTTATAATAAGCTATCAGATACTTTTAATTACATTATAGATATCAAAATCCAAAAACCAAACCGACTGCCATCAATCCAATTCTGACTCATGTTGTTGTTTTGTGTCATTAAGTAGTTTCTGACTCATAGTGACCTCCTATAGCATTTCTGTGATTGTAAATCTCTACGGGATCAAAAAGCCTCATCTTTCTCCAGCATAGAAGCTAATAGATTGAACCACCCACCCTGTGGTTAACAGTCAAACCCTGCAATCCACTACACCATCAAGACTTCCAAAATAACTCGCCGTTGTTAAGTGCAGTTGAGTCAGTACCGACTAGTAGTGACCCTGTGTGGGGTTTCTGAGGAGTGGCTGCTGAGCTTGAACCACCGACCTTGTAGTTCAAAGCTACCTTGTAGTCCAGTGCATTAACCCATTGCACCACACATGCTCAAAAACAGTACTACAAAAAGGATTATGACTTTTATTGTAACTGTCATCACCTTTGGAAAATGTCTAGTTCAGAAGCTTCTGATTTGGTCTACTTACTTGGACATTCCTGCCTTGGAGGCATCCCCCATGCCCATTGTATAAGCCACAATCTATGACTCTGCCTTATTCACAAAAGCTGTGCAGTGTAAGCTCACAATCTAACCATCTTCCCTCTAATTACCAGATGCCCAGCTGATTGACTTATTGCTCTTTTCTTACATTATATTGTTTATCATAGAAGTGATCTTTTCATATGTGACATTTTATTAAATGACAATTTGCATGTCTTATGGTAAGTTATCTGACTAACTTGTTTATGCTGTGACAGCCTCTCCTTTGTATTGCAGAGTGACTGGTGAGTTTGAACCACCAATCTTGAAGGTAACAACCTAATGCTTACTTACCATGCCACCAGGGCTCCTTAGATGTAGATAGTCTGCATTCATTTAGTGAGAAATATTTAAAGGGGGAAAACTTGTGCTGCCCTGATGTGAATTTAACTCACCTCGTTGTCTTCCAGCTACTGTGATCTGACCTGCCTTTAAATAGGCTTTTTTGTTTATTTGTTTTTTAAGTGTCATCAAGTCAATTCTGACTCATAACCACCCTGTATAGGGTTTCTGAGGAGCAACTGGTGGGTTTGAGCTACCGACCTTGTGGATTCTCAGTCCAGTGCTGATCCTACAGAGCCACACCAGGATCACAGGCTAAGAACATGTCTTTCTGAGGGAACACAGTTGATGTTTCCTTGCTTTATATTTTCTTCATTTACCACCATCTAAGGATGAGCACTGTACTGCAAAGTTGGTTTAAAGTGCAAGGTCAGTGGATCAAATACACTGATCACTCTTCAGAAACCCTATATAGGATCACTATGAGTCGAAACCAACTCAATGGCACTAAACGACAACAATATCCTGGTGTAGTGCTGTTGAATAAGCACTGAACTACTAACTGAAAGTTTGACAGTTCAAACCCAACAGCCACTCCTTGGCAATCCTATACAGTATTGCTATGTGGCAGAATTGAGTTAATGCTTTTAACAACAACATGCTCTATAAATAACTCTGGCAGCATAGTGGATTATGAGTTGGTCTGATAATCACAAGGCAAGCAGTTCGAATCAACCAGCTGCTAAGCGGGACAAAGATGAGACTTTCTGCTCCCATAAACCTTGGAAACCTTATTCAGGATTGAAATGATTTGGAACCAACTCCATAACACACAACCACCACCACCACCAATATACTACATCCACCACTTGTCTGTCAGTTTGTCATATTGTGATGACTTGTGTGTTGTGCTGCTGTGATACAGGAAGCTATGCCACCAGTATTTTAAATACAAGCAGGGTCATCCGTGGTGCACAATTTTAGCTGGAACATCCAGACTAAAACGGAGTAGGAAAAGGGAGAAGTGCACTATTTTTTAATGTTTAGCCACTGAAAAACTTACAAGTAACAGTGGAAATACTGCCAGGAGATGAAATCATTATGAATAGCACTCAACTACTGTGAGATATAGTGCCAGAAGATAAGCCCCTCAAATTGGAAGGCAATCAAAATATGAATGGGGAAGAGCTGCCTCCTCAAAATAAAAGTTTCTGATGGGCCACAGCTCAATATGAGGAGAAAGAACTGCAGACATCCATTAATAATTGGAAAACGGAAAGCATGAAGTATGAATCTCGGAAAATCGGAAGTTGTCAAAAAATTAAATGGAACACATAAAGATTGATATTCTGGGCATTAGTGAGCTGAAATGGACTGGTATTAGTCATTTTGAATCAGAAAGTTGTATGGTTTACTATGCTGGGAATGACAGATTCAAGAGGAGTGACAGCATTCATCTCTCAAGATCTCTCTTTGATAGGATAGTATCCATACTACTACAAGGAAGACCGGGGTCCTGGTGTGGTGCTGCAGGAAAAGCACTGAATTGTTAATCACAATGTCAGTAGTTCAAACCTAACAGTCCCTCCTTATAAACTGTATATGGGGTCACTATGAGTCAGACCCAACTTGACATCACTCAACAACAAGGAATATCAGTTTATAGCACTATTAACCAAATTTATATACCATTCACTAAAGTCAGTGATGATGAAATTGAAGAAATATACGCAGCTTCTTTAGTAGGAAATTCACCAAACGTGCAATCCAGAGGTATTGATAATTACTGGTGATTGAAATGCAAAGTTTGGAAATGTTAGTTGGAAAATATAGTGTTGGGAATACAAATTATGTTAAACATTGCATAATAGAATTTCACAAGACTAAAAGCTAATTCGTTGCAAATACCTTTTTAAACCAACATAAAAGGCAACTCTATACATGAGCTTCATTCTGTGAATTCAAAGGATGATCAAATTGACTACATCTGTGGGAAGAGACCATGGAAAAGCTCAATCTCATCAGTCAAAATCAGTCTATTCCAACAGTGGAATAGACCATCAATTACTCATATGCCAATTCACACTGAGGCTGAAGAAAATTAAAACACATCCAAGAGAGTCAAAATATGATGTTGACCATACCCCATCTAAATTTAGAGACCATCTCAGGAACAGATTTGTTGTGTTAGACATGAATGACTGAAGACAAGAAGACCTGTGGGATGACATTAAGAACACCATATAGGAATAAAGCAAAAGGTGATTAAGACAGGAAAAAAGGAAAGACCAAAAACGGATGTCAGAAGAGACTCTGAAACTTACTTTTCAGGGTAGACATGTTAAAGTGATTGGAAGAATTGAGAAAGCAACAGGGGTGAACAGAAAATTTCAAAGAGCAGCTCGAGAAGACAAAGAAAAATATTATAGTGAAATGTGCAAAGTTCTGGAGTTAGAAAACAAAAAGGAAAAACACTCAGCATTTTCAAACGTAAAGAACTGAAGGGAAAAATTAAAGTCTTGACGTATAATATTGAAGAATTCTATGGACAGAATATTGAATGATGCAAAAAAGCATAAAAAAAAAAAATCACTGTACCAAAAAAAAAAAACAAAACCAAAACATTTCAAGAAATTCAAGCAGCACACACAGAAGCCCTTGATGAAAAACAAGGCTCCAGGAATTGACGTAATACAAATTGAAATCTTTCAAAAAACTGACACAACACTGGAGACAGTCACCCATCTATGTCAAGAAATTTGGAAGACAGTTACCTGGCCAACCGATTGGAAGAGATCCATATTTGTGCCCATTCCAAATAGAGGTGTCCCAACAGAATGCGGAAATCA
>NW_006408581.1:12832801-12834553 GCF_000296735.1 Chrysochloris asiatica | reverse complement strand
GCATATTTGGTCAATTTCAGATTGAAGAAGTTGGTAGAATTCTTCTATGTTGTCCTTACTGGCTTTAGTGGTTGGTGCATAAATTTGAATAATAGTGGTTTTAACTGGGCTTCCCTGTTGTTGTTGTTGTCATTTACAGTCGAGTCAGAATTGACTCACAGCGACCCTATACAAGGTTTCCGAGGAGCGACTGGTGAGTTTGCATCACCGACCTTGCAGTTCAAACGGCTTTGCAGTCTGGTGCTTTAACCCACAGTGTCATACAAGGACTACAGGCTTCCCTGTAGGCACATGGATATTATCCTATTACAGACTGTGTTGTACCTCATGACTGATATGGATATGTTCTTTTTGACGATGAATGCATCACCATTCCTTTTCAATTTGTCATTTCTGGCATAGTAAACCATGTGGTTGTCAAATTCAAAATGGCCAATACCAGTCCATTTCAGCTCACTAATACCTAAGATATCGATGTTTATGTGTTCCATTTCATTTTTGACAACTTCCAATTTTCACAAATTCATACTTTGTACATTCCATGTTCCAATTATCAGTGGATGTTTATAGCTGTTTCTCATCATTTTGAGTTGTACCTCATCAGTAAATGATGGTTCCGTGGGCTTTTCTCCCACGGGCTTTATGTCATTCACATCATCATGGTCATGTCTATGTTGAGGAGGCAGCTCATCCCCAGTTGCATTTTGAGTGCCTTCCAACCTGAGGGGCTCATTTCCAGGCACTACATCTGACAGTGTTTCTCTGCTATTCATAAGGTTTTCAGTGACTAGCGGTTCTGAAGTAGTTTGTCACTCCTTCTTTCTAGTCTGTCTTTATCTGGAAGCTCATTTGAAACCTGTCCACCATGGGTGACCCTGCTGGTATTTATAATACTGGTAGCAGAGCCCTCAGAATCACAGCAACTCACAAGCCACCACAGTACAACAAACTGACAGACAAAGATAAGACGTATAAAAAACAAAGGAAGAAAGGAGAGTAGTTTGTCAACTCGAATATGTTGTAAATCAGAAATTGTTATTAGTCTTTGTCCTTGATCTCTTCAGAGATTTGCTCTCTTCCATGTGTTCAATACATATTTTTTGTATAATTAATATGCTAATGAAAGAATTATTTCTCTCTCCTTAATATTTTTACTAGGACATACATTTATGTTTCTTGTCAAACTTGATTTGATATTGAAAATCAATTTATATTTGGGTTTGGATGAAATACTCAATTTTCAATAAGCTGAAAAGTACATGTGGCATGTCAAGATTTTCCCTTATGAAACATTTTTAACTAAATTTAGGTACAGTCTTTAACTGGAAAAATAAAATAAAATTCAGAAGATTGTATTTTTTTCTCATTCATTTTGAAAAAAGAACAACCCGAAACAAAACAGTTTTATTAGACAGGGTTAATTTGAGGTCAAAATGACTGTTAATTTTTGGAAGTTCTGTTAACAAAACTAAGAGTGAAGATTAAGAACATAGTTAAATATCACTGTTTTTCTTATGTATTTCTTTTATATGTATTCCTTTCTCTAAGGAATGGTTTGTGACTAGCTTACTGGATAAGAATCAGCATAAATACAATCCCCCGAATGCAGACTTTGATCAAGTATGTCTTCTAATCTGGAATCATCTCTGATGATGCTGTCCACAGGATACTCTCTCTTTGACCTCAGTTTCCTGGAGTTAGTGCAGATCTTGCAATTTAAAGAGATACTGTTCTTTGTTTTTGTTGTTGTTA
>NW_006408581.1:12831160-12832216 GCF_000296735.1 Chrysochloris asiatica | reverse complement strand
ATTCAAGAAGAATGAAGTCCTTGACAACTTCAATCTTTTCTCCATTGATAAGAATGTTGTTTATTGGTCCAGTGGTGAGGATTTTTGTTTTCTTTACAATGAGATGTAATCCATACTGAAGGCTGTGCTCTTTGATCTTCATCAGGAAATACTTTAAGTCCTCATCACTTTCAGCAAGCAAGGTTGTGTCACTTGCATATCGCAGGTTGCAAATTGAGACTTCCTCCAATCCTGATACCACATTTTCCTTCATAGAACCCAGTTTCTCATATTATTTGCTCAGCATACAGGTTGAATAAGTATGGTGAAAGAATACAACCTTGTTGTATTAAACCATTCAGTGTTCCCATGTTCTGTTCCAACAACTGCTTCTTGGTCCAGGTACAGATTCTTCATGAGTACAATTGAGTGTTCCAGAATATTCATACTTTGCAATGTTGTCTATAGTTTGTCATGATCCACACAATCGAAAGCCTTTGCTTAGTCAATAAAGCAGAGTTTAACATCTTTCTGATATTCTCTGCTTTCAGCCTGTTCTTTACACTGCCAAATAAACCAATGTCAGCCACAAGTTTGGGTAACCACATGAAGCCTTTACTTTCACCTAATATCTGTCCATTCTCCTTTGGATTCAATAATATACTGAAGTAATATACAGAGCTTGTGAAAAGTTCTGTAGTATTATCGCTTTAAAACAACAAAGGAATATGTATCAGGATGTAATAAATAAGAGAATCATGGCTGAGCACTAGATGGATTCCTAATGTGGAACTCATATATCCTAAAGAGGATGCTTCACCCTCCCTTCACTAACCAGGGAACTCTCTGAAGCCTCATGTTCTGGGATTTTATTGGTCCGTCCAACATTCTCGTGTAAATATGGTTAAGTTGATAAATTGATGACTAGATATACAAGAGTATTATATGATATTATGAAAAAAATCAGGAAAGGAATAAAACCAGGAGTGGTTGAAAATTAAATTTTTTTAAGGAGTGAAATAGCAAGTTTTAAGGAAGTAATTAAGGAGCTCTGGTAGCGTTGTTGTTGTTGTTGTT
>NW_006408581.1:12821243-12830640 GCF_000296735.1 Chrysochloris asiatica | reverse complement strand
AAAAAAATCCTTTGGAAAGCCCAAAACTATCTAAATGAAAATCAAGTATGTATTTTCAAATATAGATTCAGCAGTAAATATCTTCAAAATTATTGATTTGTCTAACAGCTTTCCAAATGTGAATATACACTGGAAGTATGGAAGAGCACTTTCATGTGCCATTCTTTCTTTTAAGAAACACTTACGAATGACTGTTAAAGTTAGAGTTTATATTACTATTCAAATGCATTAATTTCTTCCCCCAGCTCTAAGTGAGGAAAGAAACAAAACAAAACACAAAAACCCTTATTATTATGTTCACCAACTGCCAAGAAAAATATTGGACTTGGATCAGATATCTAGCAACAGAAAGCATTAGAGTTGCTCCAGAAAAATAATGATTTGGCAGTATATTTTTAGTAGAAAATGAGGGAATGATTTGGAAAATAAACATTAAAATAGCAAAGGTTGAAAACAACAGCTGGATATATTTGATCCTCAATGAATTTCTCTATTGAAGTCTGCATGAGTGATAAGAAAGAAGACGACTAAAGTAGGGCTAGGTATGAGATCAGGCAAGAAAGCAAGCTTTTATTTTCACGTTTCATCTGACTGAACTTGAAGACTATTATGACATTTTCTACAGGTACTTAAAAGTAAATCTAAGTTTGGAAGAAAAAAAGAAAATCTAATGAAGAAAACTCTTTGCATAAAACTCTAACTTATTCAAGTCCTGAAAAGGAATGTGTACCTAGACTGTTTCAAAAACGAAAATTTTGAAATACTTGATGGTGTTTTAAAATAACTTAAATATACTTTTTCAGTTGAAATTAAGTCAGCAAAGCATGACAGCTCTGATTTCACAGGGGCCTGCTTGTCTACTTTAAAATATCTACTGTCCTAAACATTCACTGCACTCTGTTGATAATCCACTTCTCCAGTGAAATTGAGAGTAGTGGTAAGTGAATGGTGGTGTTGGTGGTTGTGTGCTGTGGAATCAGTCCTGACTCATAGTGACTCTGCATAGGGTTTCCAAGGCTGTAAATCTTTATAGGATTAGAAAGCCTCATCTTTCTCCTGCAGTGAGGAAATACCAGGGGAATAAGGTGATTTGTTTATGTCATTGAAGGGTATATGGAGAAAGAGACTATAAGAATATGTAGGCTATAAATGTGGGCTAATTCACGGGTTGGGTGGTGCCATTGGATAGCAGGGTTGGCTGCTATCCAAAAGACTGGTGTTTCTAGTTCACCCAGAGGCAACTTGGGGAAATGGCCTGGCAATGTACTTCTGAAAAAGCAGGCACTGAAAACCCTGAAGTCATAGTGCATTGCCATGCACTATTGCCATGTACTATTGCCATGTACTATTGCCATGTACTATGCCATGTACTATTGCCATGTACTATGCTATGAGTCAAGTACATTGCTGTGAGTCAAGTCAACTGGATGACAACAGGTTAATGCTGATAAATATTTCTTCTTATTGATGAACCGGCAATATTCTAGATAGAAGTGTTAGAGAACATGGGGTCATCTTCCAGTTAAAATTACATACTTACTTTATCATTCCTGATTGGTACACCCACCCCATTCATTGTTTTCTATCTTTAGGCATCAGAAATTTTGTTAGATTTCTATCTGTCAATGTGTGTATTGATTGTTACTGGAGATTGGAATGCAAAGGTTGGGAGAAAAGAGGAAGGATCAGTAGTTGGAAAATATGGCCTTGGTGATAAATATGATACTGGAGAATGCATAACACAATTCTGCAAAATCAAAGATTTGTTCATTTCAAATAACTTCTTTAGACAGCGTAAGAGATGACTATACACATGGATCTCACCAGATGGAATACATAGAAATCAAATTGACTACATCTGCAGAAAGACATGATGGAATAGCTCTATATCAACAGTCAAAATAAGGCCAGGGGCAGACTGTGGAACACACCATAAATTACTCATATGCAATTTAACACCGAAGCTGAAGTAAATGAAAACAAGTCCATGGGAGCCAAAATATGACCTTGAATATATCCCATCTGAATTTAGGGATCATCTGAAGAACAGATTTGATACAATAAACACTAAAGACTAAACACCAGAAGAGTTGTGGGACGGCATCAAGAACATCATACATGAAGACAGCAAAAAGTCATTAAGAAGACAAGAAAGAAGTAAAAAGTCAAAATAGATGTCAGAAGAGACACTGAAAGTTGCTCTCCAGAGTAGAGATGCTAAAGCAAATGGAAGAAATGAGGAGGTCCAAGAGTTGAACAGTAAAATTTCAAAGATCAGCTTGAAAAGATAAAGCCAAATATTACAACAAAATTGCAAAGATCTGGAATCAGAAAACTAAAGAGGAAGAACACGCTCAGCATTTCTCAAGCTGGGGGAGCTGAACAAAAAGTTCAAGCCTCGACTTCCGTTATTGAAAGTTTCTCTGGGCAAATTATTTAATGATGCAGAAAACATCAAGAGAAGATGGAAGGAATGCACAGAGCCAATGTACCAAAAGGAAATGGTTAATGTTCAACTGTTTCTAGAAGTAGCATATGATCAAGAACCAATGATACTGAAAGAAGAAGTCCAAGGTGCATTGAAGGAATTGGTAAAGAACAAGGCACCAGAAATTGATGGAATAAAAACTGAAATCTTTCAAGAAAGTAAGGCGTCACAGGAGGCACTCACTCAATCTCTGCCAAGAAATTTGGAAGACAACTATCTGGCCAACTGATTGGAAGAGACCCATATTTGTGCCCATGCCAAAGAGAGGTGACCCAATGGAATGCGGAAATCATTGGACAATCTCTTTGATATCTCATGCGAGTAAAGTTTTACTGAAGGTAACACAGAAATGGCTGCAAGCATACATTGACAGAGAACTTTCAGAGGTTCAAGCTGGATTCAGAAGAGGCCATGGAAAGAGGACTATCATTGCTGATGTCCGATGAATCTTGGCTGAAAGCAGAGATTATCAGAAAGATGTTTACCTGTGCTTTATTGACTATACAAAGGCTTTTGATTGTGTGGATCATGACAAGCTATGGACAACATTGTGAAGTATGAGTGTTCCGGAACACTTAATTCTGCTCATGAGGAATCTGTACCTAGACCAAGAGTCAGTTGTTCAAACAGAACATGGGAACACTGAATGGTTTAAAATTAAGAAAGGTGTGCTACAAGGTTGTATTCTTTCACCATACTTATTCAACCTGTATGCTGAGCAAATAATATGAGAAGCTGGGTTCTATGAAGAAAAACGTGACATCAGGATTGGAGGAAGACTCATTAACAACCTGCAATATACAAATGATACAGCCTTGCTTGCTGAAAGTAAAGGGGACTTAAAATATTTACTAATGAAGATCAAAGAGCACAGCCTTTCAATGTGAAGAAAACAAAAATCCTCACCACTGGACCAATAAACAACATTCTTATCAATGGAGAAAAGATTGAAGTTGTCAAGGACTTCATTCTTCTTGAATCAGCTATCAACAGTCATGGAAGCAGCAGTCAAGAAATCAAATGACATATTGCATTAGGTATTTCTGCTGCACAAGAGCTTTTAAAATTGTTGAAGAGCAAAATGTCAGTTTGATTGAGGACTAAGGTGCACCTGACCTACTAAGCCATGGTATTTTCAGTAACCTCATATGCATGCGAAAGCTGGACAGTGAATAAGGAAGACCGTAGAAGAATTGATGCTTTTGATTTATGGTGTTGAGGAGAATATTGAAAGAACCATAGGCTGCCAAAAGAACCAATAGATCCATTTTGGAAGAAATGCAGCCAGAGTGCTCCTTGGAGGCCAAGACGGGCAAACTTTGTCTCTCATACTTAAGACGTATTGTCAGGAGGGACCAGTCACTGGAGAAGGATATCATGTTTGGTAAGGTGGTGGGTCAGAGAAAAAGAGGAAGGCCCTCAATGAGATGGATTGGTCAAGTGGCAGCATCGATGGACTCAAGTGTGGCAACAGTAGTGAGGTTGTCCCAGGAACAGGCAGTGTTTCGACTGTTCTTCATAAGGTTGCTATGAGTCGACACCGACTCAATAGAACCTAACAACAACAACATAAAGAGGGCTATGCATTATCATCCTTGTCTCCATCTCTTATTTTCTAGTGCTGATTGAATTATTCTTCCCACTACTTCACTTTCTCTCTGCATGTTCTTTATAAGTCAATCATTTGCAATCGAACTTTGGTGCCTGTCTTCTAGGAAGAGTGTGATTACCTATTCCACTAATGTTGGGCTTGGTCATATGATCTGAATTGAATAACATAATCTGAGCAATCTGCAGCCACACCAAGACGAGCAGAATGCAGCTGAGCCCAGAAAAGCTCAGCCAAGTCCAGCCAAGCTTAGTGGGGCAAAGCCAAGATCTAGAGAATCTAGTCAAGCACCTAAAAAAAAAAATCACAGCTTTAATGTGACATGTGTTAGAGTGTTTCCTGTTGTAAACCATGGAAATTTGGGGGTTGTTTGTTAGAAAAGCAAATGCTGACTAAAGCATGCTGTTATTTCTAAAGATGATGACAGTTGATACATGTGAGAAAATGAAGGTTGCAAAAATTATCAAAAAATAAGTTGGTGATACATAACACCACAGCATTAAAAAACAACAACAAAAAACACTGAAAAGTTAGTTGTTACAGTGCCCTAATGACACAGTGTTAAGCACTTGGCTGCTAACCCATTTCAAACCCACAAATGGCTCCATAGAAGAAAGGTGTGGCAATTTGCTTCCATAAAAATTCCAGCCTTGGAAACCAATTCCCTGGCACTTAACCACAACAGTCACATGGGTCATTATGAGTTGGAATGGACTTGATAGCAATGAGTTTGATTGTTATTTTTTGGTTTTATACAAATATGAATTATTCCAAGCCTGCTGTTAGAATTCCCTTTCCTAAATTCATTCATAGACAACCTGATGGAAAACTTTCTAATTGTATCTGGAAGCAAATCTGCCTAATCCTGAATGGTTATCTTTATTGTTGTTTAGTGCCACTGAGTCTTTTCTGACTCATGGCAACCCTGTATAGGATTTCTGAGGAGTGGCTGGTGAGTTTGAATCACCGACCTTGCAGTTCAAACAGACCTTATGGCTGAGTGCTTATTCTACATAGCCACACCAGGACTGCTGTACTTTATGGTAAAAACATCAATTACACAGACTTTGGACTGATGTGATTTTTAGCCTTGGTAGCATAGTGGGTTACATATTGGGAGGCTAATCACAATTTGTGTCCATCAGGAGCACCTCAGGAGATGACGTTTTTTGATTCAGTAAAGAGTGGCATCATAGGATAATGCACAAGACCTCAAGGTTGGTGGTTTGAACTACAAGGTTGGTGGTTCAAACTCGCCAGAAACCCTATAAGGTTGCTAAGAGCTGGAATCGCCTCCATGGTATGCCAACAGCACCAGCAGGTTCTAAAAGTTAAGCCTTGTCTTTTAGTTTTGGTTTACTTACATTATGCAATAAACATCCATTTTGTGTTTCTTTTTCCTTGCCCTGATAATCTTAGACATGAACTATTTATGGCTACAAAAGTAAATGCTCTTTTGTTTGTAAGTTATGAAGCATAAGTTTGTCTAACTTTTATGAAACAGAGAATGAATTGAGCCACATACTTGGAAAATCCAAAAGGAATCTAGACTTAACTAATGGTTTTCTATCTTTTTCTCCTCTCCTCCTTTTCCTCTCCTCCTATCTATCTCCTCCGAAACTCAGATCTCCTTCATTCTGCTTGTTTTTGCATGCTGCTCATTCTTTCCTGCCAAAATCAGGCTAACTTTATGCAATGTGAAGGATGGCTACTGAAATCTAAGGCTACAGATGTAAAGTCCAATTTCCAGAAAAATAGACAGACTTACTTACTAGCTGTACAGGAAAGCCCCCAGGGACAGCTTGATTTATCTCAGCTGGGACAACTTGTTCTGCAGAGAACTCTGATTGGTTCAGTCTGGATCACTTGTCTATCAGTGTGATCCAGTGTCTTGTGTGGTTTAAATGAGTGTCCCAACATAAACACACAGAAGATTAATGATTTTTCTAAATAAAACAGGCTTTTAGGTAGACAAAGGAGCCATGGTGATACAGTGGGTTAAACATTAGACTGATAACCTTAAGGTCAGTAGTTCAAACTCACCAGCTGCTCCATGAGAGAAAGATGAGACTGTCTGTTTCCATAATGACGTATAGTATCGCTAACCCTAAGAAGCAGTTCTATTTTGTTGTATTGGGTCCCTGTGAGTCAGAAGTGACTTGATGACAGTAAGTTTTGGTAAACAAATCTAGACATACTTCTGTCTAATACCTGCAGCTTACATTCCAGGAGGGAGAAAAAATATTGCTTATCCAATGGAATTTTTTTTTTTTTTTTTCATTTTGCTTTTGTGATTCTGTATTCACTCAGATTTTTGTCCTTACGTTATTTGTCTTGTTTTGCTACATGAATTTTTCTGGCTAAAGCTATTTGTTCCTTGAGTGGGAAAAAAAAAGTTCTTGCTAGTCTCTGGCCTTATGGAACACAGTAAGAATTTGTTACTATGATAGCAATCAGTAGATAATTAGAATAATATATTTGGAAAAGAAAAACATTGCTGGCAATACAAGGTAAGATTCCAGAGCATTAGAATGAATGAGGCATTTGTCATTTACAAGGAAGCAGTTAAGGAAGAATGGAAAGAAACTAATGCGCACAGTTGTTGTTTCAAACATTGTGTGCCTTTGAGTTGGTTTGACTCATCGTGACCCTGTATAGAGTTTCCAAGGAGCGGTTGTTGAGCTTGAACCACTGCCCTTGTGGTTTAAAGCAACTTTACAGTCTAACACATAACCCCACAGCACCACACCAGGATTCTAAAGAGCACAGTAAGATACTGGAAGTAGTAAGTTGCTAAAGACTTTATGTTTCTAAATATAAAAAAATTCTTACTGTGACCCTCAGATATTTAGCAAAGTTGAAATTTAGGAAAATCATGAAAATAATTGCAGTATTCAGACTTTGTGTAGAAACAGGGGTGAGGACTAGGATTTGTGTCCAGAATGAGGCAAGCTGAGCTGACAAAGCTGAACAGTGAAGTGATTATCAAGGCAGCAAAGAATGAAAACAAGGAAACTATCAATTAGATATAATATTCAGCATGGTATGAAGAACTCCAGATTCTCCCAAGTCATCAATGTTAGGGTTTATCAAATTTAATATAAATCTCCAAGAAAGAGGAAAGTGAAAACTGACTTCTGGGATAATAGATTCTACTTTCAATGTCTCTATAGACTGATCAGGAGTCCTGGTGTGGCACCTTGGGCTAATGTGTCAGACTGCAAAGTCATTTGAATGACACTTAACGACAACAACAAACAGATTGATCAGGGAAATAACTTAAATTTGTTTAGTTCCATGATTGCAAAGCACATTTATCTGATATTTCCCAGCACCTCATACAATACAAACTATTGCAATAAAGGAAATTTGATCATGGTGACCTCATGTGTGCCAGAAAAGAATTGCACTTGATAGGGCTTTAAATAACTCATTTTTTGGAAGTAGGTTGTTGTTCTTGTTGTTGATAAGTTCTTTCAAGTCAGTTCCACCTCATAACGAACCCACATAGTGTTTCCAAAGAGTGGCTGGTGGATTTGAATTGCCGACCTTGCAGGTCAAATGGACCTTGCGTTCAGTGCTTATCCTACAGCACCACACCAAGACTCCTGGAAGTAGATTACCAGGCCTTTTTACAAGGTGCCTCTAGGTTAACAGTCAAGCACTTAACCACTTGTATCACTCAGAGACTTCCCACATGACATGTTTTTGTTGTTGCTAGGTACCATGGAGTCAATTCCAGCTCATGGTGACCATATGCACAACACAGGAAAACACTGCCCAATCCTGCATCATTCATACAATTGTTTTGTTTTAGCCCATTGTTGCTGACACTGTGTCAATTCATGTTGTTTAGAGTCTTCCTCTTTTTCGATGACCCTCCACTTTTTCAAGTATGATGTCCTTCTCCAAGCTCCAAGGACTGGTCCCTCCTGATAATATATCCAAAGTACAAGAGACGAATCCTCACCATCCTTGCTTCTAAGGAGCTTGCAGTCTGTATTTCTTCTAAGACAGATTTGACTGCTCGTCTGTTACTTTCAATATTCTTCTGTGGTACTTTCAATATTCTTTGCCAACATCATTATTCAAATGCATCAACTCTTTAACCGTCTTCCTCTTAACATTGTCCACCTGTCACATGCATATAAAGCCATTAAAAATACCATGGTTTGGGTTGTTGTTGTTGTCAAGTGACCCTGTATAGGGTTTCCAAGGAGCAGCTGGTGAGATTGAACCGTTGACCTTGCAATTCAAACGGCTTTGCAGTCTGGCGCATAAACCCACAGCGCCACTCCTTAATCCTTAAACTGATATCTTTGCTCCTTAAATTCTTTTTTTTAATTTTTTAATTTTTTATGTTTTTATTGTGAACTGAGTGATGCTTTACATAGGAGAACATCGGTTTTCCACCATTGTTTCATTGCAATGACTACAATCGCCTCCGTGTATAATCATCTAACAGTATTTGCTGCTGTTCCCTGTTTTGTATTTTGTTTTATTTTATTTTATTTTGTTTTGGCGGGGTGGGGAGGAGGTACACAGAAATACTCAGGAATACATAATATTTGAAACAATCAAAGGTCACATGCTACAAGCCTGCCTCCTGGCCACCAGCATCCAGTCCCTCTCTTTCCATGAGTCCAGAGTCCTCAGCTGCTCCCTCTCTCTATGTCCTCATCTCTGCCTCCATCTCTGGTGACACTGCTTCATTACACAGGGTGCCACACTCTGCTTGTGCTCTTCTCTCTTGATGGACCTAGGTTCCTCTGTTTCTGTACTGCAAAATTAACTACTCCTTTTTGTTGTTGTTGTTTTTTAGTTTTTATTGTGATTTGAGAGACAGTTTCCAGGGCAAATCAGCAGTTTTACATTTAACAAATCATATACTTTGTTTCATTACAATGATTATAATCCCTTCCATGTACCATCAGTTAACAGTATTTCTCTTTATTGATTTTAGTTCTTTTTTTTTTTTTTTTAACACTTAAGCATATATAATAATTTAAACCACTAAGAGCACATTCTGCAGACCAGGCTCCTGGCTGCCAGCTCTCAGTCCCTGTCTTTCCATCAATCTAGCGTTCTCAGCTGCTCCGGGTCTCCATGCCTCCGTCTCTGCCTCCATCTCTGGTGTTGCTAATTCTCTGGATAGGGTCCCACATTCCATTTGTGCTCTTCTCCCTTGATGGTCTTGGGTCCTCTGTTTCTGTAAGGTAAGATTAACTACTCCCACATTTTTGTTACAAAAGCTCTACCTTTACAATTGTGACAGTCTTAATTAGTTATAATAACAATCA
>NW_006408581.1:12818400-12819864 GCF_000296735.1 Chrysochloris asiatica | reverse complement strand
TTTTTTTTTTGACATGCAGGTAGAATCCATACTGAAGGCTGTAGTTTATGATCTTCATAAGTAATTATTTCAAGTCTTTTCCCCTTTCATCAAACAAGGTTGTATCATATGCATATTTCAGATTGTTAATGAATCTTCCTCTAATCCTGATGCCATAATTTTCTTCATATAATCCAGCTTCTTTGATTATTTACACAGTATATAGATTGAGTAAGTATGGTGAAAGAATACAACCCTGACCCACACCTTTTTGAATGATTTTAAACCATTCAGTAGTCCCATGTTGTGTTCCATGGGACTAGTTATGAACACAATTATGAACATCCTTATGAACACAATGAAATGTTCTGGAATATCCAGTCTTTGCAATTTTATCCATAGTTTCTTATGATCCACACAGTCAGATGTCTTTGCATAGTCAAACGAAACAGTAGTAAACATCTTCATGTTACTTTCGGCTTCCATACAAGATCTGTCTGACATCAGCAATGACATTGCTTGTTTCATGTCTTCTGCTGAATCGTTTGAATTACTGGCAGCTCCCTATTGATGTACTGCTGCAGTCATTTTTGAATTATCTTCAGCAAAATTTTACTTGCATAAGACACTACTGATATTGTTGGATGGTTTATTCATTCTGTTTAGTCACTATTCTTAGGAGTGGACACAGTAGGGATCTCTTCCAGTAGGTTGGCCAGCGAGATAGCCTCCAAATTTCTTGACATAGATGAATGAGCACCTGCAGTATTACATCAGTTTGATGAAACATTTCAATTTGTATTCTATTAATCCTTGAAGTCTTGATTTTCACCAATGACTTCAGTGTGTTAACTTCTTTCAATACCATCAGGTTTTGATCATATGGTATCTCTTGAAATTATGTATTGAGTATTGACCAATTCTTTTTGCTAATTTTCTTCTGTCTTCTTTTGTTGTTTCCACCATCATTCATTACTTTGACTGTAGAATCCTTCAATATTGAAACCTGAGGCTTGAATTGTTTCTTCAGTTCTTTTAGCTTGAGAAATGCTAAGTGTGTTCTTCCTTTTTGGTTTTTCTAACTCCAGATCTTTGCACATTTCATTATAGTACTTGACTTTGTCTTTTTGATATACCCTTTGAAAATTTCCATTCAGCTAATTTACTTTCTCACATTATCCATTCACTTGAACATCTCTTTGCTCAAGATCAAGTTTCAGAGTCTCTTCTGACATCCATTTTAGTCTTTTCTTTGTTTCCTGTCACTTTAATGACCTTGATGTCATCTCACAATTGTTTTGGTATTTGGTCATTAGTGTCTAATGCATTAAATCTGTTCTTGAAATGGTCTCTGAATTCAGGTGGGATATACTCAAAGTTATATTTTGAGTCTCAAGGATTTTTAACATTTTCTTAAGTTTCAACAATGTTGATCAGGGCAGACTGTGGTCTGTTCAGTTCCACCGTCTGCCCCACTCTTGTTTT
>NW_006408581.1:12800719-12815845 GCF_000296735.1 Chrysochloris asiatica | reverse complement strand
AATCTTTGGAGAAGGACATAATGCTGGAGAGTCAGTGAAAAAGAAAAAGACCCCCAGTGAGATGGATCAGCACAGTGACAGCAGCAGTCAGCTCAAGTGTAGCAAAGAGGTTGTGAGATTGGCTCTATACTGCCATTACATTACTTAACAATAAATGAAGATGAAAAGCTTTTGCAAATGGCTTTACTTTCACTTGATGTATGAAATAAAGTATAAGCCCTATGACATTTATATTTAAAAAAAAATTACCACAGCAATATTTTTGTTTTAGCATACTTTTCCAGAATTTTACATCTACACCAAAGGAAGTTGTCAATTGTCTCCTCCCCTTGAACATGAAATACTGATGATTCTATGGGTGAAACATCTAACTGCTAACTGAAAAGTCAGAAGTTCAAACTCATAATCCCATAAAGATTTTTATTCTTAGAAATCCTCCGTAGCAGGTCTAATATGTTCTATAGGGTCACTATGATTTGGAATTGATTCAATGGAATTGGGTGGTTGCAGTGGGTAAAAATTGATAGAACTTTGCCATTGCTTCAATGGACAGAATACAATAGCATTGATGTTATGAGATTTTCAAGACTATGCCATAAACTATATACGTCTCTCTCTTCCTTAGTCCTAACCTTTGCAACTTTGAAACAT
The DNA here is from genome assembly GCF_000296735.1 of Chrysochloris asiatica. Taxonomy (NCBI): domain Eukaryota; kingdom Metazoa; phylum Chordata; class Mammalia; order Afrosoricida; family Chrysochloridae; genus Chrysochloris; species Chrysochloris asiatica. Next base: position 12,815,194 of record NW_006408581.1, on the reverse strand, counting down.
AGCCATCACTGTGAGGAAGCTTTACCCTCATATCATGGAAAGTGTTGTATAAAGGTTTTAACCAACTGCCTAGCCAACATCTAGTATAAACCAAAGATAAACTAATATAACTTAAGTAGCTTGCAACTTTGGATCCACCTCTCCTAATTCCAGTTGAAGAGTTTCAGCTTTCCCCATCAAGCCCTGTCCAAATTGCAGGTTTGTATGTAAAGTAAATGTTGGTGCTGTTTTAAGCCATTATGTTTTAGGGTGATTTGTTATGTAACATTATATACTGAGAAAAATTATATTCCCTTATACTGTAATGTTTTCTTTGCAGATCAATTAAATGTTCTTAAGATTATGGTAGGCAAGGCAACAGCTTATCTCTCTAAATGTCTACATTTTAGGATGAAAATGAAATAGTTAAGAACAAGCTCAGGGAATGTATAGAATGAGTTGACATAAAGTGCCACTTATTAGAGTTAAGAGAAGGGAAGACTTCATGCAATTAATGCGATTATCAATTCAGTGATAGCTTTTCACAATTTAAAAATTTTTGAGTACAAATAAATCTGTTATACATCGAGCCAGTGTCAAAACAAGATAATGCTTTTTATTTTAAAAAATAAGTATTTGCTTACTTTAAAATTATTTATTATTTCTAAAAGTATAGCCCATGTATTTGGAAGCAATTTCATAGATAACCTAGATTACAACAGGGAAGATGAGACAAGGCATGCTGAATCTTTGTGAGATTAGTAAAGTTTTTTACAGCAATGAAAAAATAAATATCTTATCTTTTGCTAGAAATTCACTTAATTTCTTGTTTTAATACTTAAAAAAAAGTTTTTTGGTTTTTTTTTTTTTATTCTGAATTGCTTAAAAATGTGATTTTGTCTTATTCTTTTTTCTCTTTTGGATGAACTGTAATCTCTACTAGGCATACAGTGGACTCCTAGTGTGGCACTCTAGGATCAGCACTGGACTGATTTAAAACCACAAGGTTGGGAGGTCAAACCCACCGGCTACTCCTCAGAAACCTCTATAGGGTTGCTGTTAGTTGGATCTGACTCAATGTCACTTAATAACGCAGGCATACAATAAGCACTGAACTGTGAACTACAAGGTCTGTGCTTTGAGCTCACCAGATCTCTGCAAGTGAAAGATGAAGCTTTCTGCTGCTGCAAAGACTTAAAGCCTGAGAAACCCTATACCGGGTCACTGTTAGTCAAAACTGTTAGTCAAAACAACAAAAGGCTGAAATAGGGGAGTTGGTAGCTCTTTAGGCTAATCACTGAACTGCTTCTGCAAAGATTTATAGCCTTGAACCCCTATACAGAGTCTGTTGTTGTTGCTGCAGTTGTTGTTGTTAAGTGCCATCGAGTTGGGATCCGACTCATAGCGACCCTGTACAGAGTTTCCAAGGAGCAGCTGGTGAGTTAGAACTGCTGGCCTTAACGGCCCACACCGACATTGCGGTTTACCCCATTAAACAGCAGCGCCGCACCAGAAGTCCCTCAAATCAGTTCCGATTCATTGTGACCCAGTATAGGATTTCTGAGGAGCTGCTGGCAAGCTTGAACCATCAACCTTGAGGTTCAAACCAACCTTGAAGTCCAGGGCATTAATCCAAGGCACCACACCTTGACTCCATGAGTGTGGTGTGGTACTGTGGGTTAATGCACTGGACTACAAGGTATTTATGGCACTTAATGACAACAATAGACTGAAACGGGAAGAAGTCCTAAGTGACCCTGTGGTTATGTGTGGATTGTTAAAATGAAATATTGGTTGGAATTTATCAATCATTCTAATCTGGCAAATTGTATGGTGTGGTATGATTGATGTTAGGCAGAGATGTTTCGCTAGAGAGAAGGCAGTGTCTCTAATGCTAATATGCATACAAATCACCTTCCAAATTTGTTAATATGGTTATTCAGATTTAGTAGTCCTTGGGTGGAACTGGATTGGCAACGGTTAGAGGTATGAGGAGAAAGGAAGTACAACAGATGTGAAAAAGTATGATCCATAGAGGCAATAAGTTATGCTCTTCAGGAAATACTTTGAATAATTTAAAAAAGTATTGCTTCTCCAACTAGAATCTACAGGGAAAAAAGGGGGATTGAGGAGACATATTATCAAAATCTGCATTTGTTGCCTTTATCAGCTGTATCTCAGAACCAAACCTGTTGTTAAGTGCTGTCAAGTTTGTTCTGATTTATTGAACCTTGTATAGGGTTTCCCAGGAGCAGCTGGTGGTTTTGAAATGCTGACTTTGTGGTTCATTGTTCAGTGCTGATAGTACAGTGGTTAGATAGATTCTAATGACCTATATGAGAAACTAGGTCCTCATCTACCTGGAATTCCTCTGCATTAATTTCTGTGAGTAGCATGATATCTTTTTGGTTTCTTTATGTTTTTCCTTGATGGATATCATGGATATCTGTTTACGCATGCAGACCTTCTTCTTATTCCTTTTTTATTTTCTCTTCAATCTCTCTCTCTCTTTTTTTCTCTCTTCAATATCATTGAACTTGATTATCAAATAAGAATGAAATACACAGTGTCCTAGATAAAAAGTTTTCATTTGACATGTTGTTGTTAAGTGCCATTGAGTTAGTTTTAATTAACACTAACTTTGCATAGGGTTTCCAAGGAACAGCTGGTGGATTTGAACTGCTGAACTTGCTTATCCTACAGCATCACACCAGACTCCTTTTTAGTATACTTCTCAAAAACAAACAAACAAAAAGTTGTTACTGTTTTAAAGGAGCTCTGGTAGCGTAGTGGTTACAAATCGGGCTGCTAACCTCAAGATTAGCAGCTCGAAGCTACCAGCTATTCCACAGGAGAAATATGGGGCTTTCTGCTCCTGCAAAGATTTACAGCCTTGGAAACCCTATGCAGGGCTGCTATGGGTTGGAATCAACTCCCTGACATACCACCACCACCATTATTGTTTAGTGACATAGACTTGTTCCGATTCATAGCTACACTGTATGTGGTAAAGCATAGGTAAATTGCTTTCTGGTAATCTCTACTTTCAGCCAAGATCAATCTTACTTCTGCAGTGATATCCCTCATCCCACATCCCCATATGAATCCTGCTTGAACCTCTGGAAGTTCCCTGTCAACGTATTGTTGCAGCCATGTGTTAATTATCTTTAGCAAAATTTTACTTGCATGTAATATTAATGATATTTTCCAATGATTTCATTCTGTTAGATCACCTCTTTTTGGAATGGATACAAATATGGATGTTTTTCAATCAGTTGGCCAGGTAGCTGTCTTCCAAATTTTTGGCAAAGATAAGTGACATGCTTTTATGCTGAATCAGTTTTCAATTTGAAAATTAAATTTCAATTTCATATTGAAAAAAAACATTTCAATTTGTATTCCATCAGTTCCTGGAGCCTTGTTCTTTGCCAATGCCTTCAGCATGCCTTGGACTTCTTCCTTCAGTATCACTGGCTCTTAACCATATGCTCTCTCTTCAAATGATGGAACACTGACCATTTATTTTTGGTACAGTGGCTCTGTGTATTCTTTCTACCTTCTTTAGATGTTTTTTGCATCATTCAATATTTCACCCATAGAGTCCTTCTAGTCATATCAAGTCAAAACTTGAATTTTTTCTTCATTTCCCTCAGCTTGAGAAATGCTGAGTGTGTTCTTTCCTTTTGTTTTCCTAACTCCAGATATTTGAATATTTCAATACATTTTTTGACTTTGTCTTCTGACGCTGCCCTTTGAAATTTTCTGTTCAGCCCTTTCATTTCCTCATTTCCTCCATTTGCTTTAGCATCTTTATGCAGGTGGGCAAGTTTCACAGTGTCTGAACCACTCTAAGAAACAAAATATCCATTTTGGTCTTTTTGTTATTTCTTGTCTTCTTCCTGTATGTTCTTTATATCATCCCACAACACTTACGGTCTTTGGTCATTAGTATTTCATACATCAAATATGTTCATGAGATGATCTCTAAATTCAGGTGATATATGTTCAAGGTCATATTATGGTACTAAAGGGCTCTGAAAATTTTTCTTGAACTTCAGACTGAAACTTGCCTATGAGCAATTGATGTTCTTTTCCACAGTGTGCTCAAGGCTTTGTTTTGGCTTGTTATGGATTGTTTCCACCATCTCTACATCCATAGATTTAGTCCCTTTTATTATTGTGTATTCCATAAGATGAAACCTATGGCAATGCTGTTTCTGCTGTTATTAAGTGGCATTAAGTCAGGTCTGACTCTTAGCGACTCAGTATATGGTTTCCGAGGAGTGACTGATGAGTTTGAATCACCAACCTTGCAGTCCTACCCTTACCCTACATCACCACAATAATAGTCTGTTCCATGTATATAGTCATCTTTTTTGATGTTTAAAAAAGATATTTGCAATGAAGGTGCCTTTGGTCTTGAAAAATTCTATCATGTGATCTCCAGCATCCTTTCTGTCAACAGGTCATAAATTCCAGCAACTGATCCTTTCCTTCTGTTTCCAACCTTCACATTCCAATTGCCAGTAATTATCAATACATCTTGATTATATATTTGATTGATTTCAGACTGAAGAAGTTGGTAGAAGTCTTCAGTTTCCTCATCACTGACCTTAGTGGTTGTTGTCATAAATTTGAATAATAGTTGTATTAAGATGTTTTTCTTGTATGCATATGTTGTTGTTGTTAGTTTCCATCATGTCAGTGTCAGTATCGACTCATAGCAACCCTATGCACAACACAATGAAACACTGTCCAGTCCTGGGCTTGCTTCACAATCCTTGCTACACTTGAGCCCATTGATGCTGCCACTTTGCCAATCCATCTCTTGAGGAACCTTCCTCTTTTTCTCTGACTCTTACATTACCAAACATGATATCCTTCTCTAGAGACTAGTCCCTCCTGATCATATGCCCAAGGTATGGACAACTTGGCTTTTAAGGAACTCTCTGGTTGTACTTCTTCTAACACAGATCTGTTTGTTCTTTTGGCAGTCCTTGGTCCTTTTAATATTCTCCTCCAACACCATAACTCAAGTGCTTCAATTCTTCTATGGTCTTCCTTATTCAATTTTCAACTTTCGCATACATATGAGGTTATTGAAAATATAATGGCTTGGGTCAGACACACCTTAGTCCTCAAAATAACATCTTTGCTCTTCAACACTTTAAAGAGGTCTTGTGCAGTAGATTTCCCTATGTCATATGATGTTTTTCTTGACTGCTGCTTTCATGAGTATTCATGGTTGATCCAAGAAAAATAAAGTCTTTGACAACTTTGATCTTTCCTCCACTTATGTGGATGTTGTTTATCAGTCCAGTGGTAAGGATTTATGTTTTATTTACATTGAGATGCAACCTATACTGAAGGCTGTGGTCTTTTATCTTCATCAGTAAGTAGTTTAAGTCCTCTTCACTTTCAGCAAGCAAGGTTATTTATCTGCATATCGCAGGTTGCTAATGAGTCTTCCTCCAATTTTGATGCCATGTTTTTCTTCATGTAATACAGCTTCTTGGATTATTTGCTCAGCATACAGACTGAATAACTGTGATGAAAGAATAAATATGCATACTGATATTATCTATCACAGACAGTGTTGTATTTCAAGACAGATCTTGAAATGCTCTTTTTGATGATAAATGTGACATCATTCTTTCTCAATTCGTCACTCCCAGCATAGGAAATCATGTGGTTGTCATGATGTAGTAATATGATAAAATGATAATATAGTCTATTTCAGTTCAATAATGCCTAGGCACTTAACAATAACAACAACAAATTCTTAGGACAGCAATGTTTGTGCATTACATTTCATTTTCGTTAACTTCCAATTTTCCTAGATTCATACTTTGTACATTCCCTCTTCTGATTATTAATGGATGATTAAAGTTATTTCTCTTCATTTTGAGTCGTGTTCCATCAGCAAATATAGGTCCTGAAAATTTTATTCCATTAGCATCATTATGTTCAACTCTATTCTGAGGAGGTAGCTCTTACACAGCCGTATTTTGAGTGCCTTCCACCTGAGGGGTTCATTTTATAGCACTATATCTGACAATATTCTAGTGCTCTTCTTCATGTTTCAATATCCAATATTCTGGTTCTTTCTGACAGTGTTCCACTGCATTCATAAGTTTTTCAGTGACTAAATATTCAGAATTAATCCATCTCTCTTTCTTCCTAGTCTATCTTAGTCTGGAAACTCTTCTAAAACATGTCCATCATGGGTGTACTTACTGATATTTTAAATACCCACTGGTATAGCTTCCAGAATCACAGCAATGTGTAAGCCGCACAGTATGACAAACTGACAGAAGAGTGGTGGAAAATAAGGTGGTGTTGTTAAGTGCTGTGGTGTCGGTTCCGACTTATAGTTACCCTGGTTACGGTTTCCAAAGAGAAGCTGGTGGGTTTGAACTGCTGATCTTGTGGTTATATCTTATTGTTATCATTATGTTGCTATTGTTAAGTGTCGTCAAGTCGGTATCGACTTATGGTGACCCTCTATAAGGTTTCCCAGGAATGGCTGGTGAATTTGAACTACCGATCCCCAGTTCAAATCGACCTTTCGGTCCCGAATTTATCCTATAGAGATGGCAAAATTAAGGCTTAGAAACATAAATTCCATGTCTATGATCACATGAATTTCAAATTTGAGGTCTGCTTTCCCCACTCTGATGCAATGTCTTAAAGTGACAGTCTTTGAGACCCTCCACCGACAGCACTTCACAACAACAACACCTCTTGGCTTCAGCTGAGATTATTTGATGGAAGGACTTTGATTCATATTTTTTTCTTACTATAATAATATATGATCAGACTATGTACATCAAAGAAAAGATATTATTAATAAAGTATTCACAACTAATCTGTGTCATGGCCAACATCATTTTGTACATAATTGCCCAAATCAGACAAGCAGATGGCTACATTTTTCTCTCTTGATCATGGGCCTTGCTTGAATGCTACTATATACTACCAATCAAATTCATTCCATTTCTTCTTCTCATATGATCATTCCAAAACCAAAAGTCACACGCATTGCTGTTAAGTGTATTCCAGGTCATGGTGACATTATATTGGCTCCATTTTCTTGGTTTTATGCTTCATTATTTTGTATAACTTTAAACAAAAATAAAACAAGACAACAAATAATAACAAACACCTCATACTTCTTCATGTGTTCAGTCTTCTTTGACTGCATCCTCCCAAATCAAACTGTGTCACTCCATTCTAAATGTATTTAATCATTTATAATCCTTATTGTAAATAAGACTTATATCAATAAATAAGTCCACATGTTGTTTGTTTCAAGACACTTGAATTCTTCCATAGCCTAGATTCCATTAATTCTTCCTCTGAATATTTCTTGTAATTGCAGACTTAAATGTAATAGATTCTACCCCTAGAAATAAAAAGGTTAGATCTATATATCTATACTTTATTCACACTCCTTGGTAATTGTGTTACCTTTGCAGAATTCCATTTTTAATTCTACTTGTCTATTATTCATTCTTCTTTGCATTAAATACTAATATTATTCCCACCTACATTGTCCTTATCCTCATTTAGATTCTCCATTCTTTTTTGTAACCCTCCCTGAAACTGTTCACATCTGCTTTGACTCATCTTGATTTTGTGATTGTTCACATGATTTCATATTAAAGCTACAGAATATACTGATTGTTGTATCAGTTAGGGTTCCACCAAAGAAATGGAACAAGAAGGAGATCTAGATTAAGAGATGTAAAGAATTAGGTTACCTTAGTGTGGGGACCGGATAACTAAGTCCAAGCTCCCTAGAACAGGTTAGAATTCTAGGATGTAAACTGAAGCTATGGCTCACAGGCAAAATTCTTTTGTCATTCTGAAAGCCTGAGATCTGTCTCTAATGCCTATTAACTGATTACATCAAGGCCACCATGATTACTTAGGGTAATCTCCTTTATTGTTTATGATTACAATGACTGATTATCAACTGCTTATGGATTTTCATAAAACCTATAAAATACTTACACAGCAAGCCTTGGCTTATGTTTGATTGAATAATAGTACTATAGAGTACCCAAGGTGAGAAATTGAACAGAAAATCAAATTCCAAACCATTTGAGGATGGAAAAGCTTGGGGGGGAAAAGGAATAGGTATTACTTTTTAAATTAAGAATTGAATACCTTAATTTGAAGATCAGAATATTTGATTATTCCAACTTTTTTAATCTACTGAATTTTGTTTGGAAAATTGTTGAATCACTTTTGTTACGACTACAGCAAATAACATTTTATCAAACATTGAGTTCAAAATAAGTACCAAAATAGTAAAATGTGAGGATCTTTGTATATGAGAAAATATGAAATATTATCTGATTTAATCTGCTAAAGAATTAAATATATACTATAAATGGAGAATATATAAAATCAACATATAAAACATGCGAGTTTTAAAAAAAATTTTTCTTTGGAAAAGTGTGCTATTTAAAACACTGAGTGTATGAATTCAATTGTGGAATAGTATTAAGTAGTGTTTCTAAATATACTTATGTTCCTAAGTAAGCCTCAATTATTATAAATCATTATATACAGACATTCTTTTGAAAATCAGGCATAAGATAATATTTTTTAGGAAGAAATATTTATATTCAACCTTTAAATATACATTATCTTATGAGTAACATTAGTGTTGCATTGCAGTTAAGAATAAATCGTAGATTATAATTTTAGGCACTAGAATACTTACATGGAAGCCTATCAGTTCTTTGTAATCTGAAAATTTAAATTATTAATATTCATAATTGATATTCTAATTTTTATTTCTTTCAAATTATGTGAAAATATTAATATTTTAGAATGTGTTAAATGCACTTAACATAAATATCTTGAATTAATTAAATTTATTTAAAGTGTTATGAAGTGTCATCTACATTTTAAAATGTATTGACATTTATTTCATTGATTATAAGATCAACATTTGGTTAATATAATACACATGAAATACATAATATGTAAAAGTAATGAATATAATTTTAACCTGTGTTAACATTAAAATCAGTTGAAATGCAATGATTAATATCATAAATAAGGTGGTAGTCTAATACCAAAAATATTTCAAATTAATTTGTAAAAGCATATGAATAAAAATATGCTTAAAACTTAAGTGCGTAAAAGTTAATGTACATTTTCAGGGCATTCACAGGTAGAAGGCAACAGATTCAGTGCCCTAGTCTAGCACATCTATACTCATAACATCTATTTGCTTTGCTTTGTCAAAACATATGAAAAATCATTAAAGTGTTTTAATAAATGTCTGGTTTTCCTGCTCATTCATCTTATAAATATTAATTAGCCATGGATCAGGCAATTAAAGTTTAATCAATTTGCACTAATTAGCACCACATACTTGCATAAAAAGATAAAACCAACTCCTGCATCTGGCTGTTATTTGCAGTTTTTGTCAAGTGCTGATGAGTTTAATCTTGAAGGGAAGATTAAGAAGAAAAGGGAAAAAAATAAATCAAGAAAGTAGTGTTAATTTTATTAAATTTTCACTCAAAGCACTGGCCATGAGTAGCATCGAGTTAATTCCAGTAACATTAAACTCTTTACTGAAGCCCGAGTCCCCAGCTTCTTCCCCCCTACTTCCTCAGAACCCCATCCTTGTAGAGGAGCATCATAGTTTAGGCCTGTGACACCCCACTACACACTTAACTTTACCTTCATCATAAATTTAAATCTGACTTATTTATATTCTTTGTGACCTAAAAATCCTGGAAAATGAATGATGCCAGAGCTATAGGTATATTGCTTTCTTCCTTTAGAATGAACGTGAATGATCCAGTTAAAAGTAGAAATAAAAAGTTGCAGCTCTGCAAATGAAACAGAAATGTTCTTCACTAGAAATTATGTGTAACCATTATGAAGAGAGATATCTGAAAGACTTACAATTTGCATTCAGATCTTTTGTGGGTATTTCATAGCTCAATACATTTTTGTCCTGCTTAGACTTTAGGAGACTAACTCCTGCCTCTCTGTCTCTGACTTCTGAATTTGATTAAATAAATTACACTGCCAATCTAGCAAGGAGACATTGTACAGTGCATTTGCATTACTATTTTGTGTTTTAATAACCAGAGAAAATAAAGTGTTCCATTACTGCCTATTCATATAATTGACAAGGATTATAGGGAATGGAACTAGTCTTTAATCACTGATGGAAATTTATCTTAGGTTTGGCAGGTAAAACTACACGTTTTAAGATGATTTAGCATTGTACTAAAAAATAGAACATGATTCATAAAAAAAGCTATGCACCATTTACATAGGAATTTTTATTCAGTTTATGCAAGAATAGACCAGTGAATGGTTATTGATATTTTTCAAATAAAGTATGTATGATTCATTAAACTCCCTATTCCCCTGTGAACAAGCCACTGCTCTGTTAACACTGTTTGAATACATATCCCATAAAGAAAGCAGAGGCAGAAAAAGGGGGTGTCATGCTTCAATGATTTCTTTTAAAAGTGCCTAAAAAAGAGATCACATACAGTAAAAGATAATTCTTTAAACGACCATCTGGATTTCAATACATGTGATTATTCACATCATTGTTGAAAAATGTGAATATGTTCTCTGCTAATATATTATTATATGTAAGCTGGTATAGAAATATATACCTGTATATACTTTCTAAAAGGAGCTCTGGTAGTGTAGTGGTTACGAATCGGGCTGCTAACCTCAAGGTCGTCAGTTTGAAACTATCAGCTGTTCTGCAGAATAAAGATGAGGCGTTCTGCTCCCGTAAAGGTTTACAGCCTCGGGAACCCTGTGCAGGGTCACTATGAGTCAGAACTGTCTCCACGGTACTTAACAACAAGAAACAACATACTTTCTAAGAAGACTGAATCAATTTCCAATGTTCTAGAATCATTCTAAAATAAATGAAATAGTGTATCTTTTTTTTTTTTTAACTCCAAATAGCTATAAAAATAACATGGCTTCATGGGGCAAAGAATGAAGATTTCAATGTTGTCGTTTTATATGATTAATATTTAAAGTCAACAAATTTATAAATATAGAAAATGGGACATTTTGAACACCCACTTCTGCTCTGCCGCTTTCAAAAAATGTAAGCACAACTTAAAAAGTACAGGTTTCTCATCTTTTGTGGCTTTAAAGTTTTCTCAGATACTACAATTGAATGAGATTATATAATAAAGACCATGCAAATTATGTTAGCTTTAATTTTCTTCTCAGACCTTCCTGTTCTAGTCTACATTTTCAAGGGACTGTAGTTGCAAAATCTTAGGCAATGTTTAAAATCTTTCCAATCTCCTGTTCTCACTTATGCAAAACAGGGTGCATTTTTTATTTTGTTAAATAAATATTTATTACATATTTGGTGTGGTGCCGTAGGATCAGCACTGGACTGCGGATCACAAGGTTGGCAGTTCAAACCCATCAGTTGTTCCTTGGAAACTTGACGGCACTTAACAACAATATATATATATATAGTCATGACAATGGTGTTTTACCAAATAACATATCACTTAAAAAAAAATGCTAAAAAGGAATTGAGGAAGTTACGCAAGAAGAGGATGTACATCATACTTTTCTTTAAGTGTTAATGAATGCGCTATAGAAGATGACTTAAAACGTCTGCATTATTTCAGGAAATAGAACACATGTAGAAATTACTTGGAGATAATCATTGTCTTCATAAGGAAATAACCATTAATCATAAGTGTGTGACAGTTAGATGTTTCCTTATGGAAGCAAATGAATCCAGTCGATTGTTTATGAGAATTCCTTGTGAGGAATGCAGGTGAGTGATAGAGTTAGAGACCAACTATAAGAATAAATGAGAAAAAAATGACATAAATATATGTCTAAAGTAGTTAGCAAAATATAATTTTAAATTGTGATTGTTTTTTAACCCATTTAAGATGAACACAAATAAATTCCCATTGTCATTATTAACCAAGGATCCCTTGTGGAGCTGCAGAATAAGCAATGCATTGCAGACCACAAGTTCAACTGTTCAAAACCGCAGTCTCTCCACGGAAGAAAGATAAGGCTTTCTGTCTCTGTAAAGATTTACAGCCTTGGACACCTAATGCATATGAATGAGAATAGTCTCGATGGCAAAAGGTTTTGGTCATTATTAACCTGAGCGTAGTGGTTACGAATCGGGCTGAAAACCTTAAGGTCAGCAGTTTGAAACTGCCAGCTCCTCTGTGGGAGAAAAATGAAGCTTTCTGCTCTCATAAAGATTTACAGCCTCGGAAACCCTGTACAAGGTCATTATGAGTTGGAACTGACTCCACGGCACATAACCACCACCACCACCACGAAAATAGTACTCTCCTTTATGAACTGGGAGCAATGTACTAACAAAATTTCTCTTCCTTGTGTGATATTGACACAGCTGAGACAGCTAGTATTTAAAAAAAAGAAAAAAAAAAGGACTTTATTGAATATTAGGAAAGGATCAAATGAAAGAGAAAAAAAGTGTAATCATAACTTAAAAAGCACAATTTTCTCATCTTTTGTGGCTTAAAATTCTTCTTAGATTCTACATTTTTGTGAGAAAACAAAGTCCATGTAAATTATGTTGGCTTTAATTTTCTTCTCAGGCCTTCCTGATCTATTCTACATTTTCAAGAGAAAGTAATTGAGAAATAATTGGATTTTCATAGCTTACTCTACTCTACCCAGTAGGATTTCCTTTGTCTATTTATATACTATTCATTAGAGGAATCAAGACTATAGAATAGAGGAAAGCATCTCTTCTCCAAACAATTAGAAATATCTGTTCATTATCTGAAAATAGAGTTATCAGGCATAAATTAAATATTAGCATATATTTAAAAGAAGAAGTGAATGTTAAGAATTAAAAAAAGGAAAATGTCTTTGATTTTGTTGATACTTGTCCTATTTTGCAGTGATATAATTTACAGTTATTAAACCCTACACAGGGTCTCTATGACTCGGAACTGACTCTGGAGCACTTTGTCACAACTAGGTAATGAAGTTATTAACTAACATAAATGAAATAGATAACTTAAAAGAAGAAAGTGGTTTATTAAAGGTTTTAACTAAATTTCCTAGTAATTCTTTTCCCCCTACTGAAATGTAAATGCACATTACAGGAAAAGAAAACACAAAATAATAAAGAAACTGTGACTAGTAAATTACATATTTCTGAACCACAGGTAATTAGCTAAAGTTTTCTTACGTGGCTTCTTGTTGTGGACCATTGAGCCCAGTTCTGACTCATAGTGACTCCATATGACAAAGCAGAACCGTTCCATAGTGTTCCAGGCTGTAATTTTCACAAAATAAGCAAGAATAAAGAAAAATTCATGCATTTGAATTACAGCATCATAGAAAAAAATTAAAAGTATCATGGACTGCCAGAAAAGCAAACAAATCTGTTTGGAAAAGAGTACAGCCAGGATACTCATTAGAAGCCAGAATAGCAAGACTTTGTCTCTCATACTTAAGATATATTATCAGGAATGACCAGTCCCTGGAGAAGGATATCTTGCTTGGTAAAGTGGAAGGTGAACAACAAAAAAAGGAAGAATATTAAAGAGATGGGTTAATATAGTGGCAGCATCAATGGACTCAAAGGTAACAACGTTTATGAGATTGGAACAGGAGTTTTTCTGTTGTGCATGTGGTGGCTATGAGTTTGAGCCCACTCACAGGCACCTAAAACCAACAGCAACAATTTTCACAAAAGTCCATCACCTGGTCTTTCTTCCAAGGAACCACTGGATAGATTCCAAATATCAATTTTAGTTAACAGCCAAATGCTTAACCACTGTGCAATCAGCGATCCTTTGTTCTTAGCTTTTTATTGTTGATGTTAGCTGCTGTCAAGGCAGTTCCTACTCATAGCAACCCTATATAAAAGAGGATGAAACACTACCCACTTCTGTGCTAGTCTCATTATCATTGATATGTTTGAGCCCAGTTTTGAAACCATTGTATCAATCCATCCCATTGTGGGTTTTCTTCGTTTTCACTGGCCCTCTACCAAGCATTATATTCTTCTGCATGGGCTACTTCCTTCTGATAACATGCCCAAGTACATGAGACAAAGTCTCACCCTCCTCGTTTCTAAGGAGAATTCTGTTTGTACTTTGTGCAACATAGATTTTTGTTTGTTTGTTTTTCATTCTTCTAGCAGTCTTGTTTAAACTGTTGAAGAGCAAAACTGTCATTCTGAGGTCTAAAGTGAGCCCGACCCAAGCCATGATATTTTCAGTAGCCTAAAATGCATGTGAAAGTAGGACAATGAATAAGGAAGACATTAGAGCAACTGGTGCATTTGAGTTATAGTGTTGGTAAAGAATATTAAATGTACCATGGATTGCCCAAAGAACAAACAAATCTGTGTTGGAAGATGTAGAACCAGAATGCTCCTCAGAGTCCAGGATAGTGAGACTTCATCTCTCATACATTGGACATATCATTAGGAGGAGCCAGTGTCTGGAG
>NW_006408581.1:12797511-12799446 GCF_000296735.1 Chrysochloris asiatica | reverse complement strand
TTTTTTTATTAGGCCAGTTGTGAGGATTTTTGTTTTCTTTAGGTTGATATGTAATTTATACTTCATCAATAAGTACTTTAAGTCTTCTTCACTTTCAGCTAGCAAGACTGTGACATATATATATCACAGGTTTTTAATAAGCCTTCCTCCAACACTGATGTACATTCTTCTTCATAAATCCAGATCTCAGATTATTTGCTCAGTTTAAAAACTGGATAAAAATGGTGAAAGAGTATGGTTGTGGTTCACAGTTTTCTTGGTTTTAAACTACTCAATGATTAGAAAACCAAAAGGAGTACCAAAAGGAAAACAACAACATTAATAAAAATACATAACAAAACAAAAAACCCTCAGCGTGTCTCAAAGTGAAAGAACTGGAGAAAAAATAAAGCTCAAGTTGCAATATTGAAGAATTTCATGGGAAAAATATTGGCTGAAACAGGAAGCATTAAAGGAAGGTGTAAATAATATGCATTTTCACTGTACCCAAATGAATTGGTCTACATCCAACCATTTCATGTTGTAGCATATGATCAACAATGTTATTGAAAGAAGAGGTCCAAACTTCACTGAAAGCATTTGTGAAAAATAAAGCTCCAGGAATTGACAGAATACCAACTGAGATGCTTCAACAAACAGATGCTGAAAGTGCTCACTCATCTATGCCAAGGAATTCAGAAGGTAGCTAACTTGAAGAAATCAACATTTATATGCATTCCAAAGAAAGTGATCAAAAAGAATGTAGAAATTATTGAATAATATCAATAATATGATAAACAAGCAAAATTTTAATGAAGATAATTTTAAAAACTGGTCGCAGCAGTAGATTGGCAGGGAACTGCCAGAAATTCAAGCAGAATTTAGAAAAGGTTGTTTAATGAGATATTTTATTGCTGTTATCAGATAGGTTTTGGCTGAAAGCAGAGAATTTCAGAAAGATGTCTACCTGTGTTTTATTGACAATGCAAAGGCATTTGACTATTGGATCATAAAAAATTATGGGTAAAACTGTGATGAACAGAAATTGCAAAACACTTTATTGTGTTCATTCTGAATCTATGCATACCCCAAGCTTCAGTCATTAGAATATAACAAGGCTTTTTAGATACCTGTTATTGTTGTTAAGTGCTATCAAGTCAGTTCTAACTCATAAAGAATGTGTTTAGGGTTTCCAAGGAGAAAATGGTGGGTTTGAACCACCAACCTTGTGGTTAACTTTCCATTGTCGATACTACAGCACCACACCAGAACTTCATCTAATTGAATCAAAATTGCATCCCCCTGAAAATCATCGATGTTCACAAATACTATACCTGCTAAAAGTTTCCTATTGCATACCTTAAACCAGAAAAGTTATACATATTTACTTAACTCTATGATACATTAAAGCATTTGTTGTTATGAATTGGGCCGCTAACCTCAAGGTCAGGCCGTTGGAAACTACCAGCTGTTCTGTGGGAGAAAAATGAGGCTTTCTGCTCCCATAAAGATTTGTAACCTCGGAAACCCAGTGCAGGTTCACTATGAGTCGGAACTGACTCCACAGCACTTAACAAAAACAACAACAACCATACCTAGTTCATTTTAAGATTTCAATAATATATAGTTTAATAACTTTGAAGCCTAATTAGTGAATTGTTCTAACTTAATATTCTCTAGGTCTTCCTAGTGTGGTCCTGTAAGATAAGCACTGGATTGCTGACTACAATATTGGCAATTCAAACCAACAAACCGTTCCTTAGAAGCCCTATATAGGGACACTATATAGGGTTTCTGGAGTCTGGGTGTATTCCTCGGAAACCCCATACAGGATCACTATCGGTCAAAACCAACTCGACAGTACTTAACAACAACAATATAGATTTGCTATTATTTGCTGAGTGAATAATCCAAGAAGCTGTATTATATGAAGAAAAATGTGGCATCAGGATTGGA
>NW_006408581.1:12791824-12797165 GCF_000296735.1 Chrysochloris asiatica | reverse complement strand
GTATTTTCAATAACCTCATATACATGTGAAAGTTGGACAGTGAATAAGGAATACAGTAGAAGAATTGATGCTTTTGAGTTGTGGTGTTGAAGGAGAATATTGAAAGTAACATGGACTGCCAAAAGAACAAACAGATTTGTGTTGGAAGAAGTACAGCCGAGTGCTCCTTTGAAGCCAGGATGGCTAGACTTCGTCTCTCATACTTCAGATGTATTATCAGGAGTGATTAGTTCCTGGAGAAGGGTATCATGTTTGGTAAAGTTGTGTGTTGGAGAAAAAGAGGATGACCCCGAGCAAGATGGATTAGCACAGTGGTGGAGCAATGGTCTCAGGCATAGCAACAATTGTGAGTATGGCCTAGGACTGGGCATTGTGTCGTTCTGTTGTACATAGGGTCTCTATGAGTTGGTATCTCCTCGATGGCACCTAACAACAACAATGAATCAGAACCAACTCAACAGCACTTAACACCAACAATAACAGGTCTTAATGATTTTTTTTGAATTGGACATGAAATCTATCTGACCCATAACATAAAAGATCCTATATGCACCTTGACTTTCCATGAAATGTAAGGATGAATAATCATGCAGTGAAAAAAATTAAGTTTTGAAGGCAAAAATACTGAATACACTTCATGCATGCTCCATCTGGTAGGATACAGAAACTAGGACAAACTATATTATAATTAGCATAAGTAGATTGGTTATTTAAGAAGGGTAATAGAACATGTGAGCAGAAATGTGAATGTTTTATCTTGTAGATGATATTTTACTTGGTTTAATTTAATATTTAGTGATTTAAAAAATAATATATTTATTTATTTTTGCTAAATAGAGTTTTTGAGAATTTTTGTGTCAGGTGTTCTCCTTTGAGCAACTTCAGTGAATGGAAAAGCTTTTAATGGCAGAAAGTATGTTTTCAACAACAAATAATAATAATATAGATGCTGTGATTTCCAAAATTATAATGTAATTCTCATTATATCTTTCTTGAAACTTGACCCCTAGGCTTTGTATTCAATCAAGAGTCATATTTGCTATTATTTGAGGGTTTTGTTTGTTTGTTTGATTGTTTAGATTCTCAGTCAGCTACTATGATATTGTAAACCACGTATCCAGACAGATAAGCTTTATCTGAATTCTGACATTGGTCCCAAATAGTTCATGTTTATTATCCAGAATTTCTAGAAATTTGCTAAAATGGTTTTCTTTTCCTGGAAAATCACCCCTTTCATAATTCATGAAAATTTCTCTAGAATACCCTTTCTGATTAGCAGAAAACCAATTACTAAGAAATCCCTTTAGACTCTCATAACCTTTTCTCATATTTGTATTTTGTACTTGCCGTGTGTACTCGTCCTCTACTCCATGAGTATTTTAGCATTTTATAACATGTCTTCCCAAGAGATAGCATGCTTAATTAAAACACTTGTCCAGTGCCAAGAACTCTAGGAAAAACCCAAGAAACATGTGCTAGAAATGAGTGTGATGCATTTTTCCATCCATAATTGCATGAAAAAAGTTGATTCTTAGGTGCAACAATAATATTAAAATAAATCTAATAAGATGATAATCCAATGACTAAGTAGACTATTTAAGGTCAGCAGTTTAAAACTACCAACTGTTCTGAGGGAGAAAGATGAGGCTTTCTGCTCCCGTAAAGATTTACAGCCTTGGAAACCCT
Source organism: Chrysochloris asiatica (assembly GCF_000296735.1). Classification (NCBI taxonomy): domain Eukaryota; kingdom Metazoa; phylum Chordata; class Mammalia; order Afrosoricida; family Chrysochloridae; genus Chrysochloris; species Chrysochloris asiatica. The sequence goes on along the minus strand of NW_006408581.1, from coordinate 12,795,479 downwards.
GCTCCTTAGAAACACTTTACAGGATCACTGTGGGTCAGAACTGACCTGATGGCACACGACAAAAATGACAGAAATATTTAAAAAAGACATGGTGGGTAGGGTTGTTTCTGTTCCACAATGCCTACAAACTAAGTTTGGGTGGATCAAATAGTACAGGGTCGCTCTAAGTTGGTTCCGAGTCCACGGCACATAACCTCCAACCACCAAATAGACTATTGAAGCCATATATGATATTAAATCATGAAGAAACTTGCAAGATATTTTTATTATTATTGAATGTCGTAATAATTAGAAAGGGTTCTTTAAGAATAAGACCTTTTCAACATTAAACAAAATAAAGAATATCAGGAATAAAATATGTTTTAGTAGAAGGAATATGACTGCAATTTCCTTTCTTTCTATTCAATATACTGCTTTATGTGCAGTTTTTAGCACTTACCATCAAAATTAAAGTTTGTAAACTGTTTACTTGAAATAAAATCCAGATGGTAAACTACAGAATATTCTCATGGATCAGTTCTGCTGCCACCAAAACTTCTGCTTGATAACAGCTGCAAATTTTTTTTTTTTTTCAGGTACATGTCTCCTCAGCATCTCCTACTTCTACCCCCTGTCTAGCTAGGGTCATCCTCTGTATTTGACATACTATTCTTATGTAAGCCCACTGCTGTTGAGTGAATTCCAATTCATAGTGATCCTAGTGGATAGAATAGAACTGTCCACATAGAGTTTCCAAGGCTGTAAATCTGTAAAGAAACACAGAGGGTTAGAACCAATGACTTTTCAGTTAGTAGCAATGCACTTTAACCACTGAGTCATCAGGGCTATTGTTTGTGAGTAACAGGACTTGAAACATTTTCTCTTTTCCAATAACTCCAATCAAAATGTATGTCTGTATTTCTTATTTTCATGAAATCAGCTTAAAAAAACTTAACGTTTGTGTGACATATTTATTATCTTTTTTTATGGTGATGATATCCTGATGTGGGCATTAATCATCCTGCCCATATGTTTTAGGTAGAACTGGATTTCTCTCACTTGGTAAACAATTGAGGAAATGGATTCTATTCTTTACTTGTTCAAGTTCATCAGCTGCTCCTTAGAAACACTTTACAGGATCACTATGGGTCAGAACTGACTTGACAGCACACAACAAAAATGACAGAAAAATTTTAAAAAGACGTGGTGGGTAGGGTTGTTTCTGTTCCACAATGCCTACAAACTAAGTTTGGGTGGATCAAATAGCTGTATGGATGAACTCTGGATATACATCTGAAGCCACCTTTCATGCTCTTAGCTGGGTTACGTAGAAAGTCCACCCATGTGTGTAATATCTCATGCTCTCATGTTCTCTTGGTTTCCAAATGACAGATTGTGTGTGTGGAGCTGTCAAGATTTTGGTCATGGCCTCTGCTTTCCAAGAAGAAATCGCAGAGGATGCCAGTCCTCTTACAGGACTGTAAGTGGCATATCATAGCCAGGAAGGGACATATCAAAACTTTCCTCATGATCTGCAGGCTGAAGCATATACAGGACCAGTCCAGACTTTTCCTCTGAAAGGAAGGAATAAGAACAAATTTGAAATCACCTTTTGATCTTAAATCATTTACATATCTCCTACTTTCAGAATGAATTCAGCCCCTCCTAAGGTATTCCAAGGTCTCATTTCATAATGTCTTCAGTTTCTACTGTATAAAGTTATTATCTAAATTAGTCTTTTAAAAAAGTGTGTATTTGGTGTTTTTGGTATGGCTCCTCGGCTATTATAATTCATAAGATGTAGACTGTGAAATGAAGGTTAAGCTATCCACCTTTTACATACACATCATTCCATGATTAAGCATTATTGCTGTTGTTGTTAAGTGCCATAGAGTTGGTTCCAACTCACAAGGGCCCTTTATAGCATTTCTTAGACTTAAAAGCTTTCGGAAGCAGAAAGTCTCATCCATTTTCTGAGAAGTAGCCAATGGGCTCGAACCACCAACCCTGTGGTTCATAGTCCAGTATTTATCCTACAGAGATACTAAAATCCCTAAGCATGATTAGACTCTAATCCTGAACATGATTTTGCTGTTAAGTACCATAGAGTTGGTTCTGACTCATAGTGACCTTGCGGTTCAAACTGACCTTGTGGTCCAGTGCTTATCCTACAACACTATACAAGGACTCCTAAACTTGATTTGAAAACCTGAAAAAGGCACTTTGCTCCAATGCAAGTTCAGACTCAAGTTGAAGAATATTAACACAGCTCCATGAGAGCTAAAATATGACCTTGAATATATCCCACCAAATTTAGTAACTATCTCAAGAACAGATTTGATGCATTAGACATTAATGACAGAAGACCAGAAGAGCTGTGGGATAACATCAAGAACATGATACAGTGAGAAAACAAAAGATCATTAAAAAGACAGGGAAATAAAAAAAAAAGACCAAAATGGAGGTCAGAAGTGTCTGGAGAAAGACCAAGTAGAGTGATTGCTGGCTATTTAAGGTATTTCTATTTCCAACTTTTTGAGGAAGCACTATCCAGAGTGGTTGAACCATTTTACAGTTCCACCAGCAATGTTGGAGGGGCCTAGTGTCATTGTGGTTTTCTGTTTTATTGAACTTCAATTCTAATGCTGGTGTGAGATGATATCTCACTGGTGTTTTGATTTGCATCTCTCTAAGGAGCTCTGGTAGTGTAGTGGTTATGAGTCAGGTTGCCAACATCAAGGTCAGCAGTTTGAAGCTACCAGCAGTTCCACAGGAGAAAGATAAGGTGTTCTGTTTCCGCAAAGATTTATAGCCTTGGAAAACCTGTGCAGGGTCACAATGAGTCAGAACCGACTCCACGGTACTTAACAACAATAGCAACAATGGCTAATAGGAGTCCTGATGTGACGCTGTGGGTTAATGCACCTGACTGCAAAGCTGTTTAAATTGTAAGATCCATAGTTTAAGCTCACCAACTGCTCCTTGGAAACCCTATACAGGGTCGCTATGGGTCAGAACCGACTTGATGGCACTTAACAACAACAACAACAACAACAATGGCTAATGGTGGAGTCCTGGTGTGATGCTATGGGCTAAGGCATTGGAGTGTAAAGTCATTTTGAACTACAAGGTCAGTGGTTCAAGCTCACCAGCTGCTCCTTGGAACTCCTATACAGGGTTGCTATGGGTCAGAACCTACTTGACATACTTAAAAACAATGGGTAATGATTGTGAACATTTCTTCATACATTTGTTAACAGCCTGAATGTTTTGCTTGGTGAAGTGTCTGTTCATGTTCTGTGTCCATTTCTGAATTGGATTGTTCGTCTTTTTCTTATACAGGTGCTGTATTTTTATATAAATTTTTGATATTAGTCCTTTGTTTTATGTAATTGCAAAAAATATATTACAGTGTGTGTGCTCCCTTTTTACTCTTTAGGTGAAATCTTTTGAAACACATAAGTTTCTAATTTTTAGGATGTCCCAGCCATCAATTTTGTCTTCTACTGTTTCTGTGGTTTTTGTAATGTTTGATAGCATATGTGCCATGTATTAGATCCCTTAAGTCTGTCTCTATTTTTTCATTGATGACCTTTAGTACTAGGAATTACATTTAAACCTTTAATGAATAATGTTTGTTTTGGCATATGGTGTGAGATATTGGCCTTGTTTCGTT
>NW_006408581.1:12769489-12791209 GCF_000296735.1 Chrysochloris asiatica | reverse complement strand
GAGTTGTCTTCATTGGTTTAGAGTAGTCCTACTGATTTTTGTATATTGATGTTGTTTTATTGACTATTTCAATGAATTTAAATAATTTTCTTACTGAGTTTTTGGGATTTTTCTATGTATAAGATCATATTATCTGCAAAAAGCGTTTTACTTCTCCTTTGTCAATTCAGATGCCTTTAGTTTCCCTCTTTTGCTTTATAACTCTGGCTAAAAACTTATGACACAATGTTGAATAGTAATGGTGATAAAGGGCATCCTTAACTGGTTCCTGTTCACAAAGAGCATAATGTTGAACATTGGCTATGTACATATTCTCTTAATAATGTTGAGGAATATCTCTTCTATTCCTACTTTGTTGACGGTTTTTATTGAGAATGGATGGTGGATTTTGTCAGATAATTTTTGTCCATCAATAAATATAATCATGTGGTTCTTTTCCTTTTTTATTTATATGGTGGATTATATTGGTTATTTTCCTAACATTGAATCATCCTTGCACCCCTTGTATGAACCTCATTTGGTCATGATGTATTATTATTATTTTTTTTTTATATGTTTTGAGTTCTAGTCGCTAGGATTTTGTTGAAAATGTTTGCATCTATATTCATGAGGGCTATTGATCTATAATCATTTTTTTTTTTTTTCTTGAAAGTAATGTCCTTGCCTGAGTTTTGTATGAGGGTTATTCTCACTTCATAAAAAAAAATTTTGAAACTCCTTTTCCATGTTCTATATTCCAGAACATAGAAAAGGAGTTTTCCATCTTTTTCTATGTTCTGGAATTGTTGTTGCTAAGTGCCGTCGAGTCGGTTCCGACCCCTAGCGACCCTGCACAGGGTTTCCGAGGCTATAAATCTTTACGGGAGCAGAACGCCTCATCTTTCTCCCCTGGAGCGGCTGGTAGTTTCGAACTGCTGGCCTTAAGGTTCGCAGCCCGATGTTCTGGAATAGTTTGAGTCAAACTGGTATCAGCTTTTCTCTGAATGTTTGGTAGAATTCACCAAGGAAGTCTGGACCTGGACTCTTTTTTTGTTGGGAGATTTTTAAATTACCTGATCAATTTCTTCTTTTGTTATAGTCCTGTTCAAGTTTTCTACTTCACTCAGTGTTAGTGTAGGTAGGCCTTGATTTTTTTAAAATTCCCCTTTCTTCTAGATTTTCAAATTATTGGGTACAACTCTTCATAGTATTCTGTCATTATCATTTTTACTTCCATTGGTTCTGCTGTGATGTCACCCATACCATTTCTTATGTGTGTTTTTTATAGCTTCTCCCTCTTTTCTTCTGTTAGATTTTCCAATGGTTTGTCAATTTTATTAGTCCTTTCAAATAACTATTTTTCTTTGATTCTTTCTATTGTTCATCTCTTTTCTAATTCATTTATTTCTGCTCTAATCTTTATCATTTCTTTTCTTCTTGTGAATGCATGCTTACTTTTCTAGTCTTTTCCAATTGTTGGCTATGCTGTGTTAATGTGTTGATTTTGGTTCTTTCTTGATGTATTTATTGCTACAAATTGCTCTCTAAACACTGCTTTTGCTGTGTCCCATATGTTTTGTTATGTTCGATTTTCATTCTCAGTTTATTCAAGGAGTTTTTTTAATTTTGTTTTTCATTTGTTCTCTTATCTATTTGTTTTTAAATAGGGTGTCATTCAGTTTCATGTATTTGATTTTGTTTCCTTAATCTTCCTATTATTGATTTATAATTTTATAGCATTGCAATCTGATAAGATGGTTTTTAGTATTTTGATGTTATGAAATTTATTTGTGGCTTAAGATATGTTCTATTTTGGTGAAGTTCAATGTGTCCTGAAAAAGAAAGAATACTGTAATGTTGTTGGGGTGAGTGCCCTGTATAAATATATGAGGTCAAGTTTATTGATTGTGTTGTTTTGTTCCTCTGTGTCTTTGTTGACATAGTTGTTCTGTCCTTTTTAAAAAGCAATGCATTATTTTAGAGTTGTCCATTTCTTTATTCAATCTATTAGAATTTGATTTTTGTATTTTGAGGCTCTTTCACTGGTAGCATAGATAATCATTATGGTTAAGTCCGCTTGCCCAAATGACTCTTTAATTATGAGATAATGTTCTTTCTCTCCTATGCTGGTTTTGGCCTTAAAGTCTATTTTCAGAAATTAATATTGCCACTCACACTTACTTTTTTATTGCCAAGAACATGTTAATTTTTTTTTCTGTCATTTAAGTTTCAATCTGTATTTGTCTTTGTGTATAAACTGTCTCTTGTTGACAGCATAATAAAGGATCCCATTTTCTTATCCATTCTGGTACTCTCTGTCTCATGACTGGTGCATTTAATCCATTGGTGATCAGTGTAATTATCAATAGACATGAATTTGTTGCAGTGTGTTCTTTTTTTGTACTGCTGGTTTCTTTGTACCTGTGCTGAGTTTATTTTTTGTGTGTGTTCTTCTTCTTGTCAATTGCTTCATAGTTTAAATATTTACAAAGTATTCATCTATTTCTTTTTATTGATTTGACAAAAAGTTTATCTGATACTACCCTGTAATTTATTAATTTCTTCCCCAGGTCAAAACTGTGTGTTTTATTTTGAAATCTGCTTAACTTCTTTGCCATTTGGAATTCTGTAACTATACTTTCCCCTCTTTTTTTGCTTTGTAGCTGTCTTCATTATAGATTGATATCCCAGATCCCCTATTTCGGTCTTGTTTTTGTTCTTTACTCTGGATTCTTCTATATCTGGATTGAATGCTGGGTGATGTTGTCATGTATGCCAATCTCCAGTTGTTGCCTGCTGCTGTTGGTTTTCATTCCAAAGGACTCACTTTAGTATTTTTTGTAAAGTTGTCTCTGTTTTTACAAATTCCTCTAAAATTAATTTTTATCTGGGAATGTTGTGATTTTGCTATCACATAAATGAGGAACATTTATGTTGGGTATATGATTCTTAGTTGGCAGGTATTTTCTTATAGAGTGTGTATACATCTACTCATTGCCTTCTTGCCTGCATGGCTTCTGCTGTGAAATCAGAGCTTAATTTTACTGGTTTTCCTTTGTAGGTAATTTTTCATTTTTCCCAAGGTGCTTTCAGAATTATTTCCTTGTCTTAGATTTTGGAAGTTTGATTATGATATGATAATTTTCTGTTGGGGCCTATCCTGTTTGGGATTCATTCAAATTCTTGAACACTTATCTCCTCTTCTTTCATGGTGTTACAGAAATTTTCTTCAAGCAACTCTTTGACTGTCTTTTCTGTCTGTGCTTGTTTTTGTCTCTTCCTGTTCTGGAATTCTGATCACCTGTAAGTTATCCCTCTTCACATTGTCCCACATGAACCATAGGATTTCTTCAGAACTTTTTCACTCTTTTTTTCTCATTGTTCTTGTAGCTTGCTAGTATTGAGGGATCTATCTGCTATATATATAGTTACTATGAACCAATAGATCTGTTTTGGAAGAAGTGCAATCAGAGTGCTCCTTGAAGTCCAGGATGGCTAAGCTTCGTCTCTCATACTTTGGACATATGGTCCGGAGGAAACAGTCGCTGGAGAAGGATGTCATGCTGGGTAAGGTGGAGGGTCAGAGAAAAAGAGCAAGACCCCTAACGAGATGGATTGGCCAGGTGGCATCATTGATGGCATCAATTGTGGTAGCGGTAGTGAGGTTGGCCCAGGATCGGACATTATTTCGTTCTGTTGTGCATGGGGTCGCTATGAGTCAGTTCCAACTCGATGGCACCTGACAACAACAACATCAATATATGGTTACTATGATTGAGAACTGATTAGGCAGTACATAACAATAACAACAACAAAATGTGTTCCCTAGTATATTATTATAGATCAATTTTGCATTTTCTTTTGGTTTAATTTCAAGAATACTTTGTGGTATGTTGTAAACATTTAGCATATATTGTATACTTTATTGTTGTTGTTAGGTACTGTGGAGTTAGCTGTGATTCATAGTAGCCCTATGTACAACATAAGATGAATGAAACAATGCCCGGTCCTGAGTCTTCCTAACAGTTGTTAGTGTTGAACCCATTGTGGCTTCTAATGTGCCAATCTGTATCTATGGAGGAACTTTCTCTTTTTTGCTGACTTTACCAAGCATGGTGTCCTTTTTCAGGGACTGGTCTGTCGTAATAACATGTTTCAAATATGAAAGATTAACTCTTTCCATCCTGATTACTATGGAGCATTCTAGCTATACTTCTTCCAACACAGATTTATTTGTTCTTCTAGCAGTCCATGGTACTCTTAATATTCTTCTCTGACACCACAACTTAAATGCATCTATTATTCTACAGTCTTCCTTATTCATTGTCCAGTTTTTCTTAACTTACTTTATTTATTGTTTATTCTACTTCATTTTTCTTCTTAACATTTATAGTCTTTTTTTATTCATTTTATCTGATTTATATTGTATATGCCTTCTCTCAGAATGTAGCCTTTAGAAAAGCAAGGATGATATCCACACTGTTTTTCTTGGTATTACCAGTGTCTACAACTTTGATCCTTGACAAGCACTTTAGAAATACTGACTGAATAGGTTTTTCTGAATGAATAAATAGTGTTTTAATATAAAGTTCATATCCCACATCATGTGCAAAAACTTCCACTTTAATATTTAATTAATTAATTATTAATAGTTAGTTAATTTTTAAGGAATTGACTCTCCCTTGGGTCCCTGTTTGGTACAGCCAATTAAGTCCTTGACCACACTGATAGTTAAGATTTTTTGTCTGCTTGACTGGGCCAGGAGTCTCAGTGGTTTTGCAGTTAAGACACAGTAATCACCTCCATGATGAGATCTAATATGAGGCGATCACTCCCATGATATGATCTGATGTGATCAGCACTCATGAAAGTTCTAATTATACTTTGTGTTATAAATCCTCACTTTCATGATGTTAATGAATTAAGATACAATCTATAGGATTAACTTGTATCTTGAGTTACTTTCTTTTGAGATATGAAAGGGGAGAGAAGAGAGCCGAGAAATAGGAACTTGTTACAGAGTCCTGGTGTGGCACTGTGGATTAATGTGCTGGACTGCAAAGTCCGTTTGAACTGCAAGGTTGGCTGTTTCTTGGAAACCTTAAGCAGGGTCACTATCAATCGGAACTGATTCTTTGGCAATTAACAACAACAATAACACAACAAGAAATAAGAGCCGGGAGTATAGTGCATCCTCTGGACCTGGATTCTCTGCACTGTGATGCTCCTGGATTCAGGAAAAGATTGATACCAAGACATTGATACCAAGACAACTCTAAGTAAAGCTGGACCTACAGTTGCTATAAAGAGACAAGGACCTTGCCTAAGGGCTGACAAAGAAAGAAAACCTCCTCCTAGCACTGGCACTTAAATTTGGACATCTAGACTTTTAAACTATAAGAGAATACGTATCTGTTTGTTAAAGACATCTACTTGTAACATTTCTGTTAAAGTAGCACTAGATAACTAGGACAATTACTAACTGAAAACTGGTGATTGAGACCCACGTACAGGTACTTTGTAATAAATGCCTGATGATCTGCTTTTGAAAGATCACAACCTTGAAAGTCTGCTGACTTATTTTCTCATTTCAAGGCATATTTCTAATTGTGCCATTACTCTTGCTCTTCTAGTATCCATACATTTCTCTTACCATGACTAGATCTTGTGACTCCATATCTTTTACTCATCCTACAACTACTTCCTTCCTACCTGATGTGGGTCTTAGGCTGGATTTTCTAGAGAAGCAAAACAAGTGAAACATACATATGTATGTATACAAAGAGAAGTTTATTACCATTGAAATGGCTTACAATTGTAAAGTCTCAGGTCTGCAGCAGAAGAGAAACCTTTATCTCATGTCCATTATATTGGGAGCTGACCACATCCTCAAGGAAGCATCCCTTCAATTGACTGGCTGCTCATAAACACTCGTAACAGAGTTAATTATGCCTGTCTTAGGTTTCATCACCATAGGAATAAAACCCCATAAGCAAATCTTAACTCTTAAACCATTGGAGATCCTGGCCTAGTAAAGTTGACACAAACCCTAATTATTACAGTGTGGTCATATTCAAAGTTTAATTTCACTAGGCTTTAATTTTACTATGAAGTGAAAACATATTAAAACTAAAGTATTCTAAATATGTAAACAGTGTCCTGATTTAGCAATTCTTATACAGTAAATGGAGTCCTGATGTGGCTCTGTGGGTTAATTAATGTGCCATTGAACTGCGAGATCGGCAGTTCAAGCTCACCAGCTGCTCCTCAGAAACCCTTTACAGGGTCTCTATGGGTCAGAACAGACTTGACAGCACTTAAGAACAACAACATAGAGTAAATATTTTGTCAAAGAAATTTACTTAAAAGAAATAACATTGTTTTTGTTACCATTGGTGCTATAGTTAAAAAACTCCTTCAATTACTATATTTCTGTTAGGTAAATGTCTTTTTTTACAGGCTTGATTAACATCCTCTAAAGATTTTTGAATAGTTTAAACTTTTTATTCCAACACTTTATCTTCAATGTGTATTTCTATTATTTTATAGGCTTGATCTCAGTTTGTGACTCACCTGCAGGGTTTTCCATTACTGTGCACTGTTTGAAAATGCTTGGATGGTGATCATCACTGGGCTCCTGGAGTGTGATCAGTGTGCTGAGCATCCCTTACTTGCCTTTCAAATTTTCTTCGATTTCTCACAATTAGACAGATTTTAGTCTTGTTTACCAATTAGCCTCTTGTTTTGACTTTTTTTTTTTTTTGTCTAGTAGGTAATGTAATTCATTTTCAGTATGTTATAAGATATTGAACGTCTTCAGACATACAGCCTTTGTTTTTATCCAACTGTTAATTCACTAGTAAAGATAATTGACTTTAAAATTTATGAATAATTTCATGTATTATATTCATAAATACTTTCTTACTTTCTCCTTTCATATGATGCTTTTTCTCCTTGAATATAAATATCAGGATGTTTTATGTGTGGCAATATTTTGTTTATATCCTGTATCTTCAGATCTTATTTTATGATGCTTTTAAATGATGTCTTTAATTGTGTGAGTGAGAGACCTGCTAAGCTCGTCCTTAAGCAGGATAGCATATTATCTTAGTTATCTAGTGCTACTATAATAGAAATACCACAAGTGATGGCTTTAACAAATAGAAGTGTATTCCATTACAGTTTAGGAGATTGGAAGTCCCAATTTAGTGTATTAGCTCCAGGCAGAGACTTTCTATGTCAGTTATTGGGAAAGGGCCTTGTCACCAATTTTCCTCTTGGTCTAGTATTTTATCAGCATAGGAGATCCCAGGTTCACCCCAAGCTCTTCCTTCTAGATGGTAGGAAGTCCCACTAACCTCTGTTTACTTCTTTAATCTCTTTTATATCTGTAGATAGTATCCTGTCTCACTGACATCATAGAGGTTAGGATTTACAATAGATAGGATAATTACATAAGAGTACAAAATTCAGGGTAACTGTATAACACTGAAAATCATTTCCTAGACAAGTTGAATCATATTTTGAGGAAATACAGTTTAATCCAATCCCACCAGAATTTAGAGACCATCTCAAGAAAACATTCGATGCATTAGACACTAATGATTGAAGCCCAAAAGGATTATGGGATGACATCAAGAACATCACACAGGAAGAAAGCAAAAGGTGATTAAAATGAGAGGGAAGAAAGTAAAGCCCAAAATGGATGCCAGAAGACTCTGAAACTTACTCGTCAGTGTGTTGTTAAGTGTCCTCGAGTTGGTTCCAACTCATAAAGACCCTGTGTATCGGTTTTCCAAGGAGTAGACTCATCAACCTTGTGGTTCAAACCTACTTTGCAGTCTAGCGCATTAACCCACAGTGCCATGCCAGGAGGGTAGAGAAGCTAAAGTGAATAGAAGATATGAAGACATAAAAGAGCTAGACAGAAAATTTCAAAATGCTTCTCAAAAAGACAAAATAAAGGATGATAATGAAATGTGCAAAGACCTAAAGTAAGAAAACTAAAAAGTAAAACACACTCAACATTACTCAAGCTGAAAGAACTGAGGAAAAATTCAACCCTCGACTTATAATACTGACAGATCATATGGGCAAATTATTGAGAGGGGCCGAAAACACCAAAAGAAGATGGAAGGTATGTGCAATTACATACTAAAAAGATATGGTCAATATTCAACCATTTCAAGATGTACCATATGATTGAGAAACAATGATACCAAAGGAAGAAGTCCAAGCTAACTGAAGGCATTGGTGAAAAACAAGGCTCCAGGATTTGGCAGAATACAAATTATAATCTTTCAACAAACTGATGCAGCACTTGAGGTGCTTACTCATCGCTTTCAAGAAATTTGGAAAATTCCTATTTCTGATTCTCCCAAAGAGAGATGACCCAATAGAATATGGAAATCATTAAACAATATGATTAACATCACATGCAAGTAAAATTTTGTTGAAGATAATTTAAAAATATATCTGCAGAAATACATAAATAGGTCCCAGCCAGAACTTCAAGCCAGAGTCAGAACAGGACATGGAAGACATCATTGCTGACATCAGATGGATCTTGGTTGAAAACAGAGAATACTAGAAAGATCTTTACTCCTGTGTTATTGACTATGCAAAGACTTTTTACTGTGTGAAACGTGATAAACATTGTGAAGAATGTGTATTACAGAACACTTCAATGTGTTCATGATGAACTTGCCCAAGAGACAATCATTTGAACAGAAATGTTTAAAATAAGGAAACGTGTATACTAGGGTTGTATCTTCTCAACATATTTGTTTAATCTGCATGTTGAGCAAATAATCTGAGAAGCTGGATTATATAAAGGAGACTTTGGCTTCAGGATTAGATAAACACTCATTAATATCCTGCAATATGTATATGATACAACCTTGCTTGATAGAAGTGAAGAGGACTTGAAAACATACTGATGAAGATCAAAGACTATATATCCTTCAGTGTGGAATTACACCTCCATGTAAAGAAAATGAAAATCTTCAAAACTGAGCCAATAAATTACTTCATGATAAACAGGTAAGATTGAAATGGTCAAATACTTCATTTTACTTGGATTCACAATCAATATTCATGAAAGTGGTAGTCAAAAAATCAAATGACATATTCCACTAGACAAATCCTCTGCACAAGACCTCTTTAATGTGTAAAACAGCAGAGATATCAGTTTGAAAACTAAGATGCACTTGACCCATTGATGGTATTTTCAATAGCATTATATGCATGAGACTCATGGACAATTAATAAGGAAGACAGTAAAGAATTGATGCATTTCAGTTATGTTGTTGGACTAGATTAGTAAAGTACCATAACTTTTCAGAAGAACAAACACAGCTGTGTTGTAAGAAACATAGTCAGAAAACTCCTTAGAAGCCAGGATAGTAAGGCTTTGCCTCTCGTACTTTGGAAATGTTATCAGGAGGAACAAGTTCCTGGAGGACATTATGCTTGGTAAAGTGGAGAGCCAGGGAAAAGAAGAAGACTCCCAACCACATAGACTGACACTGTGGCAGCAGCAGTAAGCTCAAGTTTAACAACCTTTATCAGGATGGCACAGGACAAGACAGTGTTTTGTTCTGTTGTGTATAAGGTCACTATGAGTTGGAACCAATTTGATGACATCTAACAACAGCAACAATCAAAACAGCTTTAACAGAAAGAGCCCTCATGTATAGTGGGTTATATGTTGTGCTACTAAACACAAGATCATCAGTTCGAGACCACCCATGGTTCAAAGGGAGAAAGATAAGGCTTTCTGCTACTATAAAAGTTTATAGCCTTGGAAACCCTATTGTTGTTAAGTGCCATTGAGTTGGTTCCAATTCATAGTGATCCTGCTAGGGTTTCCTAGGAGCAGCTAGGTGAATTTGAACCACCAACCTTGAAGTTCCAACCAACTTTGTGGTCCAATGCCTTATCCCACAGTGCCACACCAGGATTCCTGGAAACGCTATACAGGGTCACTATTATTCAGAATTGACTTGATGGCACACAACAAGCCAGTCAGCCAACTTTCCTGGTGTGGTGCTGTAGGATAAGCATTCAACTTTTCACCACAAGTTCAATGGTTAAAACCTACCAGCTGTTTCTTGGAAACTCTATACAGTGTCCACATGAGATGGATCCAACTCAACAGCAGTTGTCAACAATAGTAAGCTATGACATGAGCCCTAGTAGTGTTGTGCTTAATGTGCTAGACTGCTAATCTAGTGTTCAATGGTTTGGACCCACCAGTCACTCCTCAGGAAAAAGATGTGACCATTTGCTTTGGTAAAGATTACAGCCTAGGAAACTCAGTGGGACAGTTCCACTCTGCCCTACAGGTTGCTAAAAATAAAAAAATGATTTAAGGGCAGTGGATTTAACTTTTGGATCTTGCTCCAGGAGCCTTTGAGAATACAAGCAGTTATAACAGTTGGATGCTAAGCAAATGGTTAGAAGTTTGAGTCCACCAGAGTCACCTTGGAAGAAAAGGCTGCTGGTCTAATTCTGTAAGACTACAGCCATTGAAAATCCTATGGCGTATAGGTCTGCTCTGTAACACGTGGTCACCATGAATCAGAATCAACTCAATGGCAAGAGATTAAAAAAAAAAAAAAAAAAGAATCTTGTTTTGGGAGCCACTAAGTAGTGGAACTGTTTAGTACATTATGTGGCAGTGGTTTGAGTCCACCCAGATACTTCTTGGAAGAAAGTCCTGGCATTTCAGTTCTAAAACATCTGACACTGAAAAGTCTATGCATCTTAGCTCTATTCTAATTCACTTAGGGTCACCATGACTCAAAGTTAACTCATGGAAATGGAGTTTCTTGTCAGAATTTTGAACTGGTTCTTTTCCAGTTCAGTCATGGACAGTGTAGTGAAAATATAACCAATAAATATTGATAAAATGTGGGTGAACTAGGATGGAAAATTATGGGTTGACTCTCTGGAAGAAAATTAATCTGCTTATTAGAAAACAAGGGCAATATGTGTGTTGCATAGCAACTAAATATCATGATTGGCAGAATCAGAAACATTGGTGGCCTTCTCAAACACATCTACTGACTGTGCCACTTTAAATATTTGTTGCTCTCCACAGTTTGATTTCTGAAACAGCTCATTGTACCTCTTCCAAGTATTCTGTTCCAGACTTCAATCCATATATATATATATATATTTAATTCCAGTTATGGGTCTGTTCTAATTTCACTTCATGGGTCATGATCAAGCTGGTTTGAATTCCTGTTTTTTTTTGGACTTTGCATAAAAAACTGAACTTCATATAGATGCAATTAACATTACCTGAGCTGTAAGTCACTTTAAGCCACCTGACCTTAAAGTAGGAAAATAATCCTGGTTTATCTAGGTGGGTGCAATGTAGTCACAAAGGAAAAAGGGAAACAGAAGAATTTCAGGGTGATATGATATAAGAAGAACTTGAATAGCCATAAACCAAGAAATACAGGCAGAGTCTAGAAACTGGAAAAGGCAAGAAAACAGATTATCCCCTAGAGCAGCCAAGAAGAAATGTAGCCCTAGCAACAACTTAATTTTAGCTCACTGAGATCCATTTTGGATTTACGACCTCTGTAACAGTAAGATAATACATTTGTCTTGTTTTAAGCCACTAAGTTTTTGGTAATTTGTTAAAGCCGCAGTAGGACACTAGCTCAATGAGTCATATTCTAAACTCCTGCACAATATGACTGCTGAATGTGTGTTCCTTACTAAAGACAATGAAATTCAGTGTAAAGTTGTACAACTTTCAGAAGAATCAATTGCTATTTTTGATTGTTTATTTAGAGATACTAAACTTCAGAAATGGACTTTTTGTCATATGCATGAGCATGAAACACAACTCATTTCTATGTCTATGTCTTTATAGAGGCCATCTTGGATGAATGTCCAATTTATGGACAACTCCTTTTGTGTTTGTAAATTTGCCCTCTGAACTAACTGAATAAACCCCCTACTCATAACAAATTGTTCACCATCAACTTTAGTTGCTACATGTGTAGCTTTAAAATAATTTAAAAGTCTTCATGGTTTTTCTTGCACTAAGGTCAGGTTAAATAAGATCCTTATGGACCTGTTCAGAGTTACCTACAAATTCTTAAGTTATATCTTAAAGTACCAGGTAGGAATGCTTCTCATTCTTACACCAGGGACTGCCAGTATGTACACATGAGAATTCCTTTTTTATATGATGAGACTTTGTTTTAATTAACATACCACAATACCGAATGTGGAGTGTTCTAATGTTCTATGTTCTAAAAATTCACACTTCATTTTTTTTTTTTTATTATTTGTACTCTTTTCCAAGAAATATCTGGTAAATATTGTTTTGTTTGCTTTACCACCAAATATTAAATAATGCAGCGGTTTCAGTGGAAACAAAGGTATTTATTTATTTTAAATGACATAGTATCTTTTCATGAAAATCAGAAATATATTTCTACATTTGGTGTTGTGTGAATTATGTCTCTTCTAGCTTTAGTTTTTGTAACTCCCATCAAATGATTCTTTTCCTAATGGGTCTTGGTAAAAGAAAGTGGGAGAAGATAGGATTACATTCTTCTGTGATAGGATTACATTCTGCTGTGAATATTAACAGAGTTAATTGTAAAAATTTGAAACTTTAGCTAAATGTATATAAAATGAGCCATCTCAGAAGCAGGGAATCGCATTAGCATAATGAAGAGCCATGAGTGCAATGTGTCCTTTGGACCCAGGGTTCCCTGGGCATTGGACCTCCTTGTTCCAGGGACAGAAAGCAGTGACCCTGGAGGAGTGGTAGACGAACTGAAGCCACAGAACCAAGAGTAAGAGCATGAGACAGAGTCTCAGTCCCCTGAGCAAACAGGCTGGCTGATATAGTGGGGTTTTTCTCAGTACTTAAATCACCGAAGGGACTAAATGTGTTGACCCATGGAGCTAGAGCTGAGTGTCTTCAGGGTGTGTCCTGTGGGCATTTATCAGCAGTTCTAAAAGAGCTTTGTAACATTATCCAGGCTGAAAGAGGCCAGCCTTGGAGCATGGCTTAGGAGAGGCTGTCCTGACTGGAACAACTGTGCTCTGAACATTCCTGATCCTGTACTGTAATCTGTTAATGGCCCTAACTATGAGTATGGTGTCTGGATTCTGTGTGGACATTGCAATAAATTATCAAGCCCAAAAGAAAAGTAGAAAGCACGGTTGGAAGGATGGTTGGTATCACTTTTTTATTTTACTACATTAATTACATTTCTTATCAAGTTACGTCAAAATTTAAATTTTGCTCACAAAATTTATACAAGTTCTAAAAATTGCCCTTGGAGGAGACTTTATTGGTTACGTAGTATGAGGAAGCTTTATAATGAATATTTTAGTAAGGGCTTACTAGATGATTTGTCATAATTTTTGTTATTTAAATATGACAAGTAAAATCTAGGTCAATGTATTGGTTTTCTTGAGCTTGCAGCTGTATTTAAAATGCATTTTTTAATGCTCATATAAGTGTGTAGGAGATGGCATGCTATGACTATAATATTTCATGAAAAAAATACAATTTTTAGTATAAAGGAGAAAGAATAACCTGTTTTCATATGTTTTATCCACTAACTGTATTTATAAGTATTCAGTGGTGACATTTCATTAGTACCTAACCTGAATTAGGAATGTACAGTAATTATGAGAAGATTGAAAAATGATGCAATATTTTGGGAATTCAAAGAAAATGTGTGTATACGTGTATCTGTGTGGGGGGACATTTTATAGGATGTCTTTTTACATTTCCCTTTTCCAGATTTTTTCTCATGGTATTTTAATATTAACACACTTCTTATCTTAGAGGAGACTACTAATCAAAAAGGATGGAAGTTCCCATCCACCTAGAGGGGCCTCAGAATAAAGGGTTCATGATCTACTACAGGAAAATCAGCCACTGAAATCTCTTTGGAACAGTTTTATTTAGACATACATAGTCACTGAGAGTCAGAATCTCAACTTGACTGGTTCTTAGAAACTCATCCAACTGTATTAGTTCTTGATGAGAAAGTATAGTGCATTTAGTTCTCCTTCAGAAGTAACAAAATGTCTCAGATTGTCCAACCGGAGTTCTATGTATTATTGTCACCTATGTTTGGTTCTGAGGTTGGTATTATTGACACCTATGTTTGGTAGTGAGGTTGGCCCAGGATCGGACATTGTTTCGTTCTGCTGTGCATGGGGTCGCTATGAGTCGGTTCCGACTCGATGGCACCTGACAACAACAACATGTTTTTGTTCAGGGATGGGCACATGATTCAAACCAGCCAGACAGTTTTCATTGGATGGGTAAAATAGTTTCTTTCTGAGGAAAAATAAATATTATATGGAAATAATCAATCTAAGTATGAACCGTACATTGAAATGGAATCAGAGCTAAGTGAACAAAACCAAGATGTAATGTTCCTTTTGTCTTTGGCTCCAGTTGTGCAGGAAGGTAGATTTATCCTCCACTGTAACGTGTATAAGCATATGGATTTTCCCCCCTCATGACTATTTAAGTTAGGCTTATATCAATTCTTTCTCCTGTAGATCAGCTGGTTGTTTCTAACCAGTGAACCTTCATTGAGTTAACATCTCAATGCTGACCCCATTGTATCACATGGTTCCTTCTGTTTCTTTAAAGATTTACAGTCTCAAATATCCTCTGGGCAGTCTGCTCCCTCATAGGTTCACTATGTATCAGAATTTACCTGATGGCAGTGACTTGAATATCAATCACCAATAAACAATCCTCAAAAATACAAACACTGGTATCTGGAGTAGATGTTGCATTTAAAAACTCTAAAGTAGCATTGTTGACTTAGATTATGGAGACTGGAGCTTTATGGAATTTAGCATAAGATTCTGGGAAACTTTAGTACTTTAGATATAAAATGTGGTCTTTCATGAAATCCTTCAATTCTTGGGCCAACCTGGCCATTGAAGGGTTGGTGAAAGAAACAGGGAGAGGGAAAGAGATCAAAAGTCCTGGTGATTTTGAATCAACAAGAAATGAGCCTGGAGGTATGCAAATAAGATTTTCTCTTTCTATGCTAAAAGTGCTGTGAACTATAACAGGGTAGCAGGAAAACAATGAGAGATTATATTGGGAGCACTGAGTATTCAGACAGATCCATCTACTATGAAGTAGAATCTATTGTTCACTCAGGAGGCAACGGGCAGAACTGTGTCTCTGCACTCTAGTCTATTGTTTTACATTTTCCTGAGTTATAGGTCAAGGTAGAAGCAGTTAGTCTGAGGACTTGGAGATTGAGTATCAAACAGACTTGTGTTGCTGAGAGAAAAATAAATTGAATCAAGAACCATAGGCCAATACAATCTCTGTTTTTTATTAAAGTGCATGGAATGGTTAGATAGCAATATAACTGGCAAATGGCTGACACTATAAGGAATTGTTTTTTCAAAGAAATTTTTCACCCATGGTTGCTGAATTGCTACTTCAATCTCCAGGATCCTTAACAAATGCCAAAAAGGATTGTCAAATTGGAGGAGTCTCCAGAAATATGTCTTACATGTAATTTTGGGGAAATAGATTAAGGAGGGCCTTTTATAGAGGACAATTCATGGATGAAAGATTGTCTGACCATTTCAAAGCTAGGACAAGGGCTTTGTACTTTAAATTTCCCATATTTCTAACAAAAAAATTATCATTTTAATTAAAAATTTTTGTTGTTGTTGAGAATATACACAGCAAAACATACATCAATTTAACACTTTCTACATAAACCATTTAATAATTTTGATTACGTTCTTTGAGTGTGCAACCATTCTCACCCTCCTTCTCTGCATTGTTCCAACCTCATTAACCTAAGCTCACTACCTAAGGTTCCTATCTTATCTTTCATTTGCTATTGTAAACTTGAGCCCTTATAACGAAAAACAAAACAAAACTTCACTGCTATCAAATTGATTTCAATTTACAGTATCCCAATGGACAAAGTAGAACTACTCAGGGTTTCTAAAATTAAATCTTTATGGGAGAAGATAGCTCAGTACTTATCTCACAGTGCCACCAGGAGTCCTTTGATCCCATATTGTTGCTTTTAAGTGCCATTCAGTTAGTCCAGACACATAGCAACACTCTATAGGGTTTCTGGCTTTGAACTACTGACCTTGCAGTTATCAGTCCCGTGCTTATACTACAGCACCACACTAAGACTTCCTTGATCCCATATTTTATTAAGTGCTGTCCAATTGGTTCCAATTCATAATGACCCTGTCTAAGGTTTCTGAGAAGCAGCTGGTGGATTTGTACTGCCAATCTTGTGGTTAACAGTTCAGTGCTTATCCTATATTGCCACATCAAGTCCCATATTGGTAGGTCTTAAATTTTGCAGCATACTGCTCAATGCTGCCCTTTGTTACTAGATAAGCTAAACTATTGTTCAATTTTAAGAATACTTCAGGGAATATTTTTAGTTTAAGATATAAATATTATCTCAGTGGAATAGTTTCAGGGATTCTTCTAATTTTCATGCTTCCACAAAGTCTGGGGTTCATGTGAATTTCCAAGTCTATTCTCCATTTCCCCCTTTTCCTTCTGTGGAATCTTTAATCAAAATGTTCAGTTATTGTAGTAAGGCACCAACCAGTTCATGGCAAAGGAGGCAGTTGTTTAGGAAGAAAAATATTCTTCTCCTATTGCAAAATCTCCTTCCTCTTCTATTACTTCAGGTGAGTAGAGATCAATTGTTTAGTCTTGTATAGATGTTGGCAAAGTTATAAGATTGCTGGCACTACACAACAAACTAGCAAGTAGAGCAGAAGGATTCAACATACTATTAAGCTGATTAACTGGGGTGTCCCATGAAACCAAGACACTAAACCTCCAAACCAAGGCACAAAATCCAATGAAGTGTTGGCTTTACATAAACAATCTCCATATATTCTCCCTCTTTCTCCTTCTTTTTTTTTTCATTGTTTTAACTATAACTACCACACAACTTTTACTCCTAAAATTATTCAGCAGATGAGCCCCTGCAATTATTGCCCTGAGTTAAAATTTAAAATTTAAACCAACTTTTTACAGATGTACAACTTATTGACAGCAATTATAATAATTGACTGGGCCACTCTACCATTAATCAATGCAATTTTTTCATCAATGTTAACTCCTTCTTTTTCTTTCCCTCTCATCTCTGCTAGGAGTCCTAGTGTGTGGTGCTGTGGGTTAATGCATTGGACTGCAAAGTCAGTTTGAAGTGCAAGGTCGGTGGTTCAAGCTCACCAGTCACTCCTCAGAAGTCCTACCCAGGGTTGCTATGAGTCGGAACCAAGTCAATAGCACTTAGCAACAGCAACAACATCCCTGCTATCTACTAAAAAATTTTGATCTCTGTACATATACCTTATTCTTGCATGTTGTTTTATATTTTCCAACAGGATGTTAATATTTCAATCATCTTATTTTACTTTTAGTATTTAAATTTTTTTAGCTTTTATTTATCTTTATTATTTGAATTAAAGAAATACATTTCCTTCAAAAATGCTTGGTTTGTAACTGCATGTAGTAACTGGATAGGTTTTGAGAAAATTTGATCATGACATGTAACAGATTAAGAATGGATATGTGAACTAAGAGCATCTAAAAAAGGAATAGAGTGGGAATCTGTTGTTTCAGACTGTCCACCAACTGTTCTTTTTCTATTACTTGTTTTTAGGAAATTTAACTTTACTTCCATTAGGAAACTTTCTCACTCACTCCTCATGACTTAGTGAAGAATTCCTCCCTAGGGTGAGAAATTAATGTAACTTTTCCTTGTCATAGCAAATAAATATCCAGGAAGGACACTTAATTCAACCTGTCAATGATAGTCCTTCTGCAATATTTGATTTTGAACAATAGATGCAAGGATCTCTTTCTTTTGCTCTATAAATAGATAACACGACTGGCAACTATCTTTTCTAGCATGTAACAACCGATTTCCTGAGAAATAAAACAACATAAAGAGGAAAGCAGAACCAAAAAAATGAGATGATCAAAGAATTCTGAAATACAAATCTACAACCATGTATCAGCATACATTGTAGAAAGAGATTCAACCTGGGAGATAGTAAACATTGAAAAACTGAACCCTAGAATAAAGTGATGAATCAGAAAAAAAACAACTTTGCAATAAAAAGTGACAATCTGAACAGAAATAACAAGAATGCTGACACAGTGTGAAGAATTTAACGATTGTCACAGATCATTATGCATAGAAACTACGGAAAGGGAGTGAGGTTTTTGGTTTGTTGGTTTGTTTGTTTT
Source organism: Chrysochloris asiatica (assembly GCF_000296735.1). NCBI lineage: Eukaryota > Metazoa > Chordata > Mammalia > Afrosoricida > Chrysochloridae > Chrysochloris > Chrysochloris asiatica. Next base: position 12,772,947 of record NW_006408581.1, on the reverse strand, counting down.
TTAAAAATATTTTAACTATATTTTATAATGCATTGCTTTTTTATTTTTTAAAAAGTTTTTATTGTGAATTGTGTGAAAGTTTATAGGAAAGATCTTCAGTTTTACATTCGACAAATCATATACTTTATTTCATTACAATGATTATAATGCCCTCCATGTACTATCAGTTAATAATATTTCTCTCTATTCGTTTTAGCTCTTTTTTTTTTTTTTTTTTAAACACTCTGGCATATATAATAATTTAAACCACCACAGAGCATAATCTATAAGCCTGCCTCCTAGCTGCCAGCTCTCAGTCTCTCCCTTTCCGTGAATTTGAGTCCTCAGCTGCTCCCTCTCACCACGTCCCCGTCTCTGCCTCCATCTATGGTGTGGCTGCTTCTCTGGATAGGGTCCCACATTCCACTTGTGCTCTTCTCCTTTGATGTCCTAGGGTCCCTGTTTCTGGGCCATGAGATTAACTATTCTCCCATTTTTGTTATAAAACTTCTGCCTTTACAATTGTGACAGTCACACTTAGTCATGATAACAATTACTCACTATTGAATCATAAGAATCTTATCCCCATCTCTTTTCACCAGACCCATCTAGACAAGATGAAAACTATTCAATGGGGACTGTATCTTACCCTGCACACTCTTAAACTAAACTCCCTCTTGAAAACTTGTAAGCCAGTCAGTTTGTGCCTTCATCACACCCTCATTTTAGGTAGCCAATGTCTAATCTGCCTGTCTCTATCTACCCTGTATACAAAGGAGATAGCATTGATACTTGATGTGAAGACTCCTTACCTCTCAGTTAGTAATTTGAGCTACTACATCCATGAGTCCTGGTATGGCACTGTGGGTTAATGCACCAGACTTCAAATCCATTTGAACTACAAGGTAGGCAGTTCAAGCTCACCAGCTTCTCCTCAGAAACCCTATACAGGGTTGCTATGGGTTGGAATCAACTCGACAGCACTTAACCACAATGCATACATGAGTATAGGTAAAGTTCATCAAATTGTAGCAATTTACCTTCATTTCCTTTATCAATAATTGTTTTTTTAATTTTTTATTATTTCCTCTAGTTGAGTTCTGATTGGGTACATTTTTACCAAAAAAAAGAAAACTTATTATTCTCCTAAGTTTTGTTTGATGCTGTAACCTCAGAGCCTAAAATAGTCCTTGCCATATAGGGTCTCAAAAATATTTATTTGTTAATTTGAAACTTTTTATTGCCATTTGAGTGAAGATTTACAGAGAATATCATCAGTTTTACATTAAACAAATCAAACATTTTTCTTCATTTCAATGATTGCAATCCCATCCATGAACCAACAGTTATTCCATTTCTTCCTTGTGATTCTTATTTGAATCCAACCCTCCTGCCTTTCCCTTCTCAACTGTGTCCTTAGGTAAATGTTACTCTCTTGACCTTGAATAACTGACCATTCCAGGGTAGGCATACTTCATTAGTTTTGTTGTCTCCCCTATATATTATCCACTGCTTGGTTGAAAGTTGGACCACAAGGGTGAGTTACATACATGAAGGTGGTTGAGGCCCACACTCTTGTATTCCTGCAGTCTATTTCTAACCAGTAATCCCAGTCTTTTTTTTTATAAAGTTGAGTTTTGTTCCCTATTATCTCCACTCTACCTTTCAGTGGAGTTGGTAGTGGTAACCAGGCATCATCTAATTCTTCAAGTCTCAGAGTCATGAAGACTAATATTTACATGTTCAGTTAGTCCATTAGACTAATTGATTCTAAACATCTTCAATTCTCATTATTCTTCTTCCTTCTACACATGGAGAGTCCTAAAATTATACCTTAGATAGCCATTCATGAGGTTTTAAGATTTGAGATAATAATCAACAAAGTATGATATAGAACATTATCTTTGTGGACTATATTATGCCAATTGAAAATAGCACGTCCCCTCCATCAAACTATAGTCGTGTACCCTAGGCCCAGCAACTCATTGCATTTAAGATGTTTGATAATATCTAAGAAGTTTTCATTACTTTGTCTGCTGTATGCGCCGTCACATTCATAGGTGTGTTTGCAGTAAAGGTAAATACTTATGTACAAATATCCTCTTTAAAACCCTCATATATTTGTGGATATGCTTCCACTCTTCCTCCCATTCCCATTCAGCTTATGTATCTGCCAGTGAATCTATCTGCAGAGCATTGTTCTTCCAAGGTTGTGTATATAATGCTATTTACCTCTATCTTCTGACTTACCTCCCTGTCTTCATCATTCTTCTGTCAACTTCCATCTTCTTGTATATTGCTCTCCCCACCATCCAAGTTAATATGAATCTACCTTCTAACCAATGAATCACTCTCCCCTTTCTCCCACCCCTGTTTCTTTTATTATGAAAACCTCTTATTGAGTTTTTATAATAGTAGTCTTATACAATTTATATCATTCTTCTTTCTACCACACATTGAGAGACCAATAATTGCACCTTAGATGGCTGCTTGTGAGTTTTTAAGATCACAGACACCACTCACCAAAGTAGGATGTAGAATATTGTCTTTGTAGACTATGTTATGAAATTGAACACGGTGTCCCCTGAGACTATGTTCCTGAGCCCCAGGCCTAGCAACTCATTACCTCAATTAATTTGGTAATGCCTCGGAAACCCTGTACAGGGTCGCTATGGGTCGGAACCGACTCGACGGCACTTAACAACAACAAAGAAGTTTTCAGACTCCTGGTGTGACTCTGTAGGATAAACACTGAACCACAAGGTCAGTTGGAACCACAAGGTAGGTTGTTCAAACTCAATAGTCACTTCTTGAAAACCCTATACAGGGTCAATGTGAGTCAGAATTGACTTAACAGCACTTAATAGCAACAACAATAGTCTTCATCATCAAAAATACTTAGCAATTAAACTGTTGCAGGATACCACTGCTGAGAGAATGGATGTACTTTGTTAAAGCATCTCCTATTAAGGTATTATTGAAGCTAATAATGACATCCTGTACCTTGACTGTTTTGAATCCATGTCAGAAATTCTCAAGTCTGTGAAAAAGATTCCTCTTTCTCCTTCTCTTTGACACAACTTCACTTGTGTACTTATGGCTTTTCAATGTTTCAAAGGTTTTCTGAAATAGCTCTTACAATTTTCACCCAACGTTATCTAAGTAACTTTTTCTAAGTAATAGTCATAAATATGCTAATCTAGGCTGATATAATACTTTATTTATAATAATCTCCACATTCAAGATTAGTTTTCTCAAAAGACTCTTCAGTTACTCACCTAAGTAGTCCTTTTTTGAAGTCACCTCACTGGTCTCTATGATATGGCCATACAGAATAAAATCAAACTATAAATAGAGTTTAGAAGCACTGTAATAACTCCACTGCTTTAATGTCAAATTAATTCATGATATCCCATGAATAACCTTTTAAAATGATTTGTACTAACATAAAAACTTCTTAACACAGATCTGGTTCAGAG
>NW_006408581.1:12750883-12768846 GCF_000296735.1 Chrysochloris asiatica | reverse complement strand
AGATGCAATCCATACCTAAGGTTGTGCTCTTTGATCTTCATCAGTAAATACTTTAAGTCCTCTTCACTTTCAGCAAGCAAGATTGTATTATCTACATATTGCAGGTTGTTAATGAGTCTTACTCCAATCCTGATGCCATGTTTTTCTTCATATATGCTCAGCATACAGGTTGAATAAGTATGGTGAAAGAATAGAACCCTATCGCACTTGAAAATTTTCAATTTCTTATTCATTTCTAGAAGTAACCATAAAATATTTTCCTACAGAATAAACAAAGCAAAACAAAAATTGTTCAGGTTCATATGAAAGATTAAATATTTGATAAAGTAACAAACTCATCTAAACAACTATATAACCTGATTTTCTAACAAATGGAGGTGACTGGAAAAAATATATAAAGAGTTTTTGTTAAATTCTGTTGAGTCAATTCTGAATAATTCCTTTCCAAGGAATAACTGGTAAGTTTCAAACTACAACCTTTTGATTATTGGTCAGTACTTGTTCTATAGTAGGCCACGAGGACCCCTTTTAAAAAGTTGTGGAAGAATTTTAATATGTGCTCTCCTGAATCGCTGAAGCTTCTTCACAAAACTCTCTGTAATTATTTCCTGGTACTAGTTCTCTATTAATGTGGTTGTTGATGTTGATACATGCTGTGGAGTCAGTTCCAACTCATAGTGACTCTGTACAGAATTTCCAAGGTGCAGGTGGCAAGTCTGAACTGCCAGCTTTGTGGTTAGCTGTCCAGTACTGACCCTATAGCGCCACACCAGGACTCCGTATTATACTACTTTACTTGAAAGATAATGTTGGTTCTAAATTATAGCACTATGTTTGCATTTAATTATTATTAATTAAATGAATTAATGAAAGTTTCTTTATTCAGCTCTTAAATTCTATTTTTGTTCATTTAAGAGGACATTAGTACAAGGTTATTTAAGAACAGAGTTTTATAATTTTATCTTATTTCAAAAGTGTTATGAGTTTTTAAAGAGAGAAAATACATAGGAAGATATAAAACACAATTCTAACTAAAAAACTAGACTTACTGGTGTGAATGGTGGAACCCTGAAACTGTAACCCTTAGTCACACATTTATCTTAAACTGAACTTCCCCCACCACTACCTCCATTGCTCAGCTTTTAGTTAAATAATACATTGTTGTTGTTGTTAAGTGCTGTCAAGTTGGTTCTGACCCATAGCGACCCTGTATGCATTTCCGAGGAGTGACTGGTGAGCTTGGACTGCCAGCCTTGTGGTTCAAACTGACCATACGGTGTAACACATTAATCCACAGCACTACACTAGGACTCCAACCACAGAAGATAAAGGGGCATCATTTGTCTAGGGATAGAGCTTCGAGGTCAGGAAGAAATACTAAATGGAAGGCAAACGGTAAACAGGGAGGAGGTGGAAAGAATGTGGTTATATTGTATTATAATGTTGTTATATTGTATATTATAACATTGGATTGCAATCAATGTTATAATGCAAAATGTGCAGGAATTATTAAATGGGAATCCAATTTGCTCCACAAACTTTCACCCAAATTATAATAAAACGTTTTTTTTTTTTAAAAAAAAAACAATTTACAATTTTATTTCATTTTAAACTGTTGCCTCTCTTTTGCAGTCTAAATCATTCTAATTTTGAAAAGGTTTATAATCAAAAGATTTATGTTGACATATACAACATTTGGAGGATTGGAGGAAGACTTACTAACAACCTGCAATATGCAGATAATACAACCTTGCTTGCTGAAAGTGAAGAGGACTTAAAACATTTACTAATGAAGATCAAAGAGCACAGCCTTCGGTATGGATTACATCTCAATGTAAAGAAAACAAAAATCCTCACCACTGGACCAATAAACAACAGTCTTATTAACAGAGAAAAGATTGATGTTGTAAAGGACTTTATTCTTCTTGGATCAACTATCAACACTCATGGAAGCAGCAGCCAAGAAATCAAATGACATATTGCATTAGGCAAACCTGCTGCACAAGATCTTTTTAATCTGTTGAAGAGTAAAGATGTCAGCTTGATGACTAAAGTGTGCCTGATCCAAGCCATGGTATTTTCCATAATTTCATATGCATGTGAAAGCTGGACAGTAAATAAGGAAGACTGTAGAAGAATTGATGCTTTTGAGTTTTGGTTTTGGAGGAAAATATTGAAAGTGCCATGGGCTTCCAGAAGAACCAATAAATCTGTTTTGGAAGAAGTGCAGCCAGAGTGCAACTTGGAGGCCAAGATGGTCAATCTTCGTGTCTCATAATTCGGACATATTGTCATGAGGGACCAGTCACTAGAGAAGGATATCATGTGTGGTAAGGTGGATGGTCAGAGAAAAAGAGGAAGACCCTAATGAGATGGATTGGCCAAGTGGCAGCATCAATGGACTCAAGCGTGGCAAAAGTAGTGAGGTTGGCTCAGGATCAGGCAGTGTTTTGTTCTGCTGTGCATAAGGTTGCTATGGGTTGGGACCAACTCGATGGCACCTAACAATAACAACAATACAGCATTTAATTTTTTTTATTATTATTCTAGTGTTACATAGCTAATCGTTTGTTGTGCTTTGGTAGCTTGGGTGTTGTTGTGATGCTGGAAGCTATGCCACTGATGCTTCAAATACTAGCAAAGCCATCCATGGTAGACAACTTTCAGCCGAGTCTCCAGACTAAAAACACATTAGAAATAAGGGATAGGTGGTTCCATTTTGAGGATTTAGCCGTTGAAAACATTATGAATAACACTGAAAGAAACATTGTCTGATATAGTGCCAAAAGATAAGCCCCTCAGATAGGAAGACATTCAAAATATGACTGAGGAAGTTCTGCCTGAAGGCAGACTTAATGATTGCAAAAGTGATCAATACTTATTGATAATTCTTGGTGATTGAAATGCAACTTTGGAAACCAAAAGGAAGGATTTGCAGCTGAAAAAATATAGTCTTGGTGATAAAAATGATGCTGGAAATCCCATGATAGAGTTTTGTAAGGCTAATGACTTCATTGTAAATACCATTTTCAATGACAAAAAAAGGTGACGATACATGTTTACTTCACCAGATGGACTATATAGGAATCAAATGGACTATATCTGTAGGAAGACACAATGGAGAAACTCAAAACAAGCCAACATAGATGATCAATTGCTCATATGTAAGTTCAGGTTGAAGCTGAAGAAAATTAAAACAAGTCCATAGAGCGAAAATATGACATTGAACATATTGTACCTGAATTTAGAGTCATCTGAAGAACAGATTTGATGCATTAGACACTAAAGAGTTGTGGGATGATGTCAAGGACATCAAACATGAAGAAAGCAAAGTGTCACTAAAAAGACAGAGAAGAAAGAAAAGACCCAAATGGATGTTGGAAAAAACTGAAATTTGCTTTTGAGTTTATAGAAGTTGAAGCAAATGGAAGAAATGATGAATAAAGAGCTAAAGAGAAAAATTTCAAAGGGTAGCTTGAGAAGACAAAGTAAAATATTATAATGAAATTTGTAAAGACATACAATTAGCAGGACATCATTCTTAATAAAGCCAAGGCTTAGTGAATGAGTGGAAGACTCCTAACAAAATGGATTGACATAGTTGCAATCTAAGGTTGCTATGAGTTCAAATTGACTTGATGGTGTCTAACAACAACAAGCCAAATTCTTTAGTCTGAAATTGATCAAACATACAATCAAGACGCATTGATAATTAATGGTGATTGGAATGGAAAATTTGGAAACAAAGAGGAAGGATTGGTATTTGGAAAATATGGTCTTAGAAATGACACTAGAGATCACATGATAGTATTTGTCAAAACCAAGAACATCTTCATTGCAAATATATTTTCAACAACATAAATAATGACTATACATTTAGACCTCACCATATGGAATACACTGGAATCAAATTAAGTATATCTGTCAGAAGAAACAATAGAGATGTTCAATATCATCAGCCAAAATAAGGCCATGGGCCAACTGTGGAATAGACTACTAATTGCTCATATGCAACTTCAGGCTAAAGCTGATGAATGTGGAAAGGAATCCAAGAGAGCCAACATACTAACTTGAGTATATTACATCTGATTTTAGAGACCACTTCAAGAACAGATTTGTTGCATTGAATACTATTGACTAAAGGCCAAAGGAGTGGTGGGATGGCATCAAGACCATCATAGTGAAGAAAGCATAACAGGTCACTAAAATGATGGAAAAGAAAAGAAAGGCCAAAATGAATGTCAGAAGAGACTCTGTAGTTTGTTCTTGAATGTAGAGTAGCTACAACAAATGGAAGAAGTGATGAAGCAAAATTGCTAAACAGAAACTTCAAAGGAGAGCTTGAGAAGACAAAGTGAAGTTTTGTACTGAAATGTGAAAAGACCTGGAGTTAGAAAACCAAAAAGGAATAACATGCTTAGCATTTTAGATGTTGAAAGAATTGAAGAAAAAATTTAAACCTCAACTTGCAATATTGAAGGATTCTATCTTGAGTCTTGGTGTGGCGCTGTAGGTTAATGTGCCAGACTGCAAAGCCATTTGAACTGCAAGGTCAGCGGTTCAAGCTCACCTGCTGCTCCTTGGAAACCCTATACAGGGTTGCTATGGGTCAGAATAGACTCGACGGCACTTAACAACAACAACAACATGGACAAATTATTAAGCAATACTGGCAGCATCAAAATAATATGAAAGAAATACACAGAGTCACTAAACCAAATAGAATTAACCTATTATCACCTGTTTCAGGATGCAGTATATGATCAAGAACCCCATATTGAAGGAAGATGTACAAACTGCACTGAATGCATTATTGATAAACAAGGTTTCAGGAACTGATAAAATAGCAATTAAACTGCTTCAGCAAACTAATGTAGCACTGGAAGCAATCTCTCCTCTATGCCAAGAAATCTGGAAGACAGCTACCTGGCCAACTTAGTGGAAGAGATCCATATTTATGCCCAATCCAAAGAAGGATGACTAAATGGAATGCAGCAATTATCAAGCAGTATCATTAATAACACATGCAAGTAAAATTTTGTTGATGACAATTAAAAAATTATTGCAGTAGAGCTGCCAGAAATTCAAGCTGGATTCAGAAGAGGATGGGAATAAGGGATATTATTCCTGATGACAGATGGATCTTGGCTGCAAGAGATGAATCTTGGCTGACAGTAGAAAGGACCAGAGAGATTCTTACTTGTGTTTTATTGAATATGTAAAGATATTCAACTGTGGGGATAACAAAGTATGGATAACATTGAGAATAGTGGAAATTCCAGAACACTGAATCGTACACATGTGGAAACTGTACATAGACCAAAAGGCAGCTGTTTGAACAGAACAAGGGAATACAACTTCACTGAAAATCAGGAAAAGTATACTTCAGTGTTGTATACTTTTAACATGCTTATTCAGTTTGCATGTTGACCAAATAATCTGACAGTGAACTATATGAAAAAGAACATGGCATCAGGATTAGAGGAAGACTCTAACAATCTATGATATGCAGATGAAACAACCTGGTTTCCTGAAAGTAAAGAGGACTTGAAGCACTTGCTGATGGAGATAAAAGAATGCAGCCTTCAGTATAGTTTGCAACTCAATGTTAAGAACCCCCCCCCCCACCCCCCCCTCCCCCCGCAAAACCTCACAACTTGATTGACAAGTAAACAACATAATGACAAGCAGAGAAAAAGCTGACGTAATCAAGGATTTGATTTTACTTGGATACACAATCTTTGCCTACTGGGGCAGTAGTCAAGAAGTCAAACAATGTATTGCATTGGGCAAATCTGCTGCAAAAGACTTGTATAAAGTATTAAAGAACAAAGAAGTCACTCTGAGGACTAAGGTGTGCCTGAACCAAGCCATGGTATTTTCAATTACCTTATACACATATGAAAACTGAACAAATGAATTAAGAACACTGGAGACAAATCATTGCATCTGATTTATAGTGTTGAAAGTACTCTGGACTGCCAGAAGAACAAATTAATCTGTGTTGGAGGAAATACAGAAAGAATATTTCAGAAGCAAAAATGGTAAGACTTCACCTTTAGAACTTTGGACATGTCTTTAGGAAGACACGATGCTTATCAAAGTAGAAGGTCAGCAAAATAGAGCAAGACCCAGAATGATGTGGAATGGCATAGTGACTGTAACAATGTGTTCAAACAAAACGACAATGATGAGGACAATGGAGGACTAGGCAGTGTTTTGTTCTATTGCACATAGAGTCTCCATGAGTTGTAGATGATTTGATGAAACCTAACATGTAGCAACAATGTATTTAAACATAATTTATTTAAAAAAGTGAAACTCTTGTATCCCAGATATACCAAATATAGGAAATTAGTAATTTGTATATAAAATTACACTATTTTTCATTTTAAATGGAATTTGTAACATGTCTTTAAAGGTGCCTGGGATTAATACCATCTGGAAAAATAGTTACTCTATAGTGAAGGACCCAACACTTAACTAGGTTTCAAAGGTATCATCACCTAAAAGCACGCAAACAGACATTATGTGCCTCATGATGTTGTACCCTGAGAAAGGCGTGTGGTATCTTTTGTCAAAAATGCAATCTAGATCTAGTCATGAGGAAAAATCATACAAAATCAAACTGAAGGACATACTATAAGCTGACTACAATCTTCAAAAGTTTAAAACTCAAGCAAGTTGAAGTATCTCTGAGAGTTTGTTACAGACTTAAGTAGATGAAAAAACTTCATAATTAAATTAATGTAAGAACTTGGATGTGATCCTTAACCAGGAGGAAATAGATAACTCTAAAGAACTGGGATGACTGATAGAACTAAATTTGAATACGGAATGCAGATTAGATAATAGCATTGCATCAGTGATATGTTAACTTAAAATTTGTCTTGTATTCATGGAAGAGAATGTCTTTGCTGTTAAGAAATATACACTGAAGAATTTAAAAGAAAAAAAAAATCACAGTTCCAGCTAACTTAAATATTATAAAATGTTTATTATGCACATAGAAATGGAGAGAGGATAAACAATAAATAAATTGGGGTAAAATGTGAACAATTTTGTGAATCAGGACAAAGATGGTAGAAACTCTTTACATTATTATTCCAATTTACCTCTAAATTTGAAATTGCATCAAAATAAAACTAATATGAAAACATGTGCTTGAAAATATACATGTGCTTGAAAATGTACATATCTAAGGTAAGAATATATATCTAAATTATAGAGAGTTTTAAATATTTGATACACACTTAATTTGGGTTGACAGTATGTAGTCTGCAAGCAATGTTCCATTGACTAATTTTAAAATATAGAATTATTTTACTTTTAAACAGCAGGTGATAACCATTTTAGTGAAAGCATCTTTGTGTTCTATTTTTTGTTGTTGTTTGCTTGCTTATTTCAAAGATCAGGAAAACAGCTCTCTTTAAGACAGTTATGAATCAAGGTGAATTCAAGCCAGATGTTTTGGGGTTTTAGTTCCACCTTAAAATTTCTGATACACACCCAAGAGAATGTCTAAGATCTAATGACCAGCCAGAACTTCCCATTTAAGAGAACATTCATGAGTCAGCCTCCAAGCGAAATGTTTATTTTTCTAGCTGTTTTATAGTGAAGTTTGCTTAAAAGACTTGGCACAGTGCTCTTCAGTTTAATTTTAAGCCTGACAGAAATGCTGGCCTCAGTGTGTGTATGTGTGTAATTTAGTTGCTCTGCTACTGGAAGTCTATGGAAGATTAATGAATGGTGAGGCTCTGTGGCAGTTGTGAGGGGATGCAGGATAGAGAAAACCAGCCACCATCTGTTCAAAATGTCTTTTGTAGTGCTTTTAAGGAAAACAGTTAGCAGCAGGAAACAAAGGCAAACAATGGTTTTAAATATTAATGTTTCTGTTGTCACAAATAAATATTGCAATTGTATTTCTATTACTTCAACAAACATGCATATGTATATATTCTGTTGGGACAATATTGTATATTCAAATCCATTTCCCAAACTGGAAAAATATCATTAAGTTAATATATTTGCTAGTTATTATTCTCAGTATCATCAAAGAGATAATATATAGTAAGTCAATAGTCAAGATTTGTAAACCAATTTTTTCCTTAGGGTCAAAATTATTGCTTAAAAATTACTCTGATAACTTTCAATCAATTTATTTAAAATGCATTAGTTACTTTTTCATAGATTCATTATCTTAATCTACCCTTCAAATCTATTCAAAGACACATCTTATGACTGGACTGCTCTGTACTATTCATGCTAGCTCATGAAACTCCAGACCACTGCTTCTCAAACTTGAACTGAAAACAATTCACATTGAGGTCCCCTTTAAATTCAGATTCTGCTTTCGTAAGTCTGAGGTTGAATTTGACATGTTGAATTTCTAATAATTCTCAGATGGTGCTAATGCTGTTGGCCCATAATTATACCTGATTAGTCAGAACCGACTCCACACACATAATCACCACCACCACCGGTAATGATAGAGATTTGCCTTTGTGATATATTTTGCTATAAAGAAGGCTGAAAATTTCAGAGATGGTACACAAAGTTATGAAACTAGAAACACCAAATATTGGTGGTTACTTGGCTCAGCGTTGGCAGAGTTTTCTATTCTTACAGCCACCAAATAATAATAGCAGAAGACTTATATTGGTTTATTTGATGCTATTAGAACCAGTACTAAGAACATTTGTTGACACATTTGTTTAAATCAAAGAATATTCATAAGAATTTATACAGTTCTTAAAATTCATATTATTTTGCTATCTTTGATCTAAAGCCAAAGTCTGTTTTGAATATAAGTCCAACTAATTGAATTTCCTTTGTATGTTTCATGCATAAAAAGGACCTAAAATTCATCACCTTTGAAAACAAGATCATGAAACATGTGTGAAAGTATAACTAGATCTTGGATGCTTTCCTTTATTTATTTTTTTGCTGTTATTCCCATTAGAGAAAGAAAACAATGGCAAAAAATAAAAGAAAAGTTAAACTATATTTAATCAAAATTTCAATAATACCACACTTCAAGAAATTTGCCAAAAGCTTTTAATATTTAGAAAGAGCATATTTTTTTGTTTAAATGTCCAGTTTCTAACTTAGTTTAATGACTAGTTATATTAGAGGACGTCAAGAGATGGTGTGGCTGGGGACTTGGGATCCGGAGATGGAAAGGGGCTGAGGACTGTGGTGGGGGGTGGGGGTGTTCAGGCTTACAGGGTAGGATGAGGATGCATAGATGGGATGGTAACTATGCCAATGAAACGATAGATGACAGAATGAATGTAAAACTAATGTTCTCCCATGTAGACTATCACACAATTCACAATAAAACATTTATTCTAAAAAAATTACTATTTGATTCATGTATTTTTTCCTTCCTTTGAGTTTTAGTTTATTTATGTCTTTGTGTCTAAGGTGTGTCTCTTGGAGACACAACATCGATAGATTATGCATTTTTTCATCCATGGTGCTACTTTTCTGCCTTTCTATTGGTACAGTGAAACCAATTACATTCAGCGTATTATCATAAGTATGAGTTTACTGCTGTCATTTTGCTGTGCTTTCTTTTGTGACACTGATGCCTTCTTTGTTCTACTTAATTTTCTTTTTGTTTGTGGAGTTTTGTTTCCTTTCTTATTGTGTTAATTTGGAGTTTACTGAATATTTATGTTTTTATTATTTTTTTTACTTTAATGAGTAGGCTTTTTAATTTTGTTTTACTTTAATGAGTAGGCTTTTTAATTTTGTTAGTGGTTACCTTGAAATTTACCTTTATCTTTTAAAGTTTAAATTTGTTTTTTATTTCTGGCTTGATATCACCTTGAGTTCCTTTTCATACGAAAGTTCTCTAACTATACCATATAGTCCCACTTTTTATTTTAACATTATCATCATTTATAGATTTATATTTCTGGTTGTTTTCAGTATCAGTTTTTATTTTAGTTTTGAGAATTATTTATCTGGGTTGGTTTCTGATTGATGCTGTCCAGTATCCTAATCAGTCTGATATGGCTGATTCATTGCCTTAAGGACTTCCTTAATATTTCCTGTAAGGTTGGTCTGTTATTTTTACAAATTTCTTTAATTTCTGTTTATTCGTTTTTTGTTGTTGTGAAGTGCCATCGAGTTCATTCCAACCCATAGAAACCTTGGATAGGGTTTCTGAGGAGTAACTGGTGAGCTTGAACTTTATGGTTCAAAACTACTTTACAGTCTGGTGCACCACACTAAGTCTCCTCTGTTTATTTAGAATTGCCTTAATTTTACCATTGTATTTGAGAGACAATTTTTCTGCATATATAAAACTTGTTTTATTTTTTTTTATTTTGAGGTTTTATATATACATCATCCCTTTGCATTCTTGCCTAATTATTTACTGCTGAGTAATCAGAGTTTAATTTTTTAGTTCTACAAGATATGTGACATTTTGTTTTTCCCAATTGTTCTCAGGATTATTTCTTTATCTTTGTCTTTGGTGAGTTTGCTTATGATACGTCTTGTTAACTTTCTTTTGGTGTCTACCCTGTACTGAGTTCTTTGAGCTTCTTAGGTAAGTATCTTCTTGTCTTTCATGATATTAGGGACATTTTCTGCCAGTAAAACTTTGGCAATGTTCTCTCTGTTTTGTAGTTGTTGTTTTTCCTTCCCCTGTTCTGCAATTCTGATCATGTTTAAATTTTTCCTTTTGATAGTGTCCCATATATTTTCCGGATTTCCTCCATTCTTTTTACCCCCTGAGGTTTTCCCAAATAAATTGCTGTCAAAAGATTTGTCCTCTCTTTTGCTGATCCAATCTTTCATTGATTCAATCATCTTTCCTATTGTCTATTTCTGAAATTTCATTGTTAATCTTTTGGATTGTAAATTGCTATTGTTTTATTGCTTCTGATTGTTTATTTTTGTTATTTTGTTCTTGTATTGTCTCTCAGAATTCTTTTATTACTTTGCCTATTTTTGTTGGTTTTGCCTGTGTTTTCCTTGAACTCTTTATGTCTTAGAGAACTGTACATAATAATCTTTTTAATTGTTCATCAGGTAGTTCCACTACAATTTCTTTCTCTGGTATATTTTCTAGTTCTTTAGTCTGGTCACTTGCTAGAGCCATCTTGTCCTACTTTTTGTGGGATTTTTATATCATCTATTGTCTCTGAGGCATTAAGTTGTTACTGTATTTATTTACTGTATGCTTGTTGTATACTGATTTTCTATTTTGTTGAGTTTTGATATGTTCTTGTACCACCAGTCATCTGTCTATTTGTTGTATTGTGGTAGCTTGTGTGTTTCTATGATACTGAAAGCTATGCCACAGGTATTTTGAATGCCAGCAGGGTCATCCAAGTATACAGGCTTCAGCAGAGCTTCCATAATAAGATAGACTAGGAAGAAGGAGAGATAAACTATTTTTGAATGCTTAGCCACTAAACACTTTATGAATAATCATGGAACACTGTTGGACAGCATCAGTATATTGAATATTGAAAAATTATGAATAGGACTAGAATATTGTCAGTTACAGTGCCAAATATGAGCCCCTTAGGTTGGAAGACACTCTCAATATATGACTGGGGAAGAACTGCCTCCTCAAAACAGATCTGATTGTAATGGCATGAAAGGGATAATGCTTTTGGAACCTTCATTTGCTGATAGGGCACACCTCAGGATGAGGAGAAACAGCTGCAAATATCTACTAATAATTGAAAGTTGTCAAAAATGAAATGGAACACATAAAGAACATTAGTGAGCTGAAATGAACAGGTATTGACCATTTTGAATCTGACAGTCATGATTTACTATGCCTGGAACAACAAATTCAAGAGGAATGGTGCAGCATTCATCATCAAAAAGAACATTTCAAGATTTATCTTGTAATACAATGCTGTCTGTGATAGGATAATATCCATACGCCTACAAGAAAAACCAGTTCTTGTAGATGGGACATGCGTGCTACTCTGCATGCTCTTCTGGTTGTGAGGCCTGTCTCTCTGCAGCTCTCACTGAGTGTTTGGAGCAGTGACAAGGTGTGTAAGCTTGGTCTTGTAGGCTGGCTGACGATGTCGTTAGTGTTGCTGGTGATACATTATATCTGTCTAGCTAGTCAACTTCATGTGGGTGCAGGGAGGCATTCTCACTGACCAATAGGTTCAGCGTTGTATGTGTGTACTTCTGGTTGCTGAGTAGTTGAGTGGAGGGTTCCCGGTTGTCAGTTACTGGTTAGGTGTTAGAGAAATTCTCACTGATGGTCCCAGACATGCAGGGTTGTGCAGGAGTGGTCAGAGTTGGCACAAGCCTCCAGTGTCAGGAAAAGGCTGCAGAATGTAAGGAAGGTGAGATGCAACTGGTTCCCAGGTGTTTGATAGGAGAGTGTGCTCTTGTCCACCTGATTCTGGGGAGCGTATGCCACAATCCCCAGGTCCCCAGTTGAGAACTGGAGGGGTCTGTGGGTCCCCAGCTTGGGTGGCTGGGTTAGGAACAAGAACTCATTTGTGATGTCCTGGCATCAGTGTCTGGGCAGACCAGCAAGCTCATGGTGTGAGCGAATGGGTGTAAGGATCGGTACCACTGGTACTCAAGCTCCCAGTGCAGTAGCCTGGGTGGTAGGTGGGGTGCCACTGCTCCCCAGGCCCTTGACACTGGCATTAAGGTTGAGAAGTGCATACCTATTATCTGCGGATCCCAACTGTGCTTAGGAATTGGCACCACCAGGCTGCGGACCTTGATGTGGATCAGCTTAAGAGAAGGCACCCCTGCATTAGTCTCCCAGCACAGATGTGTGGACAGAAGAGGGGACACTTGTCGAGAACCGGCCTCAACAGGAGAGTTTGGTTCACAAAGTTGGGAGATCTGGCGGGGACAGTTACAGATAAAGAATACACACAAAGACACAACAAGAGAGACACATAGACACACTGGAACTAAGGCGGATGCTTAACAGGTGTCAGACTGATCCTGCATTGTAAACATTTTGGCTACGCATGCCGTTTGCACACCTTGCCAACTGCAATGCCTGCCTGAGCTGCAAGCCGTAATGCATGGCCTACAAGCCGTAATGCATGCAGGCTTGGGTCTGCGCCCCAGTTTTATTTCGGGGAGGATCTTTACACAAAGGAAGGAGGGGTTTGTTAAGATGGGGTACAGAAGTGAAATGTGATTAATTTTTCAACACAGGACACAAGGATTTACAGGTACAAATTCTAAAGCATACATCACAAATTGTCTTGATAATCTAACATCCGTAATTTTCCAGAAATTCAAGCAAATTATTACATAGTACTTCTCAGGTTCAAATCCCAAGGAAGCAACTCAGTTTCTCCAGGCTAATTAACATATTAATAGCACCTAATCTCGAATGGGGGAAGGTGAAAAGGATTGAAAGGAATCCCGCTGTGTCGGTTGCCAGGGCCAGGTCTGCAGGAGGAAGCGAGGCGAGGCGCCTAGGTGAATGGGCTGCACCTGGAAGCTATCCGGGAAGGCTGATGCTATTGTTCTTTAGATAAAGCCCCGGGAAACTTGTCTCCAGAGCTTCTTAGCAAACTTGTTTTTGGAACTTTTTACAGTCTCGGCTTTAGGAGCAGTTTAATATTTTTGTCCATGGATATCAAGGCCTATGTAGTAAGTTAATATCAAACATAACTAAATAATTTGATAAAGAACAGTTTGTATGAGTTTGCCCAGTGAGCAGAGTCCGTTCCTCAGAGAAATTGTTCTTAGAACCTTACACACTACTAACACAGTGGAGACATTGAGAGAGGCACATTAAGAAACCATTTTCTCAGAAGCTGCAATTACAGTGGTTCGAAGCATAGAGTGATTTAATAGGACTAAAGAGAATTATACAGAGCTAGCCCCACAGTGAGTTCGTAACAGCCAATGACCCGGGACGTCTGGAGGTTACTTCCTTGGGCCCACAGGGTCTCTGGCCAGCAGGTCAGAGCGCGGCCACATGCTGGAATTTTCGTCCATGACACTGGTCCTCAGCACCTCAATACCTGCTGTCTGTAACAGACACTGCCATTCCACAGGCCCTCAGCATGGGTGACTTGATGGAGACACGGATGGCACCATTCTGTGGGACCTTGACATTGGTGGCCAGGCACAGAGGATGTTACTGCCATTCTGTGGTTCCCAGCACATGAATGATAAGGCAGTCACTAGTCCATGGACTCCTGACTCTGCCAGACTGTGATCATGTGCATGGGAAGATGAGTGAGTGACGGCCACTGCAGATTTTGGGCCTCCAGGTTAGGAGTACTGGGGTTGTGTGTCTTGAATGAGGCGAGTACACTCAACTTTCACAGGGTTGTAGGCATTGTTGTCTGGCTCTGGATGTGGGTTTAGAGTCACTCCTGCTTGTCTGCATCTGTAAAGCAGATGGAAGTGCTGTTGACTTTGTCTCAATATGGCTTTGCTGAGCAGTATAGTCTGTCAGAATACTGGTGATCTATACTTCTCCAGATCCACTGTTTTCATAGTCACTCCTTCCACTTGGAAGTTGGTGTAGTTCTTTGACCTTGCCTTCTATACTCAGGGTTCCTAACTTATTATCTATATCTGATTCACCTCCTTTATCAGGTCTTTGTTGTAAAAAGGATAGTATGAGGCATTTAATTATGCCATCAGTTTGGACTCCATTCACATACCCATTCTTATATCACTGGGCAGGAAGGCTATGGTTCAAGCCAGATGTTGTCTTCACATCATTCCAGTCTCCAACTATCACCACACTGATTGGGGTGACTTGTATGTCTCCTGAGGCTTCTGCTCTGCCATTAGACCTGTTGGCCTTTGCTATCAGCCACTAATAGGTGTCTGCCTCTATGCCTTCTAATCTTCTGCCTCTGGCTCCTGTCACACTATCCTGACCAACATAGTCACTCTTCCTACCACACCACCCAGCTTCTGCTATCCCAAAGAAGTCTGCAACTCTTGTATGAGGCATACACAGGCCTCTTTTACCCTGCACAAACATCTATTACAACTCTTTTAATTCTTACCTGAATGTGCTCAGGTATCATTCTGGGGCCTGGCAAACCCACCATAACTGCCTCACTTTGGTTTCCTAGTTCCTGGCAGTCTTTCCATTTCTCTGGTCTATTTATAATCCTATACTTTCCATCAAGATCAAGAATCAACCAATCCCCTTAATAGGCTATAGTCATCTTAGTTGTATAGTTAACTATCCAATCCTCTAGGTGAACCATAAGTCACTCAATTTACAAGTTACAGCCAATCATTTTGTGTGAGTTACAAGACCATGGCTAAAAATGGTCATATAAAAGCAACTCACTGGACTGTACCTGGCTCAGGAGAGTACAGCATTGGCTATCTAAGCAAAGGTTGCAAATTTGATAAATACAGTCAGAATGAAAAGAAGGGTAAACATTGGATGGCTAACCACAATGACGGAGTTTCAAACCCACCAGCTGATTCTTGGAAACACTATACATTGTCATTGTGAGCTGAAACGGACTCATCTGGAATGAACAACAAGAAGAACCTAAACATGTTGCTGTTAGCTGCTGTAGAGTTGACTTCTGAATCATGGGGACTCCATGAACGATGAAACACTGCCTGGTCCTATGCCATTGTCACAATTGAAACTTTGTTTTTCATAGCATTTTAATTCACTGATTTTCCATAGATATCCAGATGGTTTGCCTTGTCCAGCTTAGTCTCAAAACTCTACTGAAAACTATTAGCATCGTTGCAGCATAGAAGCTTCCATTGAAGGATGGCGGTACATATGGAACATTGGTTGGGAATAGAATTAACAACTCTCTCCTGGCAGGTGAGAATGTTACCATTGAATAACCATTGCCCTCAAACTAAACATGAGTTTGTTAGTTGCTATTGGATCTATTCCATCTCATGGCAATGGTCTTACGTGTGCAGAGTAGACTTGTTCCATAGGGTGACTTTTCTGAAGAAGATTTGGAAGACTGTCCTCTGAGGCACTTCTAGGTATATCTTTTAGACTAGTAGTTCAGCACTAACTATCTGAGCAACCCAGGGATTCGTACCCTAAATACATACCCTTTGAATAGCATCTTGAAGTTAATACTAGGTCTCTGGAACCTAGTTGGCTAACCTATAATTTATTCAAGTTTTTAAAGATAATTATAAATGTTGTCCTGACTATCAGCTTTTTTTTTTAAATGTTTTATTGTGAATATAAGCATTTTGATATCATAAAAAAAACACCTCTTTCCAATCAATACTGCTATAGCAAAGGAGTTTTATACAATGAATTCCAACTGTTTTAACAACTCTAAGGTATCAAACCAATGGTAGACTGAATTATAATATGACACAATTATTTGAAAAGCAAATGCTCTTTTTTAGGTGAATACATTCACAATGACCTATAATTCAACAACTATAAGATAATAGGAATTTAAGTAATCTTTTACATTTTTAAGCAATGATTGCTGGTATTGAGAGTCTTCTATTAAATGTTCAAGCAAGTCCATTTGAAGTCTACCTAATAGGAATGATTAATATAGCTTGGAACTTAATTTAAAGACTGTAGAGAAACAATAGGTGCAAGAAGAAAATTATACAGGGTTACTACTCAGCACAGTGTAAAAATGCACAATTGGGTGTAGCTTGTAGGGAGAATGGATTGAAGAGTTCAAAGGTTACAGAAAATATTCAAAGCAATCCCTCCCTCATTCTAACTTTATCTTCTTCATCAAGACTGGAGAGTTAAGTAATCTGCAAATAATTTAAGCTACTTGTTGGTAGTATTTTTCAAAACTCAGTTGCTTCCTAATTATAAACCTCCCCAAAAAGCTGTTACTAGGCATTCCATTATTATGCAGGATATATTACTTAACATGTAAAATACTTTTATGTTCTTTTTAAATAATTGGACTTCAAAACAAATATATTTAAGGTACTTTTAAGGCTTAAAGTTTCAACAGTGAGAAAAGAAAATGAGAGGATTGTGTTCTGACTTAGTTACTTTGTTTTTTTTTTTTAAGTGCCCTGGAGTCAGGTCCAACTCACAGCGATCTCGTATAGGGTTTCTGAGGCTTTTAATCCTCATGGGAGCAAAAAGTGTCACCTGTCTTTCACAGAATGGCTGTTGGGTTCAAACCTCTGACCTTATAGTTCACAGTTCAATGTTTATTGTAGGGAGCCACTGTGCCCCTTTAGTTACTGTCTTAGGCTGGGTTTTCTAGAGAAACAAAACCAGTGATATATATAAGCGAAGTTCATTATTAAAAAAATGGTTTACAATTGTAGAATACCAGGTTCCCAGCAGAAGAGAGAGAAAGTAAACCTTTCCCACATGTCTGTGAGATTGGGAACAGACCACACCTCGGAGAAACCATCCTTCCAACTGATTGGCTGCTCATAGCCACTCATTATAGAGTTAACTGTGCCTTTATTAAATTTCATCACCATGGTAATAAGTACATCTTAACTGCTAAACCATGAGAATCCTGGCCCAGTCAAGTTGATATAGAACCCTGACTATTATGAGTCAGTTCCTACTCATAGTAACCCTCTACAGAGTTTCCAAGGAGCACATAGTGGGTTTTAACTGTTGAACTTGTGATTCACAGTACAATGTCGATCCTACTGTGCCACACCCGGAATCTGTTATAATTGCCTAGTACTTACTGGTAGCATAACGAGTCAGGCTGCTAAACACATGGTCAACAGTTCAAAATTACCCCTGTTCCACCAGAGAAAAATGAGATTTTATGCTCCCATAATAATTTGCTGTTTTTCTTATGTGCTGTGGAGTCGGTTCCGACTCATAACAACCCTGTACAGGGTTTCCGAGGCTGTAAATCTTTACAGGAGCAGAAAGCCTCATCTTTCTCCTGCAGAACAACTGGTAGTTTCCAACTGCTGACTGTGAGATGAGCAGCCCAATTCATAACCACTACACTACCAGAGCACCTTTCTGGTAGCATAGTGGTTATGAATCAGGCTGCGAACCT
>NW_006408581.1:12725829-12750776 GCF_000296735.1 Chrysochloris asiatica | reverse complement strand
AACAACAACACTACCAGAGCTCCTCGGAAACCCTAAGCAGGGTTGCTGTGAGTCAGAACCCACTCCACCATACATAGCCACCACCACCACTGACCTTAATAGAAACACAAGAAGTTGGTGGTGTCTTTGAAGAAGAGAAATTTATTTTCTCACTGTTTTGAAAGCTAAAAATGCATGATCTGAACAATGTCAGTTTCTTTTGTGTGCCCTTCTCTTAGTTTCCAATGTCTCCTGGTGATCCTTGCCTTTTCTTGACACGCCTTGATGTTCTTTGACACCTGCAGTCCTACTGTTTATGTCTCTAAGTCTACTCTGGTCTTTTTATAACTCAGAAGTGATTATATATAGAATTCACTGTACTTGTCTGTCAATTTGTCATACATATTGCAGTGGCTTGTGTGTTGCTGTGGAGGGTATGCTGCTAGTATTTTGAATGTCATCAGGGTTACCCAGGATGGACAGGTTTCAGCTGAGCTTCCAAACTAAGACACACAGTAGGAGTGGCAGACTACTTCCGGATGTTTAGCCATTGAAAACCTTACAAATAGCAGTGGAACACTTGTCAAATTGCACCAGAACATTGAATATTGAGACATTTAATAATGGGCTCAAGTGTAGTAATGATGGTGAGGTTGGCGCAGGCATGGGAAATGCTTAAGTACACATGAGATCTCTAAGAGTCGGAACGTAACAACAACAACTACATTGGTATGAACTCATTAACGTAATAAAGTTTTCCAAACAGGATCAAATTTATGGGTTAAAAACAAACAAGAAACAACAAAAAGAAACCACAGCCATTACAGCTGAGTTGCTTTTGGCTTGTGGTAGTCCCATGTGTTGAAGAGAAGCTCTGTGGTCCATGGTGTTTCCAAGGTTGTGAGCTTTTGGAAGCAGATTACCAGGTGTGTCATGCAAGGAAGCTTAACATGAGATCCTCTTAGTTAGTAGTTGAGCATTAACTGTTTTGCTCCATGGATTAGGGTTTTAACATATATTTTGGAGGATGCAATTCAAACCACGTTGTTGTTGTTAAGAGCCATTGAGATGTAACTATATAGTGACCCTGTATAGGGTTTCTGAGGAGCAGCTGGTGTGTTTGAACAACCAAACATGTGCCAGCAGTTCAGTGTTTCCATATTGTTGTTAAGTGCCATTGAGTCACTTCCAATTCATAGCAACCCTGCATAGGGTTTCTGAGGAGCAGTTGGAGGTTTGAAATGTTGACTTTGGGGTTAGCAGTCCAGTGTTTATCCTAAAGCACCACAAAAGGGCTCCAGTGCTTCCAAGGTGTTGTTATTATTAAAGGCTTGCAAGTTGGTTCCAACCCATAGCGACCCTATATAGGGTTTCTGAGGAGCAGTTGGTAAGGTGAACCACCAACCTTGTGGTTCAAATCAACTTTGCAGTCTGCTACATTAAACTACAGCGCCATACCAGGATTCCCATAGCAGTTTTCACCATCAGTTTTCAGTGTCCTCTAAAATGTCTCCCAAATTCTCATAAATACAAATTTAGTAATATTTTCTCCCCGTTTTAGATGTATGATTCTTCATTACACAAGATAAAATCAGAATTCCTCAGCATATAATCATCTGAATTTTGTCCACTTTTCCTTGCTTTGAATTGCATCCTTTCTCATATGCACTCTCAAAGCCAATTTTGCTAAAATGTTTGGTGTTTCCCTTTGCCTTGTGTGTGATATTCCCTCTGCCAAAAGTGACTTATTTATTTTCCTGGTGAGCAAAGATCCATAGAGAAAATGTCAACTCCTTTGCCAACTTCTCTGTGAGTTTTTACTGACTGAGTTAGCCGTAGATACTTTCTTCTTTGTGACTCTCATGTCTCCAAAGATATTGCTGTAATTTTGTTTTTGTGTTCATCTCTCCTATTAGTTTGTACATTCCTCCAAGAGTAGGATCATATCTATGTCCTTTTGATTTTCTAATGCCTAATAGAGCAAGTATTTTACAATTTGTGGTATAGAAAAAATGAGTATGGAAGAGAATTATTATTAAGATGTCAAATAGTTCAAGGCAGAGATGTATGAGATTTTAATAATAAAACTTCATTTGCTTGACAATTTTCTTAAGGATAACTTACCTATATTTCCATGAACCACCTGTCTTCCCCATCCAAAGTAAAAAGAGTAGAAAGGATTTTTTTTTTTTTTTAATTCAGGACACTTTAATGGCTACAACTGACACCATTTACACTTATGATTTTGTCCTCTCCTTAATACTTTTCCATACCTTCATGTCTGCAGCACAGCCTATTGCTGAACAATGCTTGAGTGATACTTTGTTTTTGTTTGTTTAAGATCTATCAGTATAATTTTCTCATTTCTTTCCTGCACATATATAAGTATGATGATCAGCACTGGACTATGAACCACAAGATTGGTAGTTCAAATCAAGCACCTGCTCCTTGGAAACCCTATACAGAGTCACTATGAGTCTAAACTGACTGGATGGCACTTAACAACAACAATAATAATGTAAGTATTTTACATGTTAAGTCATCTTACTTGTATAGTTAACTATCCAATCCTCTAGGTGAACCATAAGTCACTCAATTTACATAATCCTCTAGAGCTCAAATGCTGTTATCATTAAAAAAAATACTATGAATATAGTGCACCTAGTGGTTACGAATCGGGCTGCGAACCTTAAGGCCAGCAGTTCGAAACTACCAGCCGCTCCGCAGGAGAAAGATGAGGCGTTCTGCTCCCGTAAAGATTTACAGCCTCGGAAACCCTGTACAGGGTCGCTATGGGTCGGATCCGACTCGATGGCACTTAACAACAACAACAACAAATATATATCATATTGTTCTTGTTAAGTGTTGTTAGTGGGTTCAGATGCATAGTGACCCATTATAGGGTTTCTGAGAAGCAGCTGGTGGGTTTGGCTCAACAACCTTGAAGTTAGCAGTCCAAGGCTTATCCAATAGAGCAACACCAGGACTCCATATATATTGTGTTGTTGTTAGACAACCTTGTATAGCATTTCCAAGGAGCTGACCTTTAAGTTCCAACTGACTTTGCAGTACAGGTCCAGTGTACTGTCTTGCAGCACCACACCAAGTCCTCAAATTCACTACTGTGATTCAGGTTTTCAGACTACACCTGCTGAGTTTCTAATGCAAACTATCTCAGTGTGTGGTCCCTGTTACTGTAAACATGAATCTTTCTCATTGTGATTTCATATCTTCAACACTGATTATAATGATTCTTTGTCAGCTCAAAGCTGTCAACATCTTTCTCAAATGACTGCAATATTAGCTTAAAACACACACACACACATACACACAAAGATAGTTGTCACTCCAAATTAAAGCTGGACTAGAGTTCTCAAATTAAAAGACAAAAGGCAAACAAATGCATCTTTTCTCTATCACTGACAGAAAAAACACAAAATATGTACTTTTGGTTTTGTTATATCACCTTCCTAATGAAATTTATTATTTTTTAAAGGAAGTACTTGGTATCACTTTTATTTTTTTCTTATTTTATTCAGCATATTCCACATATATTCTACTAATAGTTATTCTTCTGTTTAATCCTCCTTAACACATTTCCATTTCATAAAAAGTGATAAACTACACAAACACTCAACTGCCTGATTACCCAAATACCTCTGCTAATTTGTCAAGGTTAGCAGAAATGGTGCACACAGTATATTGTTGGCTATGCATGGATGAAGGGTGCAGAAACAGTACAAGGCTATATATTTCACACTCCATAAACAAAATGGTGAAACACACACAAGAAAGGTGCAGTACTTATCTAATCTACATTCAGACAGCATCAGTAGCTTTGATCTCTATTAGGTTAAATCACTGTCTCTTCAAGAAATGACCAAATCATTAACCTAACAAACCAGTTGATGAAAATACTCACATATCTGAATACTGAGTAAGTGCCATTTCTGCAAAATGCCTCCACATAATTGAGCAGAAAAATAATGACTTGAGTTCCTCTAAAGCTTTATTTTCTCTTTCATCTATTTTCCCATTCATACCAAAAATCTATGAACTGAGCAAAGTGCTAGGGACTGAAATAACAAAGATAAATAACAATTTATGATACCCTGAAGCTCAGAGTTTATTTGAAAGAGTAAGCTATATAGACAGTTTAATAAACTAGAATATTGTTAGTACTTTTATCATTAATGCTAATCCAGGTTACAGGATATACCCCAAACTATAGTAGTTTATAACAACTAAGCTCTGGTAGCATAGCGGTTGCGAATCGGGCTGTGCACCCTAAGGTCAGCAGTTCAAAACTACCAGTAGCTCCGCGGGAGAAAGATGAAGCTTTCTGCTCCCATAAAGATTTACAGTCTCGGAAACCCTGTATAGGGTCGCTATGGGTGGGAACCATCTCGACGGCACTTAACAACAACAAGGTTATCAACGTACCTGGGATGTGGTTCTCATCCTCATCATCACTATGAATTAAAACTAAAGGTACAACCCCTTTCTGAAATATTCCTGGATTTTAATGTCTCTGTTCTAAAGAGATACTTATCAATTTTACTTATATTTGTTCATTAAACTAAATAACATGGCCAAAATTGACATCAATCATTTCTCTGCAAGAGCAACAAATATTCTGGAATAATTATGCAGCTTTCATATTACTTTAAAAGATAAGTGGAGCATGTTCTTCTGGAAATCAGAACAGAGCAGTGTTAATTCTGGAGGAACTGGGAATGGGGAGGACTGCAAACAGGAAGTGATAATTGAACCACATTCTTGAACAATGAATGTTGTTGTAAAGTGAGTTGATTCAGCTCTTAGTGACCCTGTGTGGGTTTCCATGGAGCGACTTGCATGTTTGAACCACCAACCTTGACCTTGTGTTTAGCAGCCCAGTGTTTATTCTAGAGCGCCACACCAAGACTCTAAACAGTAAATATACACTGTCAAATATTAAAAAACAACAACAACAAAAAAACATTTTCCACATCATTAATCCAAACCCATTTTAATGGAGTTGATACTGACTCATAGTGACCCTATGTTATGTTTCTATTATGGGGGCAGTCAGCCTCATCTTACTCCTTCACAGAAGTGGTGGGTTTGAGTCACCTAACTTGAAGTTGTTGTTGTTGTTAAGTGTTGTCAAGTTGATTCTGACTCATAGTGACTCTGTATAGGGTTTTCAAGGAGCAGCTGGTGAGTTTGAACTGCCAACCTTGTGATTCAAATGACCTTGAAGTCCAGTGCTTTATCCCACACCATCACTCAGTGCCACATAGCACCATTGTTTTTATTAAGTGCCTTGGAGTTAGCTTGGATGCATAGTGACCCTATGTAGGGTTTCTGAGATTGTAAATCTTTCCTGGAGCAGAAATCCTCATCTTTCTCCCAACGAGTAGCTGCAGGGCTCGAATCACTGAACTTGTGGTTAGCAGCAGTGCTTATCCTACAGCAACACACCAGGACTCCATGTTTTTGTTGTTGTTGTTAAGTGCCTTTGAGTCAGTTCTAACTCATAGTGACCCTTATATAGTTTCTGAGGAGCAGCTGGTGAATTTGAACCTCTGATTTTGAAGTTCAAACTGACCTTGCAGTCCAGTGCATTGTTCCACAGTGCCACAACCAGGCCTCCATAAGAGGATAAAATTCTCTACATAAACTCAGAAGAAGATTTGGATGTATAAATGACAATGGAATGTTTTAATAAGTAGAGTTCGGGACCTGAAATGTAATAGTTAGCAGAGGGTGGAGGTTGTGACTTGAGACAGATAAAAACAAGTATTAAAGATTACATTAATGTTGTTTTTAGGTGCTGTCGAGTCAGTTCTGACTTACAGTGAACCTATGTACAACAGAAGGAAACACGGCTCGGCCCGCTCCATCATCACAATTGTCACACTTGAACTCATTGCTGCTGAAACTATGCCAATCCATCTTATTGGGCATCTTCCTCTTTCTTGTTGACTGACCCCTCCATTTTACCAAGAATAATGTGCTTCTCCTAAGAATATGTCTGAAGCATGAGAGATGAATTATGGCCATTCTGGTCAAAAGGAACATTTTAACTGTACTTCTTCCAATACAGATTTGTTTGTTCTTCTGGCATTCCATAGTATTTTCAATATTCTTCTCCAACACCATCATTCAATGCAACAGTTCTTCTTTGATCTCAATTATTGATTGGAATTGAGATAAATATATTCTATTGACTTTGGACAAAGGTATTTAAATAAAGTTGGAAACATGAAGTTTAATCATTTCATCCTCATCAGTGCATGTGAAATACTGGGAAATTGAAAGGAAGAAGATGAAGGCTTGAACTAGGGGAGAAACAAATGGAAAAGCACAAATTGTTTCTTCCTAAGAAAATTTAATTTGTTCAAATACTTCGGTTAATATTTGGGACTTTAACTGGTCTGTCATTAATTGATGCAGCACTGGAGGTGTTCACTCATCTATGCCAAGACAATCGGAACACAGCTACCAAGCCAACTCACGAGCTGAGATCCATTTATGCCCGTCCCAAAAAAAGGTGACCCAATAGAATGCATATGTTAATTCATATCACACACAAGTAAAATTTTACTGAAGATAATTCTAAAATGATTGCAACAGTACATCGACCAGGGACTTCCAAAATTCAAGCCAGATTCGAAGAGGATGTAGAACAAGGGGTATCATTGCTGATATTTTGGTTCAAAGCAGAGAACCACCAGAAAGATGTTTACCTGTTTTATTAACCATGCAAAGGCATTTGACTAAATGAACCATTATAAATTATGGATAACATTGCAAAGAATGGAAATTTCAGAACACTTAATTATGCTTCTGTGGAACTTTTACATAGGTCAAGAGACAATCATTCAAAAACAGCTAGGGGATACTGCCTGGTTTAAAATCAGAAAAGATAAGCACCACAGTTCTATTGTTTTATTATATGTATTTAATCTATGTCCTAAACAAATAACTTGAGAAGCTGGATTTTTGTAGAACAATTCAGGATGAGGATTGGAGGAAAACTCATTAGCAACCAGTGACATCCCGATGACACAATCTTGCATGCTGAAAGTGAAGAGAACTTGAAGTAATTACTGATGAGTGTCAAAGGATATAGACCAGTGTGGATTATACTGGATCACAACTGGGCCAATAAGTAATATCATGATAAATGGAGAAAATATTGATCTTTTCAAAGAATTCACTGTGCTTGGATCCACAATCAACATACATGGAAATGTCATTGTTGTTAAGTGCCATCGAATCAGTTCCTACTCATAGTGACCTTGTATAGAGTTTCCAAGGAGTATCTTGTGGATTTGAACTGTTGGCCTTATGTTTCCCAGTCCAGTGCTGACCCTACAGTGCCACACCAGAAGTCATTCATACATGAAAGTAGCTGTCAAGAAATCAAACAATGTATTGCATCAGACAAATCTTATCCAAAAGACCTCTTTATAGTGCTTAAAAGCAAATATATCACTTTGAAGACTAAGATGTGCTTCACCCAATCCATGGTATATTTTCATTTACCTTTGTTGTTGTTGTTGTTAAGTGCCATCAAGTCCGACCCATAGAGACCCTATACAGGGTTTCCGAGGGTGTAAATCTTTACGGGAGTAGAAATCCTCATCTTTCTCCCGCGGAGCGGCTGGTAGTTTCGAACATGCAAAAGCTGGACATTAAATATGGAAGACTAAAAGAAAATTGATGCTTTTGAATTATGGTGTTTCTGAAGAGTATTAAATGTACCATGACTACTACAAGAAGTAAAAATCTGAAGAACAGCCAGAATGTTCCTTCAAAGGGAAGTTGATGAGACTGTCTCATCATACCCTGGAGAAGGACATAATGCTTAATTTAGTACAGGATCGGTGAAATAGAGGGAGACTCTCATGAAATGAATTGGCACTGTGGCTGCAACAGTGAACTCAAAGACTGTGAGGATTGAGCAGGACCATGCATTGTTTTGTCTCTTGTACATTGGGTTGCTATGAATTGAAAACTCAATGGTACATAACAACAACAATCATTAAAACAACTAAAAGTTATGACAACCAACTTATAGCATCATGATTTTAAACCATTTGTATTATCATTGTACTGATGAAAAACAGAAATAATTATGAATAAATCAATGGTGCTTACCACATATATTATTGATACTACTAAATGCTATTGAGTTGGTTCTGACCCACAGCAACCCTGATGATCTTCTGAAAGGGCTTATTTAAAAAACCCTTTGGAGTAATTTTACTTGCATATTCTGCATATGTAGCATCACTATCTGCAGACATAACTCAATAGCTACTAACAACAACAATAAGTCACCATAGTTATAGAGATAACAGGTACTCAAGTAATACTTGGTTGTTGAGTTAATTTTTTCTACTTATGGGCATACATGAATATTTACTATTTGAAAATATTCAATCTCAATTAAAATTTTTCATATTTCAATTTCATTCAAATTCAAAGTCTCTTCATAAAAGGAATTGACCAGAAACCTTGCACATGATATGGATATATAAAGGAACTGTTGAAAATGTTGAGTTTGCAGCATGACAAATATTCTACATGAACAATAGGATGCACAAGCAAACTTGTCACAATTTTAAATTTCATTGCATAACTTAATGGTCTCTGCTAAATATAGGAATTACAAAAGGGTGAAAAGCACAGGAAGGATATTTCTGGGTACAGAATGTAGTACCCATTGAAGTCTCAAAAATCAAAATAATGCCATTGAGTATTCCCCCATTTTTGTTGTTGTTGCTAAATGCTGTGAAGTCAGTTTCAACTCAAGGAAAACTGTATAAGCTTCCTAAAGGGCAACTGGTGGGTTTGAAATGCCTAACTTGTGGTTTGAAGTCCAGTGTTGATCCTACAGTGTTACACCAGGATTACAAATAAAACTTTACTTCCCCCGCACCTCCCCACAACCAGCCAGATTGCTTGAGCTTCTCCACACATTAACAGGTTACTGTGATATGATCACCCAACTTCTGAAAATGTGTTTCTAATTTATTCATGAATACAAGTGTTTGAGCCAACTGACAAGAATCATATCATTTTACGTTATTCCATCCTTTCAGATGATGTGGATACTCAGAGTCAAAGTGACTGGCATAAATTAGTGTCATGAAAAGTAAAGTGATGGGCCACAGACTACCAATGTCTCTCAGGAAAACTAGGGTCAGAGTGAAACACTACTGTCCATTGACTTTCAGAACAGTGCTTAGAGATCAAACAAGACTAAATATCAGCCTGCAGAGGAGTGACACTCCTCCTTGGTATACAGGGTTTTAAAGAGGTAGGTAGGGGTCCTACTTCTGCTTTGGTCGGAGTCTGAGTTGATGTCACTATATGAAGTGATGGAACCTTTCTTCTCTTGCTTTAATCTGTCACATTAGCATTCATTGATAAAAATCATTCCTTCTCTTGGGCTGATTGGAAGCTTGGATTCAAGCCTTATGATTAGAGCTTATCTGACTAGGAGTTTGAGTAACTAGATTCACTGCCTTGACAGGTTGTAGTTGCTTTTTTACATAACTTCACAGGAGGCAACCTATAGGCACTCAGATTACTACTTATTACTAAAACCTGTGTTACCTAGTTAATTTGGTGGTGACAGTGGTGGATGTATGATATGGAGTCAGTTCCAACTCATAGAGGATGGACTGTATATCTCAGTTTCAAGGCTGTATATCTTTACAGGAGCAGAAAGTTTCATCTTGCTCCCATTGAACAGCTGTTAGTTTCAAAGTGCTGTCCTTGAGGTTAGCATCTCAACTTGTAACCACTGCCCTTCCAGAGCAGTAAACTTGTGAATATACAAAAACTCATATTATTTGTTCTTTTCTCCATTCATTCATTTATGCAAATATCCTATGATTCCCAACTATGTACTAGGTTCTAGTGATGCAACAGTGAAGAAAACATATTATTTCTATCTGGAAACTTTGGTGTCAGGTGATATATACAAATAAATAATCAAACAAGTTCAATACAGAATGTGATGAAGTCTTTAATGAAAATGGGTATACTATCCCATTGAAGAGGTATTTACCTTACTCTCTGGGAGTCAAGTAAGCTCATGGTAATTTTAGTAGCTGAAATCCTTTTCACCAAAGTATGCTACCACATACCTAGGAAGCATTTATGATTTTTTTTCATGTTTTGCGGGGTTGGGTATTTCTTACTTGACCCATGTGTTTTTTGGGACGTGTATTTATTTGCACATTTCAACAAAAATTATTTGTCGTTGTTTATTCCAATCTTTTTTTTTTTTTTTCTGTTGTTCATTTCTAATTTTGATGTGCTCAGACAACATTTTTGTCTGATTTAAATCTTTTAAAATGCATTCACATGTTTTGTGGCCTCGCATATGATCTATCCAGGAGTCTCATGCAATAAAAAGAGTGCATATTCTTCAGTTTTGGGTGAATTGTTTTATAAGTATCATTTAGTTAATTTAGTTGATAATGGTGTTCAAGTCTTCTACATCCTTGCTGATTTTCTGTCTAGTTGTAATAAAGATTACGAAGAATGGATAATTGAAATATCCATTGGTTATTGTTAAATTTTCTATTCATCGTTCAATTATGCTAATTTTTGCTTGAAATGTTTTTAACTCTCTTGTTAGGTACATAATCATCTACATCTTCACCATAGATTTACCCTTTTATCATTAGGTAATGTCACTGTGTTTTTAGTAATATTTTATATAACTAAATATAAGATAATCTTCTTACAGTCTATTTTATCTGATATTGATATAGTCACTTCAGTTCTCTTATAATTACTCCTTACCTGCTCTATCTATCTATCTATCTATCTATCTATCTATCTATCTATATGCATATGCAAGTATGTATGTGTTGTTGTTAAGTGCTGTTGAGTCTGTTCAACTCATAGTGATCCTGTATAGGGTTTCTGACCTTGCAGTCCAGCGCATTAACCTGCAGTGTAGTGGATTGTGAGTTTGGATGCTAACCACAATGTCAGCATGTTGAATCTACCAACTGAACTTGATTTCCAAGGAGCACTTGGTGATTTTTAGTATCGATGAGGCTTTTTGTTCCCATGAATATTTACAGCTTTGGAAACTCTATACAGGGTTGCTATGAGTCAGAACTGACTCATGGCACAAAATTATCACCACCACCATATAGGTTGTTGCTAAGGGCTGTTTAGTCGGTTCCAACTCATAGAGACCCTGCATAAGATTTCCAAATAGTGTCTGGTGAGTTTGAATCACGGCCCTTGAATTAAAGCTGACTTTGTCGTGGAATGCTTGTCCTACAGTGCCATACCAGGACTTCACCACCATACATATGTTATTGTTATGTTATAGTTGTTGTTGCTGAGTGCCGTCGAGTAGGTCCCTACCAGTTGTGACCATGTATAGAGTTTCCAAGGAGTGACTGGATAGTTGAATTCTGAAAAAAAAAAATCAACCCTGTCTCTAATATAACTCTGTCTTCTTCCTTCTCCTTTATGCTAGTATTAAAATCTTAGCTACTCAGGGCTAACATGAAGATCACTAGTGGTCACGGAAATGTTTTGAGCTAATGAAAGATATGTTCAGGCATGCACACCTAGTCACTTCTATGACTTTCTGCACCTGGTTCTAGCTGCTTAGTAAATGAAGTTTATATAGCTGGAATAGCAAGAATTTGTGAATAAAGGGATATGGTCTCAATACAGTTCTTACGTTGCCTTAAATAATGTAGTGTTGAATAGTTAGTCCCTCATGAACAAGGAGCTAGAGCCTATGGCCTCATTTAGCTCAATCAGTGACACTATGAACTTAGCTTTGTTGAATCTCAGGCTGAGATTTACTGCCTCTATCCTACTGTCCATCACAAAGACTGGTACCCATGGATGTCCAAGGATGTGCTAGCTCAGTCAGTAATCTGTCCTGCCAGTCTCTTCCTGGGTCTTCCCCTTGAACACTTTCCTTTTGTCAGCTTATATATACAGTGTGAAAGCTCAGCGAACTAATAATTGTCACTGCATTAAAAGGTTTTTGAGCCTTAATGGTAATATATCTTAAGACAAATTTTATTTTCTAGAAAAAATCTTATTTATCAACATAAATATTAGCAATTGCATTTTAAGAAAGGCAGAGTGTATTGAATGGAAATGTGTTATTGCAAAAAATGGTAGTTTCATTCTTGGTGGTAAACAGCTAACTCTAACTCCTTCTTCTCATTCAGTTTCAACAAAATCGGAGTAGGTATGATAGATGCCACATTGTCATTTCACAAACACAATCGGCAGAAATTGACACACAGTGTCTCCTCACATGAAGATACAAGTCAGGTCCAGAAGTCACCAAGATATGGAGGAAAAGGGTGAATTAGTGTCACATATCTAATGTGATAAACTACATTTAGGAGAATCGGAATAGGTCCAAATCTCAGAATCAAAGCTGTGTTGACTAAAAAGGGTTTATCAGAAATTGCAGGAAGAAAGCAGAGAAAGGTGGGGAAGAATGTAATAATCCAGACTGTTTTCCTTAAATATGTTGCAGTTTCAGTTGTATTTCCTAGACTTGGGTATGTTTGAACAGCATCTAGGTATGTTTAAACAGATCCTTCTGTGGGGAGGATTCTGTATTCTGAAATGGATAACACATTTTTCTTTTGTTTTATAAAATAACATAAATTTAGATTAACATGTCTCGACTTTCAGACCTCATATTTCAGAATTATAGGGTCCTATGGTAGCTCTGGTAGCGTAGTGGTTACGAATCGGGCTGCGAACCTTAAGGTCAGCGGTTCGAAACTACCAGCCGCTCCGCGGGAGAAAGATGAGGCTTTCTACTCCCGTAAGGATTTATACCCTCGGAAACCCTGTACAGGGTCGCTATGGGTCGGAACCGACTCGACGGCACTTAACAACAACAACAACAACAATGGTGCTCTAGGAGTCCTGGTGTGGTGCTGGGGGTTAACGTGTTGGATTATAATGTCTCTTTGAACTACAAAGCTCGTGGCTCAAGTTCAACAGCTGCCCCTTGGAAATCCTATACAGGGCCTCTATAGGTCGGAACAAACTATAGGTTGGGCACACAACAACAACATGGTGCTGTAGGATAAGCATTATAGGATAAGGCAGGAAGCACTCACCAAGCAAAATTACATTAAAGAAGAAAATCATAATGGTGAAAAATGTGGACAATTCAGATTTCTGAGAAACCTATATTTATTTATTTCAGCCCTTATTGTGATGATTAAATAGATTTTGTAGTTGTTGGTGGTGTTAAGTGCCATTAAGTAGTTTCCGACCCATAGCTATTTGGGATTTCTGAGGAGCAGATGTTGGGTTTGAATTGCTAACCTTGCATTCAAACTGACCTTGTGTTGTTGTTGTTGTTATGTGCCTTGGAGTCGGTTCCGACTCATAGAGACCCTGTACAGGGTTTCCGAGGCTGTAAATCTTTACAGGAGCAGAAAGCCGCATCTTTCTCTCACAGAATGGCTGGTAGTTTTGAACTGCTGACCTTGCGGTTTGTAGCTCGATTTGTAACCACTATACTACCAGAGTCCAGTGCATTATCCTGAAGCACCACACCAGAACTCCAATTCTGGAGTAGTTTGTTAAAAAGAAAGCACTGACTTGTTAAAAAGAAAGTAACTCCATGATATAATAATGGATAGATTAAAAAACACCAACAGGTCATTATGCAAAAATCTGCATTATGCAAAGATGGAGGATGACCACATCAGATCACAAAATGAAGAATAACTGCATCATTACATACCTGCCGACTTACATCATTATCTATTTACTAAACCATTGAGAATCATGACTTTGACACACAATCTTAACTATTACAGCCAGTTTCATTCTCACCTGCACCTCAGCATTTGCTGTTTCTAGGTGTACATCATAATGTATGAGATCGTTGGATAGTGGAGTTTCTACTATTGTAAATGCAATATTAGATAATTAGATAGTCATTATGTGAGGACAGCAGTTCGAAACTACCAGCTATTCCACAGAAGAAAGATGAGGCTTTCTGCTCCCGTAAAGATTTACAGCCTCGGAAACCCTTTACAGGGTCGCTATGAGTCAGAACCGACTCCACGGCACATAATAACAACAACAACATATGTATACTCTAATTGGTTAAATAATGTGCAAATTGATGCCAACAATGACTTTATTCCTTTTTCTCTTTTCCACCAAGATGAACAGTATTTTAACTAGCCAGAAGGAGTAAGTGCAAAGTAGGAGAAAGCATTAGAAAACTCTATTTTCTTAGAGGAAGTTAAGTATCCTTAAATTCTTCAAAGGTCAAAAACTTCAGATGTCCTGTTCTATGCATGGAGTGATTTTTAAGATGTGCCAACAGTAGGCTCATTACTTTACAGGCACAATAGATAAGCACACAGGATAGTTAAATTTTTTAATTTGAAAAATAAATTAACACTCTATCACATAATTTATGGGGAATGTGCAATATATTTTATTGACTGCATGTAGAACTTGGAAATATGATTTATATGAATTTGCCATTTCTGCCTGATGAATTGGTTGTCACAGTGAGGATTATGGAATTAGCTGGAAGAACAGATGATTAACCACCATAGCATTTTGGCTAGTGAAGTTTTACCTTCTGATTTTTGAACATTAATAAATCATACTTAGCATATGGGAATATTTTGGCAATAAAGCCACTTATCAATTTAATCATCTCAAACCAGAAAACAATGTATATGTTGCAAATACTATAGGCAAGAGAACCAGTTACTACGAACAATTGAGTATTATTCTTATAGTCACATTAATTACAATGGAAACGACGCTTGAAAAGCTAAGGAAACATAGCACAACTTATCTACTATTTGCTAGGGTGGGGGGAAGAAATCAATATGGCCATTAATTGCACAAATAGCAATAAATACTTTGGCTGCTCTCCAGGAAGTGTACGAACTAAGAGAATTTTTCGTACTGCTGGTTTCATTACACAGATCATAGTCACAGTAAAGCGGGCAGTGGACTGCTGTTCAATAAACTAAATTTAATGTTACTCAATTATGATCATCGTGTTTAGATATAATACTAATAGGAATGTCAACCACGATTACATTTCCAGATTTATGTAAAATAATTCAAATGCTATTTGCTATCTCTCAGATACAAGGTTCATTTGGTTGTTTATGCAGTTGGTCGATATTGATCGTGCACAGCAAGTAGCATTGTGGAGGCCCAGTGGCGAGTATATATAGCATCCCCTGTGCCAGCAGCCAGGGTGCCGTGCCAAGTACCAGAGGCAGCAAGCCAAGTCATCAAGCAGATAGTGCACCTCTGCAAAGCTGCTTTGTTTTTTGTTTTTTTACAATATTTCTTTGAATTGCTCACATGTGCCATGAATAATTCTTGCCAACATTACCCAGCATGAAGCAGAGATGTAGGCAGGGAAATGTCTTTCTTAGAGAATTCTTTTCAGAACTAAATGAATCTAGTGAAGATATCACTCTAGCATCATTATATGTTGTTATGTATGGTTGGGGCTGTGTCATTTAGCAAAGTGTTACTCAGTGGGCTGAGCAGCTGGTATATATGATTTTGTATACCACCTGCAAAAAATATGCCAAACCATATAATCAACCACCTGGCCAAGAAAGGAGGGTAGCTAAACACTACATTATTGTCGCATCCACATTTTCAGGAAGTTCGAGAACATAAACAGGCATAGGCAGAATGAACATGTGTACAAGATAAGGTTTGTTAAAGCTTTTCTGTTCAATAAAGCATATAGTGCCTGCTGTTCAGAGTACCGTTGAACAGATTTGCTTTGTTTCTAATGAAGGTGTTTGGGCATTTTCCTGCACAAATGGAGTAAAATTATGTACTTAAAACAGCATTTTAAAACAACAATACAACAAGCCACCACTTCAATTGCACTGCAACAGATTGGAAAATATGAAAATAAATATAAACCGAAGCTCAATAATGAATTAGTGTCATTACTATAGATGAATCATTCATTTAGGAGAATCTTGCCTAGTTTTTAACAACCTGGGTGTCTAGCAACTTCCACTGATATCCTTCCTGCCCTAAAACATGTGTTTATTACAACAGCCTCCACACGATTACTCGTGGGGAAAATACTTTACAGGTGGCCTCTTTACTTCTTTGGCTATAAGTGACTATGAGAGTAATTTGATTGTAAACTAATCTTTATATCACTAAATGTCCAGTGTCAGCAATGTCAATCTCATTATCTCACCTTTTCCCTGGCTCAGCACTAGATTGCTTTCTGTGGCAATGCACCTTTTACAATTCTGCTTCCTCATTGTTTGACAGATTACTGGAGGAAGAACTGATAACTAGCTGAGGGTATTCAATGTGAAACAAAAGGGGTTGCTACTGACAGACCAAGGTCTCTTGCTCTCATTATTTCTGTGGCTATGAGTTTAAGCTCATTAGACTCTCCCTTTTGTCTCTTTTTAATATAGAAAGACTGATTTGGGACTTGTTGACTTAAGCCTAGCTCCTTAAGTAAAAATGTTACCATTTAGAACATTTACAGAAGTTCTGCTGTGTAATGCCAGCTTTCTACTTAGCCATCTTTTTGTTTCTGAGTTTCTGGGTTATCCTCACCACCCACTTTGGAATTTTATTCCACTTCATCTTTTACTTGGAGTTTCTCATAGGGTTGATTTTAAAACATGCCTTTGCTTTGTGAGAAAGAATTGAACTATTCTGCCAGTCGTTTTCAATGTGAAGTTTCTTCTGTCTCCTCTAGGACAAAAGAAATAAAGAGGAAGGAAATATACAACTTTTAAATCCTATTAGAAAATATACTGTATATGGTAAATATAAAAACTAGGCTATAGACTACATAACTTTTATTTATTCAAAATGAAGAGGGGACGAAATGAAGCTAACCATAAAGCAATGTTTATTATTAAAAACATGTAAGATTATATTAAATAATGTTCTTAGAATTGTTTTTTCAAGATTGAAATTTTTGATGCCCATAGTGAAAGATGAAATTTTCGTATCATATTACTTCCATCTTTCCTGATGTCTTCTCCTTTTGATTTGTTATGTATATTATCATTTTATAAATTTTAACATTTTCAGTGTGCTCAGAAAATGCAGGAATATTTCTTTTGTAAAATGTATGAAGTTTCTTTGAACATATTTAAAGACAAGCTGATACTCTCCAAAGTTTTGTATTTTTACTGAAAAGGAAATATATTATCAATGCCACTAAAATATGCCAAAGTATAATTTTCTAAGCATCTACGACAACCAAATCAAAATAATTTTTTCTATAGCGCACACTCTGTCACCATCTAGTTACTATTTCATATTGCAAAAAAATTTAAATAAATAAAAAAGTGGCGCCAACTACCCCTACCACAGCGCCCTCTGCTCAGCTGGGCTCAGTAATTGATTTGTTGAGTCCACACTGAACTCAAAGACAATATTCACAGTTGTGGGGTTTATTAGAGAAGCTAATAGGTTACAATTCAGGGTCAGAAACACTAGGGCACAGTTCTTCCAGTCAGGACGGCCTCTCCTCAGCCATGCCCACAGACAAGCTTCTCTCTCCTGTCAATGTTGCAAACGTCTTTCAGGGCTGTTGATAAATGTCCACAGGACACACCACTCTACCATAAGCCTCAGTCTGATGGCTTTAGCTCCAGGGGTCAGCAAACCTAACTCTTCAAATTAAGTTCCTGGAGGCACCCTACTCTGCAAACAAGCTTTCTGCCCAAAGTCCATTCAGCTTTACTTGCTCCATGGATTGAGAAGTCTACCACTCTGCCTCATACCCTGGTTCTCTGTTCTGCTGCTGCAGATATTCTTCTGACACT
Organism: Chrysochloris asiatica; assembly: GCF_000296735.1. Classification (NCBI taxonomy): domain Eukaryota; kingdom Metazoa; phylum Chordata; class Mammalia; order Afrosoricida; family Chrysochloridae; genus Chrysochloris; species Chrysochloris asiatica. Next base: position 12,732,948 of record NW_006408581.1, on the reverse strand, counting down.
CCTCTGGTGTCACCACTTTATGTCCCCAGGTCAAGGAAGTTCAATGTACAGGTACCCCTGGGTCCAAAGGAAGCACGCCACTCCTGTCTCTTCTCCTTTGATCCCCCATTCTGCTTCTGAAATAGCTCATTTTATACCCTGCAGCAGGATGGCAAAACTGACCAATTACAATAAGCATATTATCAGTTCCAGTTGAGTCATATAATCCATCAACATATTCCTACACCTTTTCTGACCAAGATCCATCAGGAAAAATTGACTAGTGGGAGTTCACAAAGACTATGGTTAGAAGAGACATTAAATAATACACTACACTACACATTTCATATCATCTTTTATAGTCCTCTTCCCATTTTTCCCCTAAGGAACCTCCTAAGGTATTTAGTTTATGTATTGTTATTGTTGTTATGTGCCAGAGTCAGTTCTGACTCATAGCGACCCTATACAGGGTTTCTGAGGCTGTAAATCTTTATGGGGAGCTTTCTGCCTCATCTTTCTCCCGCGGAGCAGCTGGTAGTTTCGAACTGCTGACCTTGCGGTTTGCAGCCTGATTCATAACCACTACGCTACCAGAGCTCCTTAGTTTATGTATAAGATAGTGCTTATTGTTGCTGTTGAGCGCCATCAAATGAGCTCTCACTCATAGCAACCCTGCAGAGAGTTTCTGAGGAGCAGCTGGTGGTTTGAACAGCCGACCTTGTGGTTCACAGTCCAGTGCTGATCCTACAGTGCCACACCAGAAGTCCAAGATAATGGTAGCAAGCATTATAGATTCTTAGTCTAAATCCTTCAGGATTAATATACATCAGAGATCAAAGTTAAAAGCTTAGAAAAGGAAAATTAATATCAGTGGGCATTGAAAAAATAATAGTGAAAAGAGTTCCTTGGTTTCTGGACCACAAACTAACCCCAAGTACTGATGTTTTTGAACAGTGGTGTTGGCAAAGATTATTGAATCTGCCAGACAAAATAAGTCAGTCTTAGATGAAATACAATCAGAATTTCAGATGTGACAGTGAGACTTCAACTTGCTTGCTTTGGACATTTCATCAGAAAGACCAATCATTAGAAAAAAAAATATCATTGATAGCAAGGTTGATTGTTATTGAAAATGAGGGAAACCCTCAATGAGATTAATTCATCCAGTAGTCAAAACAATGGATCAAGCAAACCAATGATTATTAAGATGGCACCGCACTAGGCAATGCTTCATTCTGTTATGCATAAGGTCCGTGTGACTCAGAGCTGACTAGATTTCAGCTAGCAATAACAACAGCGCAGCATATTCCTCACGCTACAGAGTAGCATGCAAGCTTGAAAAGCATTAGTTCCTATTTGAGACTGACTGACTATATTATGATGTATGGGAAGGCATAATGGGAAATATGTCATCCTTAAAGTCTATGATTGGTGTTGCTAGCTGATGTATTGCAGTCAGTGATGGCAATTTGAAATGCAAAAAGGGAACAAATAAAAGAGATGCAAAGGTGCGCCTGACCTAAGTCATGATATTTTCAATCTCCTCCTGTGCATGTGAAAGTGGGACAATGAATAAAAAAGACAGAAGAATTGGTGCCTTTAAATTATGGTGTTGGAGAAGAATATTACACATACCATGGACTGCCAGAAGATTTTGGAAGAAGTGCAGCTACAATGCTCCTTAGAGGCAAGGATGATAAGACTTCATCTTGTACTTTGTACATGTCATCAGGAGGGACCAGTCCCAGGGAAATAACATTGTCCCAGGGAAATAGCCCCGTTTTTTGGATTATTTGCACAGTATACAGATTTAATAAGTTTAGTGTAAGTTTATAACTCTGATGCACACATTTCCAGATTTTGAACCATTCAGCATTCCTTGTTCTTTTCGAACAACTGCCTCTTGATCTGTGAATAAATTCCTCATGAACAAAATTAATTGCCCAGGAATTCCTATTTTCCAAAACGTTATCCACAGTTTGTTAGGATCTACACAATTGAATACTTTTGAATAGTCAATAAAGTACATGTAAACATCTTTTTATTATTATCTGCTTCCAGCCAAGATCAGTCTGGTACCAGCAATGATATCGCTCATTCCATTTCCTCTTCTGAATCCTGATTGAATTTCTGGCATCTCCCTGTAGATGTATTGCTACAATCATTTAAAAAATATTTTTAGCAATATTTTACTTGCATGTGATATTAATGATATTGCTGAATGATTTCTGAATTTCATTGGCATATCTTCCTTTAGAATGGGTACAAACGTAGATCTTGTCCATCGACTGATCAGGTAGTTGTTTTCCAAATTTCTTGGCATAGATGAGTGAGTGCCTCCAGTACTACATTAGTTTTTTGCAACATTTTAATTTGTAGTTTTGTAAATTCCTGCAGGCTTATTTTTCTGCATCTTGGAACACTATCTCCTATACGTTGTTGGATCTTGATCATATGCTTGCTACCTCTTAAAATGGTTGCACATGGAACTAATTATTTTTATTACAATGACTCAGTGTAGTCTCTGGATCTTCTTTTGATGCTCACTCTGTCATTCAGTGTTTTGCCCAAAGAATCTTTTGGCATTAAAACTCAAGACTGCATTTTTCTTCAATTTTAGCTAGAGAAATGCTGGGCATGTTTTTCCCTTTTGATTTTCTAATTCCAGGTTTTTCACATTCATTATAATACTGTCTTTGTCTTCTCAAGTGGCCATTTAAAATATTCTGCTCAGTTCTTTTGCTTCATCATTTTCCCAGTCACTTTAGCTTCTTTATGTTCAAAAGCAACCATCAGAGTCTCTTCTGACTTCCTTATTGTCTTTACTTTATTTTCTGTCTTTTTCATGATTTTTTTTTACATTTGTCATGTATGATATTCTTGATGTCACCTCACAAGTCCTCTGGTCTTCAGTCATTAGTGCCTAATGCATCAAATGTATTCTTGTGATGGTTTGCAAATTCAGGTTGGATATTCTCAAGATCATATTTTAGCACTTGTGGATTTAACTTTCTTCAGCTTAAGCTGAATTTGTATATGACCAATTGATGGTCTATTCCACAGTCAGTCCCTTGCCTTTAACTGATGGTATTGTGCTTCTCCATTGTCACTTCCTGCAGATGTAGTCAATTTGATTCCTTTGTATTTCATCTGATGAGTTCCATGTGTACAGTCACTGTATATGTTGTTGAAAAAAAAATGTATTTGCAATGATTAATTCATTGGCCTTACAACATTCTATTATGTGATTTCCAGAGTCATTTCTATCACCAAATCCATGTTTTCCAACACTGATCCTTTCTCTTTGCTTCCAGCGTTCACATTCTAATCAGTGGCCTAACTTTCAACATGCAAATTGGTGGCATATTTTCCATCATCACAGTAACACGCAAGCTACAATAGGACAAGACACTGACAAGTGAGTGGTAGTTTAAAAGATAGCCCTAGACAAAGGATTACCTTGCCCGCTGCCGCAAAGAAATCTAAGTGTTCCACGGAAAATTTTATACCAACAACAACCTTAGTAAAGAGGGCAGTTTATAGATTTCTCACTGAATGGATTCAAATCATATATTACTGCTATGACTAAACATCACGTGAATTCCAACTAATTGTGATCAGTGAAGGGTAGACGTGTTCCATCAGATTGTCAAGGCTGTGATCTTTCAGTGGTAGGATGTCTTCAGAGGGCCTTCTTGGTGGATTCAAATCACCAATCTGCCAAGTAGTAGCCCAACACTTAACCAGTTGCAACACCCAAGAGACAAGTAATATCTTTTATTGCCTCTGAAATTAGAAAAAGCTCACATGAATATTTAACTTTTTTTTTCTCATAATAGATATAAATATGCATCAACTTGCCCTTACTTTGTAGGGATAGAAGTTTGTATAGTAGTATGGTAGTGTAGTGGTTACGAATTGGGCTGCGAACCGCAAGGTCAGCAGTTCGAAACTACTAGCTGCTCCGCGGGAGAAAGAGGAGGCTTTCTGCTCCCGTAAAGATTTACAGCCTCGGAAACCCTGTTCAGGGTCACTATGGGTCGGAACCGACTCGACAGCACTTAACAACAACAACAACATAGTTTGTTTAAGATTTTCTTTTCCTTCTAGTTCTTGCCAGGAATTACAGAAGGAGTAGCATAATTCCTTAGTCTGTTGAGTTTGTGCTTGTCCCTATTGCTTGTTTTAGTCAAAGGAAGGTGAATTTTCTTTATATGTGATTCTATGGACTGGCCTGTTTGGCTGGCACACTAGTGTTCCTGCTCTGTACTTTGGGAAGAAAGAAAATATGTGTTATGAAGCTTCTGTTTATTTAGCTTTCCTCCTGAAATGGAAGACATGCAGTCAACCAGAACCAAATCTACAGTCTGAGACAGAGGCATTAGACCCACTTCAGAGATCCAAGAACAAGAAATAAATATTTGCAGTGTAGGCCATTTAGGCTTTAGAGAGAGCTTGCTGTGCAGCATTATTGCAGCAAAAGTTGCCTAATACTGAGGAAACATGCTATTATACCTCAGACTACTAAATATACAGAAAATTGCTCAAATAATGATGCCTGAGGTTTCATAGAAATGAGGAGCTCCTGTATTCTTCCAAAGGAGGGTTTATTCCCTAAATATTTCCCCCATATTACAAATAACATGAATTCATTGTTCAAGTTCAGTTACTTCCTTAGGTATTATGTGTGACAAATCACTTCACCTCACAACCAGCCTTGACAAACACATATTATGTGAAAATTGCAACCTCTGTATCTAAAGTGTGGCTCACTAAGCAGGGAAATTAAATTCCAACCTAAAGACCTCCCAGCCAAATGGGGAATTAAATAACAATAGCCATTAAAGTTAAGTGAAGTTTATTTGTTATTTAGTACTAATCTAGTTCCTGAGCGATTACTTCAAAATATACAATTAAAAATTTTCCATTTATTTAAACCCCAGTTTATACTGCAAAGTTTTTTGCTTCCAGAGGGCTTTCTTACATCCCACTTAAAAAAAAAAAAAAAAAGCTATCACATCAATGTTACGAAATGATCAGAGAAGGATTATTAGTGTTTCCATTGTACATATATGGAGTCCTGGTGTGGTGCTGTAGGAGAAACACAGCACCGAGGGTCGACCCTTCAAACTCACCTTGCAGCTCCTTGGAAGCCCTACACAGGGTTGCTATGATGAATCGTAACTGACTCGATGGCACATAATAACAACATTGCACATATGTAGAACAGTGGAGAATTAGATTAGAAACTGAACAGAAAGGGAACATGTTAGGATTTTTTTCCCAGTGTAAGTATGGGAAATGCTCCTTGGAGAATGAAGCAAATGAAAGCACTGTCCAAATGAATTTTCAGATGACTGCTTTAGAGACAATGTTTATGAGTAAAACCAGCCAGAGTATTTCTCATACTCTAAAATATCCTTTTGTGAAATATCCTCATTATAGAATACTTTGTGGATAGTCTGATGCCTACAATTTTAAATATATATGTAACTCTTTAGAATTTTCTAAATCTTTAATAAATATCCATTATCTATGACCTCAAGAGCTGAGATAAAGTAAGAATAAGTGATTTGTAAATAACTAATGTCAGTAGACTTACCTGCTATTACTTAATCATACCCATACTCTGCAGCCAAACAGTCATGTAAGGGTCATTACTGAGAAGAATGTCAAATTGGCCAATTTAATGTTACTTAGGGCTTACTTTATCTATATAACTGTCTCAGATAAGAATTGTAAGCTAATAATAATTACATTAGTGTCAGAAGTATAGGGGACACCTATGGTTTATTTAGTAGGGAAAGCGAGTTTTAATGTTCTAAATTGGATTTTACAGCATACTTCTAAGATAGTTAAAATAGCATATGTAAATGAGGCAACTCCCCGCTAATGGTTGATATCTAAGAAATACATAGCATTGGAATGTTTTCTTGTGTCACTGCGATCTCAATCCACACTGCTTGTCAAAGTGCATGTGGTAGCTTAAATGAATTAGTAGTCATGTTTTTAAAGTCATTGTATTTCCATCAAGTAAAATTTGCGTGTATTATTTTTAAAATTTGTGAATGATCTATATTTCATGATTAATACTTGGGGATTTGGAATATTTGCTCCTTTTTGTATTGAGTGAAAAATATTTGCAAAAGTAAATTTACATATATATATGTGTGTGTGTGTGTGTGTGTGTGTGTGTGCGCGTGTGTGCATGCGTGTGTAAAAGGAGCTCTGGTAGCATAATGGTTATGAATCGGGCTGCTAATAGCAAGGTCGGCAGTTTCCAAGAAAAAAGATGAGGGTCACTATGGGTTGGAATTGACTTCAAGGCACATAACCACCAACCACTATATATCTATCTATATATATATATATACACTAAAACTGATAAATGGTATACAACACTTCCAGATAGTTGAGTTTATATTATATAGTTTTCTGTTTTTATTATTCACTTTTCAGAATTTGTTTTAATGGCTTGATGTTAAGTATAGAATAACTACATATCTATGCAGAGCACCGTAGCTCTGTAAGATAAGCACTGGACTTCAAATCATAAGGTCAGTAGTTCAAGCCTATCAGTTACTCCAAAGAAGAGAGATCAGGTTTTCTGCTTCCACAAAGACATACAGCCATGGAAACCCAATGCAGGGTTCGCTATGAGTCAGAACTTAATGACAGCACTTAACAAGAATTATAACTAAATATATACATATATAATATTTTATACATATAAATTATATATGTTGTTGTTAATTGTTGTCGAGTCAATTGCAACCTATAGCAACCCTGTATAGGGTTTCTAAGGAGAGGCTGGTGAGTATAAACAGCCTACCTTGTGGTTCAAATTGACCTTGCAGTCCATTGTTTATCCTACAGCACCACACCAGGACTCTCTCTATATAAATATATCACCAAATCATTAAAAGGAATGATCAAAACATGAGTTTTAAAACACACTGAAAATTTATAAAGTCATAGCTATCTAGAAATGGTGGCTACAATGTCTTGTGCCTTTTGAATATTTTCTAGTTTTCAAATGGGGTTCTGCTTGTAGGGTAAGCACTGAATTGCTAGTCACCAGACTGGTAGTTCAAACCCAACAACCCCTCCTTGGAAACCCTGTACAGGGTCGCTATGAAT
>NW_006408581.1:12723679-12725344 GCF_000296735.1 Chrysochloris asiatica | reverse complement strand
TATATATATTTCCCTTTATACTTATCTTTAGGTTTGCAGCATCGATGGACTCATGCATGGCAACAGTAGTGAGGTTGTCCCAGGATCAGGCAGTGTTTCGTTCTGCTGTCTATAAGGTCACTATGAGTCAGTACCAACTCGATGGCACTTAACACAACAACAACAAGATTTCAAACATAATTTATCTCTTCAGTATTTCTCCATCTTCCTTATATAATTTGTTACTACTGACTTCTCTTCTAACATTTTCAAAACATTGGGATTGTACTCTCTTACTTGATTTTCTCTTAGTATATGATTCCAAACTTTCTCTACAATACAGTTTACCCTTCTGGAGGTGAGACCTAAGAATCTGAATGACTTTCTTTTTTACAAATGTCAATTCCCAAATAACCAATAGATTATGAAGATTCAAATACTAAAATTCCTCAGAACTCTGATTTCTCAAAAGAAAGTTTCTTTCATGTCTGCAAGACAACCTCTTAACTTAGGAGGAAACATTTGATGTTTTATGAGAGACCAACATAATTTTCTAAAATTAGAGTGTAAAGTTTTTGTGTGTATGTGTGTGTGGGCTCACATACATACATGCATGTGTCTCAAGGTGCTCATCTGTGCCTATTATTGTTGTTGTTAAGGGCCGTTGAGTTGATTCTGATCTGTGCCTATTGGTGGTGGTAAAGTATTTTCTGTCTCTTTCAGAAATAAAAAATGTCTCATTCTAAAGAAGACACATAAGCTATCAAGTGTAATATGATGTTTTTGTTAAATAATAAGCTACAGAAGCATAAAGAAATAAATATTTCTCATGGAGGTAAAATATATACAACTATAAAATCATAAATATACTAGAGAATTATAATATGAATTTGTAAATTGTATGCAAATAGCTTGAAACCAGATCTATAAAGACATAAATAAAGCAACAAGACTGAAAGGTTTATATGTTGGCTTGTTTATAGAGTAGCACAAACATTTTTCTTTTTTAATTGGCAATTAATTTTCGGCAGCCATCTAGGTACTTTCATGTCAAATTACTTTCCCTACACTAAACAAGATTAGGCATCCAAGCAGCAAAGCACTTACGGGAAAAGTGAGAAACTGACTGTCAAGTAGATATTTTCCACCTATAACCAATTAAAATGTTTCCTTTTTGATGAATGGGTGTTGTAATTTCATATTTTGTATTTTTACCTAAGTACATACCTGTGTAACATCTCAGTTCACAAGGGCTGAAGAAGATATGTACTGAGATTTCCATTATTTTTTTTCATACGATTTACCTTCAGAATGAAACAAATGAGCATGTTCCATGTGGGTGAGGTTCATTAAGACCACAAAAACAAAAACAAAAACAAAAAAGACCCAGCCTTATTATGCTGCTGCATACAACCATACAACATCAATACATCATATATCTATATCTATATATCTCTCTTTATATATTTGTTGTTGTTGTTAAATGGTGTCGAGATGGTTCTGACTCCTAGAAACCCTGCATGGAGTTTCTGACACTATAAATCTTTATGGAAACAGAAAGACTCTTCTTTCTCCAAAGAAGAAGCTGTGAGAAGCTGGTGAGCGCTGATGACCTTTTGTTTAGCATTCAAGTACTTATCTTACAGAGTCACAGTGCTTATGCACACACACACACACACACACACA
>NW_006408581.1:12688661-12722580 GCF_000296735.1 Chrysochloris asiatica | reverse complement strand
TGACTCTTATATAGGGTTTCTGAGACTTTAAAATTTTTGCCAGAGCAGAAAGACTCATCTTTCTCTTAAATAGTGACTGGTGGTCTCAAACCGTCAACTTTGTGGTTCTGAATCCAGTGCTTATTCTATGGAGCCACCGTGCTCTCATAAATGCATACACACAAACATATATATATATATAGAGAGAGTATTATATTTCTTTTATCTTGGACATATTATCAGGAAGGTCCAGTCCTTGAAGAATAATATCATGCTTGGTAAAGTAGAGGAAGAGGGTCAGAGTAAAAGAAGAACCTCAAAAAGATGGATTGATACAGTAGCTGCAATAATGGTTTAAAACATTATGAGGATAGCGAAGGTCTGGACAGTGTTTTGTCCTGTTATAAATGGGGTTGCTATGTGTTGGAACTAACTTGAAAGCACTTAAGAACAATCATCTTTCATCTGTTAGTTTGTCATACTGTGGTACCTTGTGTGTTGCAGCGATGCAAAAAAGTATGCCACCAGTATTTTAAATATCAGTAGGGTCAGCAAGATTGGACAGGTTTCATTGAAGCTTCCAGAGTAAAAAGACTAGGAAAAAGGATAAGCAGACTATTTCTGAATGTTTTACCACCAAAAGTCTTACGAATAGGTGTGGAACATTGTCAGGTACAATGAACACATTATGAATAGCATACAAATATTATCAAATATAGTGCCAGAAGTTCAGCCCCTCAGATTAAAAGACTCTCAAATTACAACTGGGGAAGAGCTGCCTCCTCAATGTAAAGTTGACCATGGAATAAATATTTCATGACCTTCATGTGTTGATGGGGCACAACAAAAAACAAGGAGAAACAACTGCAAATATCCATTTTTAACTTAAGTATGAATGCATGAAGTATAAATCTAGGGACAATGGAAGTTGTAAAAAATGAAATGGAATACATAAAGATTGAAATCAAGCATTATAATGAAATATGAAAAGACCTGGAGTTAGAAAACCAAAAGTGAAGAATACACTCAACATTTCTCAAGTAGAAAAAAACTGAAGAAAAAATTCAAGCATCAATTTGAAATATTGAAGGATTCTGTGGGCAAAATATTGAATAACACAGAAAGCATCAAATGAAAATGGAAGGAATACACAGGCACTAAAATAAAAAGTGGTAAAATTTCAACCATTTTAAGAGATAACATACGCTCAAGAGTCATTGGTAATGAAGGATGAAATCCATGATACATTGAAGGCATTGGTGAAAAACAAAGCTTCATAAATTGAGGAAATCGAAATTGAAATCTTTCCACAAATTGAAGCATCACTAGAGGTGATCACTCATCTATGCCAAGAAATTTAGAAGACAGCTACCTGGTCCGCCAATTGGAAAAGATTCATAATTTTGCCCGTTGCAAAGAGAGGTGACCTAGCAAAATACAGAAATCATTGACCTGTATCGTTAATATGTTGTTGTTGGTGGTGGTGATAAGTGTCATAACAACCCTGTACAGGGTTTCCAAGGAGTGGCTGTTGAGCTTGAACTGCCAACCTTATGGTTCAAACTGACTTTTCAGTCCAGTGAAACAATGCACAGCACCACACAAGGACTCCTTTAATACATATTAAAAAATTTGCTGCAGATAATTCAAAAATGTGTGCAACAGTAGAGCAAAAAGGAACTGCCAGAAATTCAAACAGGATTCAAAAGAGGACATGGAACTAGGGAAATCATTACTGATGTCAGATGGATCTTGGCTGAAAGCAGAGAATTCCAGAAAGACATTTGCCATGCAAAGTCTTTAGACTGTATGAATCATTACATTATGAAGAATAACACTGTGTGATAGATAACATTGTGACAAATACTTAATTGTGTTCAAATGGCACCTGTACATAGACCAAGAGGCAGCCATTCGGACAGAACAAGGAGATACTGATTTTAAATTTAGGAAAGGTGTGTGTCAGTGTTGTATCCCTTCATCGTAAGGATTCAATCTGTATGCTGAGCAAATAATCCAGGAAGCTGGAATATATAAAGAAGAACATGGTGTAAGGATAGGAAAAGACTCATGAACTTGCAATGTGCTCATGATACAACCATGCTTGCTGAAAGCAGAGGACATAAAATACTTACTGATAAAGATCAAAGACTACAGCCTTCAGTATGCATTACACTTCAAGGCAAATAAAAGAAATATCCTCATAACTGAAGCAATAAATAACCTCTTGATAAGTGGAGAAAAGACTGAGATTGTTAAAGTCTTCATTTTGCCTCTATCCACAATGAACACTTATGGAAGCAGCAGGCAAGTTATCAAACAACATATTGCATTAGACAAACGTGCTGTAAAAGACCTCTTTAATGTGTTCAAGAGCAAAGGTATCAGTTTTAGTACTAAGGTGCACCTGACCCAAGCCATGGTATTTTAAAAATGCCCTTATAGGTATAGGGGTCCTGGTGTGGCACTGTGGGTTAATGCACCATTCTGCAAAGCCTTTTGAACTACAAGGTTCATGGTTCAAACTCACCAGCTGCTCCTTGGAGACCCTATACAGGGTCACAATGGGTTGGAACCAATTCAACGACACTTAAAAACAACAACAAATAGGTATGTGAAAGTTGAACAAGGTATAAGGAAGACCATAGAAAAATTAATGCATTTGAATTATGATGCTGGAGAAGATATTGAAAACACCATATACTGCCAGGAATAGACTCAAAACTGTGTTGGAAGAAGTAAAATCAGAATGTTCCTTAGAAGTGAGGATGGAGAGACTTCATCTTCCATACTTTGGACATGTTGTTAGGAAGGGTCAATCCCTGGTGATGGACAGTATGCTTGATAATGTGGTCAGCAAAAAAAGGAGAGCCTCATTTAGATGGACTGACAGCAGCAATGGCTTAAAATGTAATAACAATTGTAAGACTGGCCCAGGAGTAGGCAGTGTTTCGTTGTGCCGTGTGTATAGGGTCTCTATGAGTTGGAACCAACTTACTATCACCTAACAACAATAACACACACACACATATATAAAATAAACAACAATTACGTTTCAAAACAGTTTGTAATAAATGATTTTTAGCTTTTCTGGTTCTTGCAGATTATCATTTTATATTAAAAAGTAAAGATATCTGTATTTAAAAATAACTCCATTGACACATAAGGTGAAATTAATGTATTATTGATAATCTTCAAATGAATGATATAATAAGGAAAATATTGATTTTTTTTTTTTTTAGAAGGTGTCTCATTTTTCTTATTTCACAGAAGACTGATGCAGGTTCATGAGCCTATCAATATCATTTGAATTAATGCATATTCCTTACTATTGATTGCTTTAACAATGATTGTCATAACTGATTTATGGGCACTTATGCCTGTTAAATATTTTAAAAGGTAAATATCAGATTTGTATATATAAGTAGATTGATGTGAATAAACAACAGAGCTAGATGTTAACATTATGTCTTTTGATTTAATCCATATTGTAGTATATTATGCAAGATGCATTTTTAAGATAGCAGCAAAAATCTAACTATAAATTGGTATTAGATCATAGCACTCACTTCACTGAAGTGCTTGCCTTTATATAACACTGTGTTTTATATTTTAACATAGTGTATTTTGTGTTGCTCAGAAATGTACCTATCTAATATCTATGAATAAAAGTGAATCTTTTAAACAAAAAATAAAATTAGAGTAAGACCATATTATACTGAAAATAAATTTGCTCCTATTGTTTAGAATAATTTAAGACATGAGATTATTCTTCTTAATTTCAACATTATATGGTGACAGATACCCAATACTTCTCTCAAATGAGAAGAGGGTATGATGGTGTGGGAGTCAGTTAAAGAGTTTACACATATGTCATCTTGTATTTACTACAAAAGTAGCTTTGATATGAGATGTGATGTTGTTCTTATTAGTTGCCATAGAGTACTTCCAATTTATGATGATTTTATGATCTAGAATGATAAATTCTTAATCTAGTGCCATCTTCCTGACAGATGGGCAGTGTATGAGATGTAATTTCTTTACAATTATTTACCAAGAACCTACTTTTTTTTCCTCAAAGGTTAACACCATTTTTTTTTTTTTTTTGAGTAGTCATATGTTGTTGTTGAGTGGCATCAAATCAGAGCCAATTCATAGATACCCTGTATATAGTTTCCAACGTATGGCTGGTGGATTTAAACTACTGATCTTTTGGTCCTCAGTCCAATGCTTATCCTATAGTGCCATTAGTTCAAGTGTAAAATTAAATAATTTTTGTTAAATTTACAAAAATTTGTAAACATTACTGCAATCTAATTTTGGAAATTTTCCATTATCTCAAAAAGATATCTGGTGTCCCTCCCTTTTCCTATTGCAGTCCTGGACAACCAGTAATCTAGTCTCTATCTCTATACATTTCCCATTTCTGGGCATTTTATATAAATGAACTCATAAAATACGGAGTACTTGCATCAGAATGCTTACATTTAGCATAAAGTTTAGAGATTCATACATGTTTGATCATGTATCTGTACTTTATTTTTATTGCCAAATAGAATTCCATTGTATAGTTATATCATAACTTTTTATTAGTTCACTGGTTGATGGATACTTTTCTTTACACATTAGGCTATTATGCTAAGGCTGCTATGATGATTTTAAAAATCATTATATGAACTTGCTTTTATTTCTTTAGGGTGTATTACTAAGAATGGAATTACTGGGTCATATGGTAAATCTAGGGGAACTTAGTGGCTCTGTAGGATAAACACAGACCTGAGAACCACAAGGTTAGCAGTTCAAGCCCACCAGTCAATCCATGGGAGAAAGATGAAGCTTGCTGCTCCCGCAAAGATTTAAAGTCTCAGAAACCCTATACAGGGTTGCTGAGAGTCAGAATCGGCTTGACAGAACTTAACAACAGAGAGCTTGCTGGAGGGAGAAGCTAATTAGGACAGCAAAAGAGGGAGAATGATCGGTGGACAGCCAGCTAGACATGCTGCAACTATGTTGTGAGCAGCTTTGGCAATAGAATGTGACCTGACAGAGCAGATTCACACAGGAGACAGGAAAGGTGTGATTTCTTCTTTTATCCCTGCTCCTTTGGTAATCAGAGGTGTGGCCAGCTGCCACTCTCATAGGTCCCCAGCATAGCTCCTACTCTTTTGGAGCAAAGTGGTTGGGAACCACTCAGTGTGAGGCAGAGGCCAGCCATACCAGTTTGTTGCCTGGATTCAGGCATACTCTACTCCAGACCTATAGAACCTGCAAAGCCAATGGCTAGCATTTAAACAGGCACCCTGCCCTCAGTTGCCCTGTGGCCTAAACCAGTTTCTTCTAGGGCCTCCACAAACTACTGCTGAATTAAGTGCTCTGTACATAGATAATACTGAAGCCAACAGGAACTCCATTTAGGGTCAGGAACTCTGCAGTCACATCCCTCCTACACCCACCTTAAGAAGTCTGTGGCTTGCAGGAACATGCAATCATCAATTAAATACAAATACGACAATTCCCAAATCCCAAAATGCTCACTCAAAGAAATAAGAAAGAGTCGTTCATACAAATGACCAGGATGCAAAGCCAAAAAAACATTTCTGAAGAAGGAAAGGTAATGGAATGAACTGAAAAATAATTCAAAAGAACAATATTTGGGTGCTTTCAAAGGTTTGACAGAAAGTTTGAAGAAAACACAGAAAAAAACTTTAGAAGAATTCAGGACAATGTTATAAGAAAAAATAGACAAAATAAATGCAGAACTTGAACAAACAAAACCTGCAATTAGAAATCCAAAAGCTTAATATGAGATTTCAGAAATGGGCAAAATGTTGAAAGGGCAAGATAAAAGATTCCAAGCAATTTTAGTGAACAAATTTAGTGAGGAAGCAACATTAGTGAAATTGGAAAGAAATCTTTCAATACTAGTATGTTCAAAAAACAATAATAATAATTTTTTAAAAAATGAAATAGCTGAAGAAAGTCTAAGAATTATGAGGGACACCATAAAGAAGAACAACCTACCAGTGATCAGAATGCCAGAACAGGAAGAAGCAATAAATAGCACAAAGAAAATTGTCAGAGTTTTTGGAAGAACTCTTTCCTAGCATCATGAAAGACCAGTAGATAAGCATTGTTGTTAAGTGCTGTCCAGTCATTTCTGACCCAGAGCAGCCCTGTGTAGGGTTTCTAAAGAGCAGCTGGTGCGTTGAACCACCAACTTTGTGATTCAAACAACTTTGTAGTCCAGCGCATTAGTCCACAGAGCTATATCAGGACTCCTAGATAAGCATACAAGAAGCTAAACCAACCCCAAACAAGATAGATCACAAACTTTCTAAAACCAAAGACAAGGAACGAATCCTGAGTGTAGCTCAGGAAAAGCAAAAAGTTACCTACAAAGGAGAACCAATAAGACTAAGCTCTGATTTCTCAGCAGATGGTAGGCACACAAGAAGGCAATGGGGTGACATACAAACGTCTGGAAGAAAAAAATATTGCCAACCAAGAATCATGTATCCAGCAAAATTGTCCTTCAGATAAGATGGAGGAATTAGGCAAGTTTCTGATAAACAGAAATTAAAAACCAAATATTATAAAAAATGCTAAGGGGTATTTCTAGTTTTCTATGCTTTCAGCCAAGATACATCTGAATCAACAATGATATCCCTCATTCTACATTCTCTTCTGAGTCCAGTTTGAATTTCTAGAAATTCCCTGTTGATGCTTTGCTGTAACTGCTTTGTTGGATCACATTTTTTTTGTATGGACATGAATATGGAACTAACATGAAAACCATTATTCACCTACCATACTTTATTTAATTTTATCCCTTTTTAAGAATTCAAGAGAAGAAAAGGGAGCCAATATATATCTGTATCATTTGTTATATTTGCCTCATTTATTTTTATAATTTTATGTACTTTTCATTTCTTCTAATGGAATTAAATTGCCACATAGTTTCATTTCCTTTTTAAATACATCTTTGCCACTCTATGTTGTGTTATTATGATCAAATATAAGGATACCTGGTAGTGTGGTGGTTGAGCACTTTACTAACTGAAAGTTTACTTGTTTGAATCCACTATCCAATCCTCAAGAGAAAGATGTGGAAATCTACTTCTTTAAAGACTGTTGTTGTTGTTGCTGTTGCTAAGTGCCGTTGAGTGAGTTCTGACTCATAATGACCCCGTATAGGGCTTAAAAGGAGATGCTGGTGAGTTTGAACCACTGACCTTGTGGTTCAAACTGATATTGCAGTCCAGTTCTTTATACCACAGTGCCATACCAAGAGTCCATTGTAAAACCATTATAGGACTGTGAACCATAAGGTCGGCAGTCCAAATTCACCAGCTGCTCCTTAGAAACCTATACAAGGGCACATAACAACATTGTAAAGATTATAACCTTGTTAATACTATGAAAAAATCCTCCCCTATCCTATTACATGGTAATGGGTTTGGGGTTTTTATAGATTATAAGGCTTGATATTGCAAAAATACCAGAGTAAGCCAAAAAGTATTTCTAAAAAAACTATAGAAACTTTACTAAACAAAAACACCAAAATGTGAAGCTATCCTCCATCTAGATCTATATACTTCAGAATGTGGTGTTTCCACCTCGCTACCCCTTCCCTGAAGAATTTTGTACTGTTCGATTTACACCTTATTAAATGACAGTTTTGGCATCCTTGATGGAACTCAAATCTTGGCCCTTTTACATGTTCTTTTAGTTTTGGGTACAAAAAAGATGTTTGAAATGGGAAGATAAGACTGTAGACTGAATGGAATTAGGATTCACAATAGAATTCATGAAGGACAGCCCTTATTACCCTGGATGAGTGAGTTCATGCATAATTGTGATGGGAAAAAATTATTTTGTGCAACTTTTCTGCCCTTTTTCACACCAATATAGTTATCAGTTTTCTTAAAATGTTATATAACTCTCATGACTGTTCTGTGTCATTCAATAAAACTTATCAAGTTTATCCCAGTTGGAATTCATCATTGTAAACCAGTCACCATAACTCTCTGATCTGTCTTCCTTGAGTTTAACTGATCCTCTTGGAAGTTGCTGTTTTGATGAGGCATTGCTCTCAGAATTATACTGGTAAATCCAAGACTGGTCTCAGTTTAGATTTGTTCTTAATATTATCTTCATTAGTTTCTATATTCCTTAAGAAAAGACTGATGGAAACAGCAGCTCTTGATAGTACCTTATCTTTGCCTAACGCATTTAGCATCCATACAGCCATAAGTTTTCTGAGGCCAAGATGTTCACTTAAAGTTGAAAATGCCCAACCATGTTAGTTCTCAACTTTAGTTGCTATAGAATCAATGGTAATTCTAAGGTATTCTTCCACAATTTCTGGACTTCAGCCACTGTTTCCTAATTCTTTGAGTTGATGGTCTTCCCTTTCTTGGCTCAGCTGTGAAATATTCATTGAACTGCTGATCCATCTAATAACTGGTGTTTTATTTTCAGCAGCATGACCATAAAGTTATATCATATTTAATTGATTTGAAAACATGACTCTTTTAGTTTTGTTAAAAGTTGGATACTACCATTGATCTTAAAACTTTTTATTTCCCCCATGGCACAAAATTTCCTTGTTTTGATAGTCTTCTAATAGAGTTCTGGTGTGTCACTATAGAATAAAGCAGTAGATTGTTAAACACAAGGCCCACAGTTCAAATCCACCAGTTGCTCCTTGGAAACCCTATACAGTGTCACTGTGAATCTGAACTGACTCTATTTAACAGCAACAATAACAAAATGATGACAAGCATATTACTGAGAAACTTGTCTGTAGCCAGCCACTGATCATAGAGGCATGTTCAAATACATCTTGTTTGGAATAAATCCATGCTTGCATGAACTGGAACCCTACTAGTGAGACTTTTTACTTACTCTTGTATATTTGTATGCACATGTACATATGTGTGTGAGTGTGAATATAAACTGGCATCTTCTAAAGATATGAGTCTTGATAATGGCAAGTATAGGTAATTCTAGAAGACAGTAACAACTGTATAGTAAGCATGAAGTGGTATCTTATTGTAGTTTTGATTTGTATTTCGCTAATAACTAAATGAACAAAGATGTCAGTTTGAAGACTAATGTGTGTGCCTAATAAAAGCTATGGTATTTTCAATCACCTCTATGCACGTGACAATTGTACAGTGGTTGAGGAAGACTGTAGAAGAATTGATGCATTTGAGTTATGGTGTTTGAAGATAAACTTAAAAGTACCATGGACTGTTGTTAACAAACCAAATCTGTTTTGGAAGAAATACAGCTAAAAGGCTTCATGGAAGCCACGATGGCAGAATTGGTCTTTCATACTTCAGACATATTGTCAAGAGAGACCAGTCCCTGGAAAATCATAACATGTTGGGTAAAATGGAAGGTCGGAGAAAAAGAGGAAGACCCCAGTGAGATGCATTGGCACAGTGGCAGCAATGGTGGGCTCAAATGTAGCAACAATTTTGAAATTGACACAGGACTGGGCAATGTTTCCTTCTGTTGTGTATAGGGTCAGTATGAGTCAGTACTGACTAGATGCCACCTAACAACAACTAAAAATGTCAAAATGTATCTATTTGCTTTTTGTCTATTTGAAATAATGTGTATTCTTTGAAATACTGTGTATTCAGGTACTTTGCTTATTTTTAATTGAACTTTTAATTTAATATTGATTTGTAAGAGGTCTTTATATGTTCTGGATACTAGACCCTTGTCAGGTAGATGGTTGGTAAAGATTTTCTATAATTTTGCTTATCTTTTCACTTTCTTGATGATGTTCTTTGAAGCACAAAAGTTTTAAATACTTATTAATTTCAAATTACACAGAATTTTCTTTTGTTGTTTGTGGTTTTGGTGTCTTATGAGGAATCCTTTGATATATCATAGGTTAGGAAGATTCAAATATTTTTAAAAGAATTTTATAATGTTAACACTTATATTTTTATTTTGTATCCTTTTTGAATAAATGTTTGCATATAGTCTTAGTTAAGAATCCAGCTTCATATTTTGGCATGTGGCTATTGTGTTATTGCAGATCCATTTGCTAAAAACACTCTTCTTCCCACATTAAATGGCCTTGACCTCTCTGTAAAAAAGCAGCTGACAACTGGGTTTACATATTCTCAATTCTATTCTATTGTTTCTTATGTTGATCTCTGTATTAACAGTAGAGTACTGGTGTGATGCAGGATCAAGATGCCATAGGATAGCTGGACTGTTAACCCAAGGTCAGTGGTTTAAACTCAATAGCAGTTCCTCAGAATCCCTATCCAGGGTGGCTTTGAGTTGGAATTGACTCTACAGTCCACAACAAGAAGAACCACATTGCCTTATTACTATAGCTTTATAGTAATTTTTAAAATTGCAAAGTGTTATTTCTACTATGTTGTTCTTAAATTTTAAGCTTTTTTTTTTTGCTATTTTGTAACTCTTGCAATTTTATATTCATTTTATACTCTTTTTCTATTTCCTCCAAGTAGTCATTTCTGTGTCTGATAGACAATTTGATAAGAATTCCCACCTTAACAGTATTAAATCTTCAGCTACATAAATAGAATATTTTCCCATTCATTTATATCTGCTTGAATTACTTTCAACAATGTTCTGTACTCTCAGAGTATGAGTTTTTCACTCCTTTTGTTCGCTTTATTCCAAAGTAGTTTATTTTTTGTGCTACTGTAAATGGAATTTTTTCTTAATTTTATTTTCTGATTATTTATTGCAAGTGTACATTAATTTATTTTATTACTTTCTTACCTGCCACATTTCTGAATTTAGTTTTGATAGCTGTTCTTTTTTTTTAAAGTGAATTCTTTACACTTTAATTATTATTATAATCATTGCCTCTGTATTGGTTTTTAAATTAATATCTTTAGCTTGAATGATGTTATCAGCCTGAATGACTTCCCTTAATATTTTTGGTCAAGCAGGTTCTTTAGCAAAAAATTATCTCAACTTTGGTTTTTCAGGAAAACTCCATTTTGTCTTCATTTCAATAATAGTGATTTGCTAGCTGTAATACTTTTAGTTGAGCTTTGTTTCTTTATTCATTTTTTAGTATTTTGAATGTTGTTTAGTATTTTTTTTTCTAATGAGAAGTCGGCTGATAATCTTACTGGAATTCCCTTTTATATAATGAGGTTTGTGTTTTGTTTTATTTTTCTCTTACCCTCTCAAACACGTTACCTTCAACTTGAAACATTTTGACTTCATGTGTCAGCTTCTGGAATATTTTGCATTTGACCTTCTTGGATACACATAAAAATGTTTAACATCAAATGTGGCAACTGTTGTTGTTATTGTTAGGTGTCAAGTAGGTGTCAAGTAGGTGCCGATTCATAGTGAACCTGTATAGGGTTTCCAAGGAGCTGTTGGTGAGCTTGAACCATTAACCTAGTCATTCAAACTGACTTTGTAGTTCTACAGTACCACACCAGGACTCCTCAAAATTTGTTCTGTCTGTTTCTTCTCTCCTTTTTCTTTTTGGCAGTCCCAAAAGCTTTTGTTGGTGCTCTTAATGTCTCACATTTTCCTGAGATTCTGTTAAACTTTCTTCATTGTTTTTTCTCTCTGGTCTTCAGATGGCCTTTATTTATATTATTTTTTAAAAATATTGTTATTTATATTATTCTATCTTAATGTTTGATGATTCTATTTCTATCAATTCACATCTATTGGTGAGAACCTCTAATGAAATTTCATTTCAGTTCTTAATTTTCAATTCTAGAAATGCCATTTTTAATAAATTCTGTGTCTTTGTTGATATTACCTGTTTAACAAGACCTTGTCATCATTTGTTGTTTTGTTGTTAAGTGCCTTCAAGTCAGTTCTAGCTCAGAGCAAACATAACGATGATCCAGTGCTTATCATACTGTGCCATACCAGGACACCATCATGTTGTTGTTGTTATGTGCCATGGCGTCAGTTCTGACTCATACTTTCCTTTAAATTTTTAGACTTCTTTTTTAGTTGTTTTTTTTTATTTAACACACATTTGAAATGTTGTAGTTAGGTGATATCAAGTGGGTTCCAAATCATAGCGACCCAGTATAGAGTTTCTGATGAGCAGCTGGTGGATTTGAACTGCTGACCTTGTGATAAACTGTCCAATGCATATCCTACAGTACCACACCAGAACTCCAAATAGTTGCTTTTTATTTTCAAGGTACGAGAATAAGTGAAAGCAAACTGAGGCTCACTGTAGCTCTATAGGATAAACACTGGACTGCAAACCACAGGTTGGTGGTTCCAGCCCACTGCTCATTGGGTGTTCTACACAAGAAAAATGAGGCTTTTTGCTCCTGCAAAGACTTGGAAACCTGATGCCATATTCCTATGAGTCGAAACAGACTATGCTTCACTCAACAACAACAACAACAAAGTGAAATAAAGTACAAAAGCATATAAACCTTTATCAAACAAAAATAACTCCATATGAAGTCTTTATTTCTCAACATGTCCTCCATCTAGGTATAGACACTTCTGAAAGGGTGTTACCATCTTTCTATGCATTCCCTGAAGAATTTTGTGATTGTTAATTTACACCATGTGACAACAGCAGTTTTGGTGTCCTTGAGGGATTCAAATAGTGTCCCCTTTAAATGTTCTTTGAAATTTGGAAACAAAAAGAAACTTCAAGGGACAAGATCAGGGCTGCAAGACTTAAGGGTAAGTTTCTCCAATGAAATTCTTGAAGTACAGCTCTCTTCCTTCCTTCCAAGAATGAGTGAATACATTGATATGATGGGGAAAAAATGTTTTGCACAAATATACTGGCCTTTCTCACCAATGCCAGCTTTGCATTTTATTCAAACTTCTTCATAATAAGTCAATGTGATCATCCTGTGTTTTTTGAGCAAATGTATCAAGATCACCCCTTTGACATCCTACAAAATGAGTTACCATAACTTTCTGAGCTTATCTCTTTGCCTTGAATTTAATTGATCCAGCAGACCTCCTTTTAAATCAGTTCGGATCAGATTTTTCTCTCAGAGTCATAGTGGTAAACCCAAGACTTGTTCTCAGTTATAATTCATTTGATAAAAGTGTCTTCATTAGCTTCAATATTGCTCAGCAGACTGATGAAAAGGTCAGCTTTTTGAGCTAGCTGATGTTTGCACACCTTTGGTACTTTGCTGAAGCAAAGATGTTTGCTTACAATTGAAAATACCAACTGGGTGAGATCCTGACTTCAGTAGCTATCAGTCAATGAAAATGTTATAATCTTTTCCTGGATTTCAGTCACAGTTTTTTCTTTTGTCAAGATTGATGGTCTTCCTTCTTTTGGTTTATTTTTTAGGTCTTCCCTACCTTCCTTAAATGCTCTATCCATCTGCTAACTGTTTTATGTGTGGCAGCATTTCTGTAAACATGTTGTAAAACTTAAATAACTTGGGAAGATGCACATTTGAATTTTGTTAAAAACTCCATATTAACCCTGACCTCAAATTCACTCCACCCCCTGGCAGAAAAAAGCACACTTTTTTTGTTGTTTTTGAAAGCACCTTAATGAGACTAAGATAAGTACACTGTTGAGAGAACTTGTCTTCAGCCACCTCTGATATGATTAAAGAGATTTTTCCCACCATAGTTTGTTAGTGATAAACTAATGTATGAACTAGTAACAATACTCTTAGACTTACCTTCCTATAAGATGCACATGCTTATTTCTTTGCTACCTCATAACTTATTTTCTTAAAAACTGGTCATTTTAGGTAATTTATTGCAGCAATCTAAGATACCGACGCTGCCCCAGGAATCATGTTGTGTTGCTCACTTAGTCATTTATTGTTTTGACTGAAATAACCCTATGATGACTATTTCTTTTTAAATATGTGTTCCATAATATTGTTGCTAAGATTGCTTTGCTGGTTTTTATCTTTAGCCTGACTACCTAGCAGTTACTCTGGAATAGTTGTTGTTGTTGTTGTTGTTTTTGTTAGGTGCCATCAAGTTGGTACCGACTCATAGGGACCTTATGCGCAGCATAATGAAACACTGCCCGATCCTGGGCCAACCTCACTACTGTTGCCACACTTGAGTCCATCGATGCTTCCACTTGGCCTATCCATCTCATTGAGGTCTTCCTCTTTTTCTCTGACTCTGCACCTTACCAAACATGATATCCTTCTCCAGTGACTGGTCCTTCCTGACAATATGTCTGAAGTATGAGAGATGAAGTTTGGCCATCTTAGCTTCTATGGAGCATTCTGACTGCACTTCTTCCAAAATGGATCTATTGGTTCTTTTTGCAGCCATGGCACTTTCAACATTTTCTTCCAATACCATAACTCAAAAGCACCATTTCTTCTACGGTCCTCCTTATTCACTGTCCAGCTTTCGCATGCATATGAAAATACTATGGCTTGGGTCAGGCGCACCTTTGTTCTCAAGCTGACATCCTTGCTCTTCAACACTTTAAAAAGGTCTTGTGCAGCAGATTTGCCTAATGCAATACATTGCTTAATTTCTTGACTGCTGCATCCGTGAGTGTTGATAGTTGATCCAAGAAGAATGAAGTCCTTGACAACTTCAATCTTTTCTCCGTTGATAAAACTGTTGTTTATTGGTCCAGTGGTGAGGATTTTTGTTTTCATTACATTGAGATATAATCCATACTGAAGGCTGTGCTCTTTGATCTCCATCAGTAAATGTTTTAAGTCCGCTTCACTTTCAGCAAGCAAGGTTCTATCGTTCACATATCACAGGTTGTAGTAGAAGCCAGTTATTATTCACAAATTGGCCTTACTCCTCCTGAAACTGTTAGATTCAACTTCTTATTGGATGTATGTTGTTGTTAAGTGCTTTGAGTCAGTTCTGACCCATAGCAACCCTGTATAGGGTTTCTAAGGAGCAGCTGGTGAGTTTAAACTGCTGACTTTGCAGTTCAAACAGCTTTGCAGTTTGGCGCATTAACCCACAGCACCATACCAGGATGTATAGATGATGGAATATTTCAAGAATTGAAATCCCACACCTGTATTTAATCCAAGATGATTAGTTTGGATTTTCCCTACATTATCACTTGTTAGATGGTGAGCATATTCATCCAGACTACCAGGAATGTTTGTATTTTATTTTAAATTTTGATCTTTGTGGTTGCTTCTGTTCAGAGCAGCTTATTGATCAGTCATTTTTAGCTAGAACCTGTGCATAGAGCACACATTCTAGTGAGATTTTATACTTTTTGTGATCGTTTTTGATAGTTCTGAGTATGGCTTTGTGAATGTTTTTAATTCTTTTCCATGTCTTGCTTTGCTCATTCCTAAGTAGATTCAGCCTAGTGTTTGCACACAGCACTGTTAACCTGTAGGGTTTACACTCATCCTAGCAGTCTTCTGTTCAACTCTTTCCTTGGTTCTTTCTGTTAAACTTCTGACTGTTTTGTCATTTTACCATTGCACTTTTTTGCTGCTAGTGTTAAGGAGCTCTGAGTACCTTTAAGTTACTCTTTATCAAGATCCTTATTGTGTTTTACATCTCTTTTTTGACATAGACTTTTTCTTGGTGTAGTGGTTATGAATCAGGTTGTGAACCGCAAGGTCAGCAGTTTGAAACTACCAGCTGTTCCTCAAGAGAAAGATGAGGCTTTCTGCTCCTGTAAAGATTTACAGCCTCAGAAACCCTGTACAGGATCACTATGGGTCAGAAATGACTAGACAGGACTTAACAACAACAACAACAACAACTCCTAACAAAGCCCCAGGCAGAGTTGTGAATCTTTCTGTTCTTATGATATGTCTCTCCCCTCTGTACCACTGCATAAAGACTGGGAGAAGAGGCAGCAGTTAGTTACTTTTGGTGTGCTGCTACAGGTTAGTGAGCTGAATTGCAAGGTCAGTTTGAACTGCAAGGTGGGCAGTTTTAGTTCACCAGCCACTCCTCAGAAACCCTATACAGGGTCATTATGAGTCAGAACCCACTCTATAGCACTTAACAACAACAGCTATGTGAGATGTGAGAGCTACTCCCATCTTCTTGACTGATGCCTCCAGGAAACAGCCAGCTGCCATATTGAGATTGAAGTCCGGTATTCTCACCTGTTGTGCCTGAGTCGTCACTTTTGCCTGATGGTTGGTCTAAGTGAAAGAATGTAGCACTGGTCCTTTTGGATATGCGTGCTCCAAATACAGATCTGACAGTCAAGGCCTGGGGAATATCAGAAATCTCAGTGGCACACTAATTTCAGGGTAAACTTTTGTTTGCACTGGGAACTGAAAAGAGAGTGAACTGGAATAGACAGTGAAGAGAGGATATGAGTTGTGGTTCAAATGCCACATATATTACTGTTTTGACTAAAAATGAGTAGTTTTTATTGAATTAATTATATTTTATCAAATGACAGTCTCCATTTTCTATATCTTTTTAGAAAAATGTTCAAAAACTTTAAAATTATTTTAAAATATAATTTGCAGTTAAATGGTTGTTTGATTGGGGAGAAAGTTAGTCATGCTTCCTACTTTGCCATTCCAGAAAGTCTTTCTCTTGAGGAACTTACTTTCAAAACTTACATAGTTACAATTAAAAAAAAAAAAAAAAACCAAAAAACTATAAACTCTTTTGAGGCCTGAGTTTATTTGGGGTATGAACTCATAAGGAATTCAAATATGGTGAACTTTTATAAATAATATTAAATACATTCATATGTTTCCATTAAATTTTATAGATGGATGAGTGAAAATGCAAAACTTAGAACATCATCAATCATTGTTGTTAAGCGCTGTCAAGTTGGTTCTGACTCATAGTGACCTGAACTGCCGACCTTTAGGTTAAAATCAAACTTGTAGTTCAGGTGCTTATTCTTACAGTGCCATGCCAGACTCTCTTATCAATTAATCAAGAAATAAGTGAATATTTTTACAAGAAAAAATTTACTACAATGGTATTACATGTTTATTGATCTTTAAAAAGTGTTCACTTTAAAACATCTTAAAAAGTTATATTTTTGTGATAAAATAGCAAGTAAAATACCATCCACCCAAACCAAAATAATTGTTATCATAAATTTTAATTGATAATTTATAATTCAATTACTCATCATATTTCACATGAGTTCATATTTATATCTATACTAAGGAGCTCTGGTAGTGTAGTGGTTACGAATCGGGCTGCGAACCTTAAGGCCAGCAGTTCGAAACTACCAGCCGCTCCGCGGGAGAAAGATGAGGCTTTCTGCTCCCGTAAAGATTTACAGCCTCGGAAACCCTGTACAGGGTCGCTATGGGTCGGAACCGACTCGATGGCACTTAACAACAACAACAACAACAACATAGATATGAATAGATAGTTTACAATCTTATTGTTTCAAACATTTGTTCCATGATTCCCTTTAGTTCTTACATCATTGCTCATGGTATGGTGTAGGTGGACAAAATTTGGGTAACCCTTTTGATGTTACCACTGATTTTTTGTTTCAAAATTGGTTTAGATACTATGCATAATGCAAATAACCATGTAATTATTTTGAATTTACAATGTATTTACTATGTAATTGCATAGTAAGTGCCATATAATTACAAGATGATTACATGATTATTTCTGCCTTTTACACAGCTTTAAAAGCAAAAGATTTTGTTGCAATTATTATTTCTATTTATTGGCAAGTGTTACATACTCGGTAACAAAACATTTATCATATAATCCACCAAAAAGGCAACTGTCATTGGCTATTTTAGCTTGCAAAATTGTATTTAAAAGTTATTGCACATGAGAAATTAGACATAAATGCATAGTTTTATTTCACTAAGGAAGCTGATTATGCCATATCATTCTATTAAAGTGCTATGATTGTGTATGTTTGGTTGGAGTGCTGCATTTAAGATTTATTCATTTTTTAATATTCCAAGAAATTTTTCATTGGTTATTTTGGGGAGATTGTCAATATTAAAAGTTAATATGATATTAAAATTAAAATATTAAATTTTTTAAATAATAAATACTTATGATCATAAAGGAGTCGTGGTGTGGCACTGTGGGTTAATGTGCCAGACTGTAAAGCCATTTGAACTGCAAGATTGGTAGTTCAAACTCACCAACTGCTCCTCAGAAACCCTACACAGGGTTGCTATGGGTTGAAATTGACTCGACGGCGCTTAACAACAACAACAACATGATCATAAAACTAATCATGCTATATGTTTTAACTCTTTGCTCATGCTTTTAAAATAAAACAAACTTCTTGAGAATAAATTGTTTTTCAGTAGCAGTATTAGATAGTAAAATAAAGTATGTCATAGTAATTATTACTCTTGAGTTCATTCTACTCATAATGATTATCTAGGACATAGCAGAACTGTCCCATAGGATTTCCAAGACTGTAATCTTTACAGAAGATGACTGCTACATCTTTCTTTCACAAAGCCACTGATGGGTTATAATTATTACTGTTTCTGGTGACAGTCAAACACTTAATTTCTGTGCCACAAGGGTTCCTTATCAAAGTACACGGTGTAAATAATATCTCACATTAGGATGGTGCATTTGTTACATTATTGCTGTTGTTAAGTACCATCTAGTCTGTTAGCACTCATAGTGACCCTGTCTAGGATTTCTGAGGAGCAGCGGATGAGTTTGAACTGATGAGCTATCAGTTAGCAGTCCAGGGCTGATCCTGTGGTTTCACAGGGGGATTCCATTATTGCAATTAATATTATCATTAACTAAAATCTATTCTGCCTAGGTTTTACTTAATGTCCTTCCGCAAAGATTTAAAGCCTCAAAAACCCTATACAGGGTTGCTATGAGTCAAAACCAACTCAAGGGTACTTAACTACAGCAGCAATAATGTTCCAAGATCTTATTCAGGAAACCACAGCCCATTTAAGTAGTAACATCTTATTTACTTTCAACATGACATACTTTCTTTCTTTTTGATTACCTTGATAGTTTTGCAAAATATTGTTGTTAGGCACAGTTGAGTAGATTCTGACTCACAGCAACCTTGTCTAGGATTTCTGAGGCTATGAATCTTTACCAGAGCAGGAAGCCTCATATTTCTCCAAGAGAGTGACTACTGCCTTGTGGTTAACTGTCCATTGCTTGTGCTTTAGTGTTACAAGTGCTCCTTAATTTTGAAGACTACTAGACAGCTATTTTGTTAAATATCCTTTAAAGGTGATACGACTGGTGTTCCTCATGATAAGTTTAGGGTCATGGATTTTTGTAATCACATAAGTAAAATACATTCTCATCATCAGTGGTATTTGTCATCAACACAACTTGCTTTCTGTTGACTCTAATGATGATCACCTGGTTCCTGAGAGTAAGCTACTCTAATGAGTAAATTTCTTACAGCGCTCATTAGAAAGAAGTCACTATGCACATCCCACATTTTAGGATTAGAAACTTATGCTCAATATCACTGAAAGCAGAGTATTACATAATTTACTTGAAATTCTTCTGCTTGGGAGATGTGTTCATTTATACTATTTATTTTATCATTATTTATATCAGTATGAATTCAAGGAAATTTATTATTTTTTCATTTGGTTATAATTTAATACTACTTTATCTTTGTTGCAGCTTAAATTACTTCAGTTTTAGTCATTGGAAATTCTTTCACTTAATTGCTGTGTCCTTTTGATGCATCTCCACATCGTGGGTTTAAAAAAACTCTTTTTTAGCGTTTTTTTTTCTTCCTTCCATTACAAGATGCTCTAGGCTCATTTTGTCTATTTTCTTTCCTAGACTTGGAAGCAAAAAATTCTGCAAAATGTTTAGGTTTCTTTTATTATAAATGATATTATATATGTGAACATGTATACATATGTGCATATATACACACATAGTCTTCAAAAAGTTCATGGAAAATGGAATTAAAAGGGACAAAAGAATCTAAATGTATCACAAAATAGGCATGATGTTATAAGTGAAAACTTGGGCACTTACTTGGCTTATTATTACCAGAGTGTCACTGTTTCTAAGCTTCTATAGCTAAAAGAGTAGGAGAAACATGTATATGTAATAAGCCAAATACGTACACATATCTGTAAGTACCGTTCCTATATGTAATTGGAGTCTTCGTGTCATAGTGAGTCATACATTTGGCTGTTAACCAGAGAGTCATCAGTTTGAATCCATTAGTTGCTCTACAGGAGAAACATGAGGATTTTTGTTTCCATTAAAAAATTTCAGCCTCATCAAAAATGGGGGCTGTAAAGGCACAAAGTGACAGGCTTATAAGTTTTCACATTCGTGCTTAGTTTAAGAATGATAGTGATAAGGTAGAATCCCCACTGAATAATTTTCCTTTCTCCAGATGGATCTGGTGAAAGGGGATGGGGGATGATGCTGATAGGATTTTATGATTCAACTATAAGTAATTTTTAGCAGGATTCATTGTGATAATCACAACTGCTATTGTAGAAGATGTGTAACTAAAAGGTGGGAGTAGTTAATCTTTCATTTCAGGAGTAGATGATACCAGGACAATCAAGAAGGAAAAGCATGAGTGGAGCATGAGCTCCTACCTAGTGAAGCAGCGACAGCAGAGACAGTGGCAGAGGTGATGTCATGGAGACAGAGAACGCCTATGAGCTCTAGGCCCATGGACTGAGTAAGGCTGTGTGCCTGTGGGCAGAGGCTGTCTTGTAGAATATGCCCTTAGGATATGTAAATGAATACGTATTTTTTACATCAAATGTTTTTGCTTTGTTCACTTGTGAAATATAAGATGCAAAAGGGAAATCATGGGGAAGAAGCAGGATAACTTGTTACAGGGAGGTGACTGTAATCATTGAGATGAAACAAAGCCTATGATTTGTTAAATATAAAGCTGATGGTCTCGTCTGGTAACTTTCACTCAATTCACAATAAAAAGTAAAAAAATCGAAGGAGCAAAAAATTACAGCCGCGGAAACTCTACACAGGTTTGTTATGAGTCGAAACTGATTTGCTGGCACACAAGAACTACATATGTAATTACAAGTATCTAAATAAAGCAAAGGAGCTCTGGTAGCGTAGTGGTTACAAATCGGGGTGGGAACCGCAAGGTCAGTGGTTCAAAACTATCAGATATTCCGCGGGAGAAAGATGAGGCTTTCTGCTCCCGTAAAGATTTACAGCCTCGGAAAACGTGTACAGGGTCGTTATGAGTCGGAACAGACTCCATGGCACATAACACCACCAACAAATAAAGCAAAAACTCAATTTGCTTATTTTTACTCAAAATATATTTCTACTGCTATCCCACTTTCTAAACTGTAACCTCCTGAGAAATAACTTTATCAGTGGAAGCACAATATTTATACACACATTTCTATGGTTGTTATTCTTGCTTTTACTCTTACTAGCTCCACGAATTTCCCAAATTCCTTATTTTAATAACATTTTCTCCACCACATTTCATTAGCTTTTTTCATATTTTCTTAATAATTCTGTTAGAATCTTTTTCCCAGCCTGTATTTCATCACATAATCCCTCAATCTCATAAATACTATTTCTAATTTTCATATATTTAAGTTCATTGTTTGTGCTTTAAAG
Organism: Chrysochloris asiatica; assembly: GCF_000296735.1. Lineage (NCBI taxonomy): Eukaryota > Metazoa > Chordata > Mammalia > Afrosoricida > Chrysochloridae > Chrysochloris > Chrysochloris asiatica. The sequence continues at coordinate 12,701,100 of NW_006408581.1, read as the reverse complement.
TTTGATAAATGCATAGTGTTGTGAATCTATCATAATAGCATCACACCAAAAAATCCCCTGTCTTTAAACTATTCAACACTTCCTTCAAAATTTCTGGTAACAACTTGTATTTTGACAATTTCTATACTTTCTACCTTTGCAGAATGCCATTTAATTAGAATCTTCTATAGTATTTCACCTTTTCAGACTAAATTCACTTGTTATTGTTGTTAAGTGCTGTAGAGTCGGTTCCGACCCCTAGCGATCCTGTATAGGGTTTCCGAGGAGTGGCTGGTGGGCTTGAACCGCTGACCTTGCAGTTCAAATGACTTTGCAATCTGGCACATTAACCCACAGCACCACACCAGGACTCTACCTGGTAATATACATTTTTTTAAATTAATGAACAATATTGTAGATATTTATAAGAGTTTGTCTATTCACCTATTGAAGGATATCTTGATTGGTTCCAGCTTTGATGATTATATATAAAGTTGCTAAAAAAAATTCCTGTTTGGGTTTTTGTTGGGTATAAGTTATTAAATCAGTTCGATAATAGCTACAAGCATGATTGTTGGAATGAATTTTAAAACTTTTTTCAGTTTTGTAAGAAACCAGCAAGCTGTCTTACAAATTAGATAGACCATTGTGCATTCCCACCTATAATGAATAAGAATTCCCTTATGCCACGTCCTTAACAATAATTTTTATTGTAAGTTCTGTTGTAATTTGGATTTTAAAAGTAATCCTAATTAATGTGCAGTGTTATCTCATTGTCTTATGTTTTAATTTCCAGTTTCCTAATGAGTCCTGCTGTGTGGCACTGTAGGAAATGCACTATACTGCTTACCACAAAGTCAGTGGTTCAAACCCATCAGTCATTCCTTGGAAACTCTATACAGGATTGTTATGAGTCAAAAATGATTTGATAAATGACAGAATAGATTACTTACTAAGAGAGCAAGCTATCATTAAGAAGCAAAAAAAAAAAAAAAGGAAATGAAGCTAAAGATATTTTCAAGGGGAGACCTCTGGCTTCTTTCATAGGAATAGATTTGTGTCTGGGCCCATACTTGTTCAGTTACAATGTAATTACCAGTCCCTCTTTGGCTATCTCCATCACTTGTCTCTTTTTTCACTGTTCTGTGATGGCTTGCCTGTTGTTATGATGCTGGAAGCTATGCCACTGGTATTTAAAATAGCTGCAACATCACCCGTGGTGGACAGATTTCATCTGAGCTTCCAGACTAAGATAGACTAGGAAGAAGAAGTGGCAAACTACTTCTGAATATTTAGCTACTGAAAACCTTATGAATAGCAGTGGGACATTGGCAGATATAGTGTCAGAAGATGAAAATATTATGACTAGCACAAGGATTTTGCCAGATACAGTATCAGCAGATGAGGTCCTCAGGTGGGAAGGTACTCAAAATATTACTGGGGAAGAGCTGCCTCCTGAAAGTAGAGTTGACCATAATGATGCCGAAGGAGTAAGCTTTCGGGACCTTCATTTGCTGATGGGGAACAACTCAAAATGAGGAGAAACAGTTGCAAACATCCATTAATAATTGGAACATGTAATGTATGACGTATGTATCTAGGAAAATAATAAGTTGTCAGAAATGAAATGGAACACATAAAGATCTATATTCTAGGCATTAATGAATTGAAATGACCTGGTAATAGCCATTTTAAATCAGATAGTTGTATGGTTTACTATGCCAAAACAGACAAATTCAAGAGATATGAATTCCATCATCAGAAAGAACATTTCCAAATTTTTCTTGAAGTACAATGCTGTCTGTGACAGAATAATACAAATATGCCTGCAAGGAAGACCAATTAATACCACTATTATTCAAATTATGAATCATCCACTAAAATCAATGATGATAAAATGGAAAATTTTGACCAACTTCTTCAGTGCAAAAATGATTGAACATTAAATCAAGATGTATTGATAATTATTGGTGATTTGAATGTTAGGGTTGGAAACAAAGAGGAAAGATCAGTAGTTGGAAAATATTGCTGTTGGTAATAGAAATAATGCTGGAGGTCACATGACAAAATTTAGCAAGACTGATGATTTATTAGAAAATAAATTTTTAAAATAGCATAAAGATGGCTATACATTTGGAACTCACTGAAATGGAATTGACTACATCTATGGGAAGAGACAGTGAACTCAATATCATCAGCCAAAACAATGCCAAGGGCAGACTGTTGAATAGACCATCAATTGCTCATATGTTTGTTAAAGTTGAAGCTAAAGAAAAATTTTCAAAAGTGCACAAGAGCCAAAATATGACCTTGAGTGTATTCCACCTGAATTTAGAGATAACATCAAGGACAGATTTGATGCATTAGACACTAATGAACAAAGACCAGAAGAGATGTAGTATGTCATCAAGAACATCACAGAATAGGAAAGCAAAAGGTCATTAATAAGACAAGAAAGAAAGAAATGACCAAACTGGATAATAGAAGAGCCTCTGCAATTGTTCTCCAGTATGTTTACTAGGTGCCATCAAGTGGATACCAAGTCATAGGAACTTTATGTAAAATATACCATCCTCACAGTAGTTGTTAAGTTTGAGTCCAGTACTTCTGCTAACTTAAAGGAGGGCTCCCAAATTTTCACTGACCTTCCTTTACCTAGCATTCTCCAGGGACTGTTCCTCCTTACAATATCTCCAAAAGATTAGAGATGAAGTCTCACCATCGGGACTTTCAAGGAACATTCCGGTTGTACTTCTTCCAAAACAAATTTGTTTGTTCTTCTAGCAGTTCATAGAACATTTAATATTATCTCCAACACCATTACTCAAATGCATCAATTCTTCTATGGTCTTCCTTATTCACAAGGCATGTGAAGCTATTGAAAATACCATGGCTGGGTCAACACGTTTTATTCTAAGATACCGACATCTTTTCTCTTGAACACTTAGGTCTTGATTAGTAGATTTGCATAAGGCAATATGTTGTTTGATTTCTTGACTGCTCCTTCCAAGTGTGTTGATTGTAGATCCAAGCAAATTGAAGTCTTGACAGCATAAACCTTATCTCCATGTATCATGATATTGCTTCAGTGGTGAGGTGTTTTGTTTTCTTCATATTGAGGTGCAACTTATACTAATGGTTGTGGTCTTTGATCTTCACCAATAAATATTTTAAGTCCTCTTCATTTTCAGCAAGCAGTGTTGTATTATATGCATATTGCAGGCTGTTAGTGAGTCTACCTCCAATCTCGATGCCACATTTTTCTTCATAGACTACACCTTCTCTGATTATTTGCTCAGTGTATAGATTGAATAAAGATGGTGAAACAATACAACCCTGGCACACACCTTTTCTAACTTTAAACCATTCAGTGTCCCCTTGTTCTATTTGAATGACTGCCTCTTGGTCTATGCACAAGTTCCTCATGAGCACAATAATGTGTTTTGGAATACTCATCTTCTGCAATGCTGCCCATAACTTGTCATTATCCATAGAGTCGAAAGCCTTTGCATAGTCAATATAACACAGGTAAACACCTTTCTGATATTCCCTGCTTTCAGCCAAGATCTAGCTAGCATCAGCAATGATATCCCTCGTTCCATGTCCTCATTTGAATCTGACTTGAACCACTAGCAGTTCCCTGTAAAGATAATGTTTCAGGCAGTTTTGAATTATCATTAGTAAAGTTTTACTTGCATGTGCTATTAATTATATTGTCCAAGATGATTTCCTCATTCCATTGGGTCATCTCTTTTTGGAATGGACACAAATATGGATCTCTTTCAATCAATTGGCCAGGTAGCTGTCTTCCAAATTTCTTGATATAGATGAGTGAGTGCCTTCAGTGCTGCATCAGTTTGTTGAAAGATATCAGTTTGTATTCCATCAATTCCTGGAGCCTTGTACTTAGCCAATACATTCAGTACAGCTTACATTTCTTCCTTCACTATCATTTTGTTCTTGATCCTATGCTACCTCTTGAAACTTTTGAACATTGACAGTTTCTTTCTGGTACAGTGACTTTGTGTTTTTTTTTTTTTTTTTTGTAGTTTTCTGCGTCTCTCATCTTTTTGCCAAAAGAATCATTTGGTGATGCAAATTTTTCTGTTCTAGAAATGCTGAGTGTGTTCTTCCCTTCTGATTTTCTAATTTCAGATCTTCTTATATTTTATTATAATAATTAACTTTGTCTTCTCCAGCAGCCCTTTGAACTTTTCTGTTCAGCTCATTCACCTCATTTCTTCCATTTGCTTTAGCTTCTCTGCACTGGAGAACAAGTTTCAGCATCTTTTCTGATATCCATTTTGTCTTTTCTTTCTTGCCTTCTTAATGAACTTTTGCTTTCTTCCTGTGCAATATTATTGATGTCATCTCACAACTCTTTTGGTCTTTGGTCACAAGTGTCCAGTGTATTGAATCTGTTCTTGAGATGCTCTCTAACTCAGGTGGGATATGTTCAAGGTCATATTTTCACTCTTGTGAACTTCTTTTAATTTTAATTTTCTTCATCTTTAGCCTAAACTTGCTTTGAGCAATTAATTGACAGTATGTTCTACAGTCAGCCCCTGACCTTATTTTGGTTAATCAACTTTTTCACCCTGTCATTCTATAGATGTAGTCGATTTGATTTCTCTGTATTCCACCTGGTGAAGTTCATGTTTATAATCGTCTTTTGTGTTGTTTAAAAAAGGTATTTGCAATGAAGAAGTCACTGTTCTGAAAAATTCTATCATTCAATGTCCAGTATCATTTTTATTTCCAAGACCATATTTTTTGAGCTACTGATCCTTCCTCTTTGTTTCCAATGCTTGCATTCCAATCACTAATAACTATCAATACATCTTGATTGCATGTTTGATCAATTTCATACTGAAGATATTGGTTGTTGTTGTTGTTAGGTGCCAATGAGTCGGTACTGACTCATAGCAACCCTATGTACAACAGGAAGAGACTCTGAAACAGCAGTCAAGAACTCAAATGATGTATTGCATTAGGCAAATCTGCTGCATAGGAACTTTTAAAGTGCTGAAGAGCAAAGATGTCAGCTTGAGGACTAAGGTGTGCCTGACTCAAGCCATGGTATTTTCAATAGCCTCATATGGATGCGAAAGTAGTACAGTGAATAAAGAAGACCGCAGAAGATTAGATATTTTTGAGTTATGGTGTTGGAGGAGAATATTGAAAGCGCCATGGGATGCCAAAAGAACCAACACATATGTATCGGAAGAAGTACAGCTAGAGTGCTCCTTAGAGGCCAGGATGGCCAAACTTCGTCTCTCATACTTTGGACATATTGTCAGGAAGGACCAGTCACTGAAGAAGGATATAATGTTTGATAAGGCAGAATTCTTCAATTTGATTATCACTGGCTTTGGTGGTTGGTGCATAAATTTGAATAACATTAGTATTAACCGTCTTCCTTGTAGGCATATAGATATTATCCTATCATATTGTTAAGTGCTGATGAGTTGGTTTCAACTCATAGAAATCCTGTATAGGATTTCCAAGCAGTGGCTGGTGAGTTTGAACTGCCAACCTTGTGGTTCAAAGCAACGTTGGAGTCTTTTGCTTTATTCCACAGCTCCATAGTGATTTGTGCATAAATTTGAGTAATAGTGCTTATCCTCTAGCGACACACCAGGACTCTTGGACAGCTATAAGAGCCGATCCATAAGAACAATCAAATCTGTGTTGAAAGTAGTACAGCCAGAATGCTTATTAGAAACCAGGATGGTGAAACTTCGTCGATTATATTTTGGACATTTTGTCAGGAGGAACTAGTCCCTAGAGAAGGACATCATGCCTGATAAAGTTGAGGATCTGTGGAAACAGAAAGACTCCCTAAAGAGATGGATTGTCACAGTGACAGTATCAATGGTCTCAAGTTTACCAATTGTGAGTATGGTGCAGAACTGGACAGTGTTTTGCTTTGTTGTGCATAGAGTCACTATGAATAGGAGCTAACTCGATGGTACCTGATGGCAAACTAACAACAACTTTAGTTAGCGTAAACCATATGACCAAGCTCTTGACAGTGGAATAGGAACAGAAATAAACTTTCCCTAGTGGGTGTTTCAAACCCAACAGTCATGCTTCAGAAAACCTATACATGGTCTCTATGTGTAGGACCTGACTCAATGGCACTTGACATCAACAAAAACAATAACATGGAGTTAATTAATGAAGAAATGATATTTAATGAATATAGCTTGTGGATACACCACATTCCTTAAGATGTAAACCTGATCATATGCTATAAAAATTAGTAAAAAATAATAAGATAAAGAGTAGTTGGAAATATACATTATTAAATCTGGGTTCAAAATAATAATTTTATAAAGGCAGGAAAAGAGATCCAGCTTGACTCCAGTTCATATAAAACAGCTTATGAGATTTTGTTAAATATACAACATGTGAGTCAACAATGCAACATCACTGCCAAAATAAGCAATAAGCACAATGAAAATGTTTCATTTTGCCAGGCTCACTAAACATTATTTTGCTGTTTTGATGGTCTCTAATTAGGATAATTAAGAACTGAAGTGTCAACATTGGCCCAATCTACTAATTTCCTGGTTGTTCATGGAGTTTAGTCACTCCACATTTTATTCTAAATTCTGCCTCTCTTGTCTTTTTACACTGCCTAATAAAAACTTATTACTTACTCTTAGCTGTTCATGCTCATTTATTAGACAGTTTGAATTGATGTCAACATAGATGTTATGATAAGATATACATAAAAATATGTATATTCATAAGATACATATAATAAGATATTTATAAGAACCAGCGAGAGATAACAGGAGTGTTTCCTAAGCATAAGCTGCAAATTCAGACACTTAGTGGCTATAATACATTCTGATAAGCATTAAATATAATCTAAGTTGAAATGATTCATTAAGATAGGCTACAAACATGGTAAAACATTTTTCATCCAATATGGTATATAAAAAATAAATATAAATTGTCTACAGGGATAGATTACATTCCATTTGTATGGATAGTTCTGACATAGAAAATAAAACCATTTTAATAATATCTTAAAAATAACATGGAAATGTAAATGGGAATAAAGGAGAATGGTGTCTGAGTGATGCTTAGAACCCAACAACTCTATATACTTAGGTGATTGGTTATATGATTGCCATTATTTGATAGAAAGATATTTATTTAATAAACATATACCAAGATTATATTTTATAGGCTTGTTAGCTAATAGAGAATTTCTTCTCCAAGTTGAGTCATTTCCCAAAGACAATCTTTTTTGATAAAAATTTCAAAAATAAAGTATTTCTAATATTTAGTGAGTGCTTCTTTTGTTCATATAATTCCATTCAGTTAGTGAATCATTTTCCATTAAAATATTTCAAGTGCTGGACTCTTCTTTTTCTACAAATTCACTCTTTATTGACTTTTACACAAAACTGTAATATTCTTCCAGATATTTTGTATTTATACTCTCTCACTCTCTCTCCATTTACAAAAATTGAGGATTTCATGTCACTTTTATATCTTTCTCTATTTTCATGTAATTAAATAGAGAATTACATTAGGTAAATTAAGCAAATTATTAAAAAAAAGAGTACATGCACAGACCTCGTTGTTTTCTGTACTAAAAATATATTCCAAAATCAATACTGTACTTAACATGCCTCATTGGAAATAACAAAAAAAACTAACTAATATGCTTTGCCAAAAATTATTAGATTGAATAAACATAGGAAATAACAAAATTTGAAATACTCTCATTACTCACATTTGTTTTCCTACTGGCGTCCTGGTGTGGCACTGTGGGTTAATGCGCCAGACTGCAAAACCATTTGAACCGCAAGGTCGGCAGTTCAAGCTCACCAGCTGCTCCTTGGAAACCTTATACAGGGTCACTATGGGTCAGAATCCGCTTGATGGCACGTAACAACAACTGATATGACATGTAGTTTATTTTTCATCAACAGTAAACAATCTAGTATCCATAGCAAGATCCATGTTCTAATCTGACCAAATCCTGAATGAAATTACTGGTCATTGATCTGACTCCAGAATCTTTAACTTCAAAATCAAGCTTCTTGTTATTTTTCAGAAGCAGCACTTAGAGGCCTGTTCCAAATTATATGAATGAATAATGTTGAGTATTTTACTATTATAATGGTATTTACTTTTAAATTTTGCACCAAAAGTCTTTGTTCTTGATATTTATCTCTGTTGTATGAAAATACAAAAATATTGTAGTTGTTGTTGATAATTGCTACTGAGGTAATTCCAATGCACAGCAATCTTGTATAGGATTTATGAGGAGCGACTGGTGGGTTTGAACCACCAACCTTGTGGTTAGCAGTCCAGTGTTTATCCTAAAGCACAGCACCAAGACTCCTATAAAACTATACTGTACTCACAGCCAGACTGCAAAGCCAGACTGCAAAGCTGTTTGAACTGCAAGGTTGGTGGTTCAAGCTCACCAGCTGCTCCTCAGAAACCCTATACAGGGTCGGTATGGGTCGGAATTGATTAGACGGCACTTAACATCTACAAACATACATATTGTGGAGTCCTGGTGTGATGCTGTGGGTTAATGCACTGGACTGCAAAGTCGATTTGAACCACATGGTCATCAGTTCAAGCTCACCAGCTGCTCCTTGGAAACCCTATACTGGATCACTATGGGTCCGAACTGACTGGATGGCACACTTCACAAAAACAACAACATACATATTGTTGTTGCTGTCAAGATGTTTCAGATTCACTGGGACCCAATACACAACAGAACACAACACTGCCCTGTTCTGCATCATCTACACAATTGTTATCCTTGAGCCAATTGCTGCTACCAATATGCCAATCTATCTTGTTGACAGTCTTCTGCTATTTCACTCACACTCACCTTCCACTGTATCAAACATGATGTCCTTGTTCAAAGACGGGTCCCTCCTCACCATATGTCTGAAGTATGAGGGACAAGTGTCATCATGTTGGCTTCTTTGGAGCATTCTGGCTATACTTCTACCAGCACAGATATGATTTTCTGGAAGTTCATGGTACTTTCAGTATTCTTCTCTAATAACATAACTCAAATGCACCAACATCCCCTTGATTTTGAACGACTGACTTTTTGAAGGTCAACAGTACAAACCTACCAGCCATTCAATGGAAAAAAGATGAGGCTTTCTATACCTGCAGACTTGCTACCACTTGCTACCACTGAACGACTGATCTTTTGAAGGTCAGTGGTACAAACCCACCATCCATTCAATGGAAAAAAGATGAGGCTTTCTATACCTGCAGACTTACTACCACTTCAGCTACCACTGAAGAATGAGTAAGTGCAGTGCCGTGATGGGAAAAAAAAAAAATTTGTAGCACAGATTTCCTTGCAATTTTATGTTGTTGTTGTTAAGTGTAATTGTAATTGACTTTGTTCTGATTTATAGCAATCCTATATAGAGTTTCCAAGGAGCTGCTGGTGAGCTTAAACTGCCCCTCTTGCAGTTCAAACCCACCTTGCAGTCCAGTGCATTAACCTGCAGCACCACATCAGGACTTCCGGAAACCCTATACCAAGTTGCTTTGAGTCAGAATTAATGGCAGTGAGTTTCATGTACTAAGGAACTAAGGAGGCTCTGTGGGTTAGGCATTGGACTGCTAACCACAGTTTTAGCAGTTCAAACCCACCAGGCACTATGTTGTTGACAGATGAAGCTGTCTACTCCCATAAAGATTTGCAGTCTCAGAAAACTCTGTCTATATAGGGTTACTATGAGTAGAATCAGCTAGATGGCAATGGATTTGGTTTGATTTAAATTTATTATACCAGGAGTCCTGGTGGTATCATGATTAAGAGCTTGCTGCTAACCAAAAGGTTGACAGTTCAAACCCACCACTTGTTCTGTAAAAACAACATAACAGTCTACTTATGTAAAGTTTTTCAGCTCTGCAAACCCTATACGCAGTTTGTTTTCTGTCTTATAGGATGGCTATCGGTTGGAATAAACTGAACAGCAATTTTGTTTTTTACTGTTATGGCTTGCATGTTGCTGTGATCCTGGAAAATATGCCACTGGTACTGCAAATATCCGCAGGGTCACCTATGTTGGAGAGTCTTCAGTGGAGCCTCCAGATTAAGGCTGAATAGTAGTACCTGATGACACAGTTCTAAAAAAAAATTAGTCGGTATAAACCTTAAGAAAAGCAGCAGAACATTGTCTTATATTAATCCCTCAGATAGGAGGACACATAAAACACCACTTCTCAAAATAGAGTTGACCTAAATGAAATGTATGGAATAAAGCTTTAAGGACCTTCATATTATGACTGGCATGACCCAAAATGAGAAGAACCAGTTGTAAATATTCATTGATAATTGAAACTTAGGATGTACAAAATATGAATCTGGAACACTGGAAATCATTAAAAATGCAATGGAATTTATAAAGATTGATATCACAGAAAGCAGCGAGCTAAAATGGATGGTTATTGACCATTTTTAATCAATCATATATTCTACTGTGCCTGGAAAGAAATTGAAGAAGGGTGTTGATTTCAAAATAAAAAATAACATTGCAATATGCATGCTGAAGTATAGTGCTGTCAGTGTTAGAACAATATTAATTTGCCTACAAGGAAGATGAGCTAATATGAATAATATTCCAAATTATGCACCAACCACTAATGCCAATGATGAAAATGTTGAAGAATTTTACAAACTTCTGCAGTCTGAAATTGATCAGGCATGCAATCAAACTGCATTGATAATTACTGGTGATTAGAATGTCAAAGTTGTAAACAAAGAAAGATCAATAAAAAATATGATCTTGATGATAGAGAGAGCACCAGAGACCATATGATATAATTTAGTAACACCAAAGGCTTATACATTGCAGATACCCTTTTCAGTAACATGAATAATGACTATGCACAGGGAATCAACTGGATGAATTACACAGGAATCAAATCAACTACATAAATGGAAAGAAAAAACAGAGAAGCTCAATAACATCAGTTAGAATCAGGCCAGGGTATGAAGCTAGGAGTATTGTTTCATGACATATCTTCTATCTAGCTCTATACACTTCTGAAGGGGGAGGGGGGGCATATCTCTAACCTTTTCCCAAAGAATTCTGTGCTCTTCAATTTAAACCATATCAAACCCACAGCGTTAGAATTCTTGAGGGACCTGAATTGTGTTCCTTTTAAATGTTCCTTGAGTTTGAATAGCAAAAATGATTCGAAAGTGGCAAGACCGGGAGCGTATGAAATTTTCGTTGGATAGCACTTGCTACCACCGAAGAATGAGTAAGTCAGTGTCGCAATGGAAAAAAAAAAAAAAAAAAATTATAGTGCAGATTTCCTTGCAATGTTGTCACCAATGCAATTTGCAGTTTTCTTAAAAATTTCCTCCTAGTAAGTCCTTATAATTACCTTGTAGCCTTTGAAAAATTTGGCAATCTATATTACTCCTTGAGAATACCAAATAGTAGTCATCATAATCTTCTGAGCTGACCTCTTTGTCTTGAATTTAACTGGCCTAGTAGATCCTCTCAGAAGCCAATGTTTGGATTAGACCTTGCTCTCTGGTTTATGTTGGTAACTCCAAAACGTCTTCCCACATATGACTCATTCCATAAGATCATATTCATTAGCTTTGTTCTCCCTTAAAAGATGGATGAGCAATCGTCTCTTTGAGCTAGTAGATCTTTGTACGACATGTGGGCATTCATAAAAGTCTTTGAGACTATGATGTTCATTTAAGATTGAAAATACTCCAACTTCAATAGCTATCTTATCAATATTAACTCTACGATCTTCCTCAATCATTGCCTAGATTTAAGTTCAATTTTTTCAACTTGACAGTCTTCCCTCTCGGTTTTTCTATGATGACTTCTTGATCGTCTTAAAAACTCTTGACTTATCTAAAAACTTGTTTTATTTGAGTCAGTGTTCCCATAAATTTGTTGGAAAGCTTCAATATTGTGTGAAGAAGTCTATTTGAGTTTTTTTAAAAATTTGTTATTGTCCTACTAACCTCTAAACATTTTTATCCATGGCACTTTAACAAAACAAAGGCAAATGTATTACAGAGATAATTTATCTGCAGCCATTCTTTAATCACATAGATACGTTTAAATGCGTTTTGTTTTGAATAAATTCATGCATGTATAGACTGGAACATTAGTACAACTTTTTTTTTTTTTTTTTGTATTTACTCCCATCTATGCAATCAGAATTTAGATACCATCCAAGTGTACCATCGTCATTGAACACTAATGGCTAGAGGCCAGAAGAATTATTAGATGATATCAACTAATAGTTGATGTATTATTGACATATATACACTATACATAAAGGAAGTAAAACAATCATCAAAAAGACAGGAAAGAAAAAGAAGCCAAAATGAATATTAGAGAAACTGTAAATCTTGATCGTGAAAATAGAACACCTAAAGTGAATGGTATCTGGCCGAGTGATT
>NW_006408581.1:12672489-12687456 GCF_000296735.1 Chrysochloris asiatica | reverse complement strand
CTGGAGGAGGATATCACGTTTGGTAAGGTGGAGGGTCAGAGAAAAAGAGAAAGACTGCCAATGAAATGGATTAGCCAAGTGGCAGCATCGATGGACTCAAGCGTGGCAACAGTAGTGAGTTTGGCCCAGGATCAGGCAGTGTTTCGTTCTGCTGTGCATAAGGTCGCGATGAGTCGGTACCGACTCGATGGCACCCAACATCAACAACAACAACAAAGTGATTGGAATTCTGGTGTGATGGTGTAGGATAAGCACTGGACTGCTAACCACAAGGTAGGTAGTTCAAACCTACTGGAAGCTCCTTGGAAACCCCCTATAAGGTCACTGAATCAGAACCAACTTGAATGCACATAACAACAACAACAACGTTTATGAATGAAATAAATGAAGTAAAAGAGCTGAACAGATTTCAAAGAGTGGCTCACGAAGAAAAAGTATAGTACATATTACACTTAAATGTGAAAAGGCCTGGAGTTAGGAAACCAGGAGGAAAGGTCACACTTGGTGTTCCTAAAGCAGAAAGAACTGAGAAGAAAATTCAAGCCTGGGTTGAAGTAGCAAAGTATTCAATGAGCAAAATATGTAACAATCAGAAAGCATAAACAGAATATGAAAGAAACACAGAGAATTACTATGCTAAAAAGAATTGGTTGATATTTAAACAATTCAAGAGGTAACATATGATCAGTTAATGAAGTTATTGAAAAGAATTCCATGCTTTGCTGAAGACTCTAGTGAAAAAGAACGTTCCAGAAAATAGAAATTGATATGTTTCAACAAATGAATGTAACTCTTGAAAGCCTCACTTGTCTATGCCAAGAAATTTGAAGGATAGCTACCTGGCCAACCAATTGGAACAGATCCATACTTTGTGTCCATTTCAAAGAAAGATAACCATATGGAATGCAGAAGTTATAGAATAGTAACATTAATATCACATGCAAGTAAGGTTTGCTGAAAATAATTCACAAAGGGCTGCAGTACACCTGGTGCTAAAAGGGAGCTGCCAGAAATTCAAGATGGATTCAAAAGAGGACATGGCATGAGAGATATCATTGCTGATATTAGATGGGTCTTGGATGTTAGCAAAGAATACCAGAAAGATGTTTACTTGTAGTTTATTTATTACTTAATGCCTTCAAATATGTGGATCATGACATACTTTGGGCAACATGCAAAGAATTGGATTTCCAGAACGCTTAATTATATTCACATGGAACCTATACATAGACAAAGAAGAAGTTGTTTGAACAGAACAAGGGGATACTGTAGGATTTTAAATCAGGAAAGGTGAGCATGAGGGTTGTATATTTTCATCACAATTATTCAATTTGTATGCTTAGTAAAAAATCTGCGGTGCTGGACTAGATGAAGAAGAAAGTGGTATCAGGATTTTAGGAAAATTCATTAACAACCTGAGATATGTAGATGACACAATCTTGCTTGCTGAAGTGAAGAGGACTTGAAGCCCATACTAATGAAGGTCAAAGACTTCATAGCCTTCAGTATGGATTATCAACATAAATAAAATAAATATTGTCACAACTTGAGCAATAATCACCATCATGATAAATGGAAAAAAGATTGCAGTTGTCATTTTACTTGTTTCTGCAATCAATGCCAATGGAAGTAGCAGCCAATAAATCAAATGGCATTGGGGAAATTTGATGCAAAGGATACTTTTGAAGTGTTCAAAAGCAAAGATGTCACTTTGAGGACTAAAGTGTACCTAACCCAAGCCATGTAATTTGTATTACCTCATATGCATATGAAAGCTAGACAGTGAATAAGGAAGACTGAGGAATAGTTGCCTTTAGTTATGGGGTTGGTGAAGAATATTAAATATATCATGGATTGTTGAAAGAAGGAATAACCCTGATTCAAGAAGTACAACCAGAATTGTTCTACTTCTTATGTTGTTGTTGTTGTTGTTAAGTGCCGTCGAGTCGGTTCCGACCCACAGTGACCCTGTTCAGGGTTTCCGAGGGTGTAAATCTTTATGGGAGTTGAGAGCTTCATCTTTCTCCCGCGGTGCGGCTGGTAGTTTCAAACGGCTGACCTTAAGGTTCGCAGCCCGATTCGTAACCACTATGCTGCCAGAGCTCCTTAATATGTACTTTGTACCAATCCCGTGAGAAGCACATTATGGTTGGCAAAGTTGATTGTCAGTGAAAAGCAGGAAGGCCCTCAATGAGATGAACTGACGTTGGCTGTAAAATGAGTTGAAGCATAGCACAGACTGTGAGGCTAGGACTGAGCAGTGTTTTGTTCTGTTGTACATAGGGTCACTGTGAATTAAAACAGACTCAGCAATACCTAACAACAATAATAACATACTGCAGAATTGTATGAAAGTAAATTTCTGTGTTTTAAATCACCAAATTTAGTAAAAAGCCCTAAGAAATTAATATACTTGCTCATCACAAATTTGGTTCACAATATTTTTTCTTCTCAATATGTGCGATTATAGCACAAAAATAAAATACATTAAGCTTTTTTTCCCTTTCTGGGATATGACATAGACCCAAGTCTAGTTGACTCAATAAGTCATACATGTTAGGCTATAGAATCACCTGTAATAAAACAAAATTTATTCTTATTTAAAAAGGCAGAGTATGCATAATGAAATTCTTTGAAATAACCTAAATAATCCAGAAGACTTCAATGACTATATTTCCTTTAGATTTGTTTATAAATATGACATCAAACATGAAAAAGTCAAATCTTGTTGGTGTTAAGTCTTGTTGAATCGATTCCAATCCATAGCGACCCTATACAGGGTTTCTGAAGAGTGGCCATGAGTTTGAACCATCAACCTTGTGGTTCAAACTGACCTTGTGATCGAGTGCTTATCCTACAGTACCACACCACGACTCCAAAAGTCAAATAGGTCATTAGTAAATCAGTTAATCATAAATTAGTTGTTTAATGATGATTGTTCAGGAAAAGGAAGTTTATTTTTATATTTTTTCATTTACACATAAGTCCCAATGGATCTGATATTGATAATAATTAAAACTTTCTGTTCCTTTGCAGTTTACAAAATCATAAGAAAGTCTTTTAACATATGTTTTTGTATTTAGTCATCATAACAACCAGGCAAAAATATATTTTCTTCTGATGGGTAAGGAAATTGATACTTAAAGAATCTAGATTTTTTTTTTAAATAGTATACAAAGAATTTTAGTGTAAAGAATTGCATCTCATCCTCTGATTCTAAGGCTTCCGTATTTAAACAAACAAAATAAACAAACAAAAAGAACTTCAAAAGCTAACATCAAGAAAAGACCAGTACTCTGGATCCCTGAGGCATCGAAGATGACTAAGTCCTGCCAATTCTAACTGTCTCATTTATTCAAAGAGCTAGAATAGAAAGCTCAGAAATCTTTGGGGACCCACTCCAAAGGCACCGGGTTTGGCACTGAAAACATCCCTGAAGCACAGATTGGAGCAGGAACAAGGAAAGGGAAGCAATTGCAGTGAACCACTTGTATTTAAAGGCCTTTATTATTATTATCATTATTATTATTATTTTATTAAAGGCTTTGCAGTAGCATCAAGAATCAGGACAAACCAAGCACAGAGGCCTTTGGGATAGGGGAGATGCAAGTGGAAATTTAGCCTATGGACACCAAAAGCATCTTTCTGTGTTGTAAAAATAATAAAAATGAGTCAGATGAGGCATCTGGGGATACTAAATCTGAGATCTGTATCTTTGCCAAAAGATGCAATAGAAACAGCCACCTCTCTCCCTACTCTGCTGTTAGCATTGTCATTGCCAAATTTACCAGTGTAATGCCCATTAAAATAACATCTTTGGGAAAATAGCACCATGTCAATGTTATCTATGAGAATGAGAAAAGCAGAAAGAAGAAAATGGCTCTCATGATAGTCCCTAACTGAGAAACTGTGGGGAGTCAAAACTTCTGGAAGAAGAAGAAAAAAAAAACCTAGCATAATAATGTGACTAAAAGAAAACTATCTTAGATAAAAATAAATTTAGTTATTGAATTTAAGCACAGTTCAAAGACAGTGAGTGAAATGAATCACCATCTCAATGATTTATGACTAAGTTATCTTCTGCATTTTTCAGTATAATAATATAGAACTACTGTGCATTAAAGTGTGCTGAAAATCTTCGCTTATGATCAGATAAGCTCTCAATTCAGCAGTCTTTGACTTTCAAAATTGGATACATAATCATCACATACTGGAAGAGTTCTGTCCCAGACCCTCCAACTAATTCTTTCCTGAAAATGCAAGATAAGGGGATTCAGATTAGTAACTCATGAAGACAGTGCTGACAGTTTGCTCTTGGATCTGCCCTCATCTTCCTCAATCACAGAGCATTCTTGGTCCCCAGTAACTGAATTCTCCCAGTATTTCTACTCTTCAAAACAGTCCACCCTCATGTGACATCCATCCCTGATGTGGGCCTCTCACCATCAGGAATCTTTCCCCTAGAACATTCGAACATTCACATCCCATTTGAATAAAGTTAAGGATGTTGAGAAATGTTTCTAAAAATATTACATTGTTCAAATGAATTCAAAAGCGTCCACCATTTTCCACATTATAAATGGCATTCATAGTACCTGGTCTTGATATATTCTGATGGATCCGTTTACTTTTTGGTGAATCTTCTTTAAATTATTCTTATTTCTGAACTTTTATTATGATGATGGAACAATGTGTTTAATTAAATTGATGGCACTATTTAATTTTAAAGAATTTATTCATATTATTCATGAGAGGGCAATATTATAATAAAGCAGAAAACCATTTTTTAAAAAGGCTTAAATTTACCACACTCATATTTCCATTTTCATTTCTCCATAGAGTTTTCATCATAGTCCGTACTAATTTATTTTTGTGTAATTATCATATTTCTTGGTAGTTTACATGATTATTTAGTGCATGCAGAGGCTGTTGAGTCCGTTGAGACGCACAGAGACTCTAGGACAGGGTAGAACTGACCTTAGGGTTTCTAAGGCTGTAACTTTTCAGGAAGCAACTTGCCAGATCTTTCTCCCACAGAGTAGCCAGTGGGTTTGAAATGCTGATGTTTTAGTTAGCAGCTGGCTTCTTAACCACTGTGCAATGAGGAATCTATACATTTTAATGTTATACATTTATGGTAAGTTCTCTATTTAACATTAATATCAGCCAGGTCACCCTGGTGGACAGGCTTCAGATGAGCTTTCAGATGAAGACAGACTAGGAAGGAGAAATGAATTACTTCTGAATATTTAGTCACTGAAAACCTTATGAATAACAGAGAAACACTCAGATATAGTGCCAGAAAATGAGCCTTCAGGTTGGAAGACACTCAAAATGCAACTGGGGAAGAGTTGCCTTCTCAAGTTAGAGTTGACCATGGTGACGCAAATGGAGTAAAGACCATGGGAACCTTCATTTGCTGATGGGGCACAACTCAAAAAGAAGAGAAACAGCTGTAAACAGACATTAATAATCGGATCATGGAATGTATGATGTATGAATCTAGGAAAATTGGAAATTGTCAAAAATGAAATGGAATGCATAAACATAAATATCTGAGGCATTAGTGCGTTGAAATGGGCTGATATTGGTCATTTTGAATCTGACAACAACATGGTTTACTTTGCCGGGAATGACAAATTGAAGAGGAATGGTGTTGCATTCATTGTCAAAAAGAATATATCCAGATCAATCATGGGGTACAATGCTGTCTATGATAGGATAATAGCCATGCACCTACAATGAAGACCAGTTTATACCACTATTATTTATATTTATGCACCAACTACTAAAGTCAGTGAGGATGAAATAGAAGAACTCTACTAATTTCTTCAATCTGAAATTGATCAAACATGCCATCAAGATGTATTGATCATTAGTGGCAATTGAAATGCAAAGGTTGGGAACAAAAAGGAAGTATCAGTAGTTTATTTATTTAAATAAATAACTAGATAAATAAAAATAAACCTACCTGTAACCCTAAAGCTAGACCAAATCATACTCCTAGCCTAACCCCTACTCCTTACCCTAACACAACCATGGTGGTTGGTAGCTATGTGCCATGATGCCAGTTAAGACTCATAGCAACCCATAGGTCTCTGGGACTATAAATCTTTATGGGAGCAGAAAGCCTTATCTTTCTCCCACAGAACTGAGGGACCAGACCCCGTGTCCAAGACCTTGAAATTTAGCCCTAAATTCTGATAACTGAAAAGTTACAGCTTCTTGTGGAAAGTTACAGCTTCTTGGAACTGGGAGCTCAAGTTACACAAAGGAAACTAACAACTTCTTCTACATCTGTAAAAAACAAAACAAAACAAAACTGCATATCTAGGAACCTCCAGTGAAAAAGTGACACAGTGGTCTTCTCACTCAGTCCTGTGTCATCCTATATAAAACTAATATGAAAGCTGTGGCAGGGAGCTCGGATTTTTTGGGGGAAATTAGTCCACCACTGCTGCGCTGGCAATAAAAGCTTATTGCTCAGATAACACTGGTGTTCTTTTAGCTCAGAACAACATTTTGTTTATATTCCATAAGTATTAATATACATAGCAATATTGTTACAGTCATTTAAAAAATATTCTTTGATTTAGGTTTTCATCTATGAGTGTTTTTAACTTTGTTTTAAATTGCAAATAATTGAGTTTTCATTTGCCATTAATATTTATTCATAATTTCCAGTTATGTTGTATTGAATTCATAATCTTTGTTAATATCAAATCAATTCTTATAAAAATGAAAAAAACAGAAGAGAGGAGTTTTAAACACAAAAGACATAAACCAACTAGGATAAAATTATTAAATTAATTTTTTGCAAATAGCAGCATAAAATACACAATTACTCAAAGTATTAAAATATGCTAAATAAAGAGAAAATAATAATGTTATTAAGAAGCATGCAATCCTCATCATGTAATCCAAAGAAACAAATTGTTATTATCGCTAAGTGATGACTCAGAACAACCCTGCATAGTTTTCGAGGCTGTAAATCTTTGCAGGACTAGAAAGCCTCATCTTTCTCCCATGGAGCAACTGGTGGGCTTGAACCTGAACCCCGCGATTCCCAGTCCACTGTTTATGCGATAGAGCTACTGTGCTCTCAAGGAACAAGCTAATCAATAATAAATAATGGTGAGTGAGATCTTGATGATATAAACACGAAAGTGGTAGCCTTCCAAAACTATTACTTTATGTATAATAATTACTTGGCTATTTTAAGTATTTAGTAAAATGAGACTTTGATACAATGCCATGGAAATGGTGCCATGCATGGTAATAATATTTGGTGTCTAATTTATTTACCTGGTGTGGTGTTGTGGGTTAATGTGCAGGACTGCAAGTTTTGTTTGAACCACAAGGTCAGTGGTTCAAACTCACCAGCTGCTCCTGGGAAACCATAAACAGGATCACGATGAGTTGGAACCAACTCGACGACGCTTAACATCTCTTGTATATACCCTGGCATGGTGCTGTAGGATAAGCACTGAACTGCTAACCACAAAATCTGTGATTCAAACCCAGTAGCCATTGTGACATTGTGGGTTAATGCACTGGACTGCAACGTCAGTTTGAACCACAAGGTTGGCAGTTCAAACTCACCAATCGCTCTTTGGAAACCTGGTATGGGGATGCTATGGGTTGGAACCGACTTGGTGACATTTAGCAGCAGCAGCAATAGTCCCTCCTTGGACACCCTATTCATGAGTAAGCTGTTCAATAGGGTTTCCAAGGCTGTTACCTTTATGGTAATTAGCACTGGTGGCACAGTGGGTTAAGCACTGCACTGCTAGCCAAAAGGTAGCAGTTCAAACCCACCAGTCCCTTCAGGCAAGAACAATGGAGCACTCTACTTTAGTAAAGATTTATCAGAAACCCTAAGTGACAGTTCTCCTTTGTCCTGTAGGGTCACTATGCATCTCAATCGACTTGGCAGCAGTGGGCAATCTTTACTGAGGTTGACTTACTCATCTTCCCCACTTGGGACAGCTGGTTGGTTTGAACAGCTGACCTTTAGCTTAGCAGCTGTACACATAATCACTGCAAAACTATGGCTCCTAAGTTTAGTAATAAGTTTGCAATGAATAATATTTGGTTAACTATTTATTCTTATTTTTCATTATTACTTTTTCACTTACTATTCAATGTATTGCTATTTCATCACATGATATTGATTAAAATCAATTTTATTATAAGTATTTATATAAAATTATAAAACAATGACAAAATATGCTATGATGCTTAAAATAAGTATCTTCATTTAAGATATATTAATATTTACTTACACTGTTCTAAATACAACACTGTAAATAAAACTGACAGAAATCCTGCTCTTTGGGGAATATTATTCTAGATTTGATGAGAAGGAGACGGAGAATAACAAATGTGAAATGTGAAACAAATACTGAAGTGATGAGTGTTCTCCCATTGGTCATTGCCTATTCATTTAATATTTTAATTACATTTCACTTATTTTTATCTATGAAATCTTTATTAATAGATTTTGGTCATTTTCTTCAATCTTCATTACTATTAAAAAACCTTTCTCATAGAATTGGTTAAGTTGAAGTTATTTGGAGATATATTTTGTGGTTTCCTCCTCTTTCTCCTCTGATTCCTTCTCCTACTCTTCTTATTTCTCCCTTTCTTTTACTTTTAAATTTTATTTTAATTTATTGTTCTCTAATAATTACTAAAATTTTACTTATTTCAGATAAGTTTGTGAAATTTCAACATAGATGTTAGAGATTCATTCTTAATAACAATTATCATTCCTAAAGATCTGCTTTTTTAGAATTTGTTTTCTATTTTGTTTTCCACAGAAGACTTTTCTGTGACTTAAACAAATGGTCAGCATTTTAGGTGTCAAGACAAGTCCAGAAAAATATTTTTAGCATGTTGATGCTTCTCTAGTATACATTATAATCCTATTATATTTGGTACAGTCATTTGTTTAAAGTAATTCATCTAATTGAGGAGGTTGCATTCTATATTGGTGGCAGCAAACACATGATTATAATGCTTATCTCCTAAAAGAGTTATTAGCCTTTATCTCAGTACTAAACTATGTCAAGTTCATGTGATTTTGTGACCACCCTAAAATATTAAAATAGCAAACAAAAATTTCTTTAATAAGATTTCCTGGAAACATAGTTTTGAGCTCTTTGATGAAATGAGAAGGTTGACTTCTTATTTTATTTTAATGGAAAATTCTGAAAGACATCCTTCATTGATGAAATGCTGTCACAAGCATTTCCATGTTATTGCCTAGATACCTCATGTACCTTTAGCTGTTGCAATTCAATATTAATTATTACCTTTTTATAGAAACTGCTTCTTTATGGCAATATTTATATAAGTCACTTAAAATCATTTTATTTTGCAAGCTACATGTGCATTATTTGAAAAAAGAATGAGGACAGTATGTTACATAGATACAGACATATTTTATAAATTAATACTTTCAATGGGGAATTCTGAATTTATTTTTGCTTGCTAATTTTCCTTGGGAATTACATCTCCATGTTTAAATCTGCAACTTAGGAAGCCAGAATTTCTTCCCATTAGAGATGCAGTAATAACTTTGTAATTAGTGAAATCATTGTCACACTGCATAATCAGCAAATGGAATACATACATTATATTGAAGAAAAATAATAAAAAAAATTCCTTGATAGTAACATAACTGTCCCATTAAAGTCTTGATTAACTTTATAACAATAATACAGTATCATTTTACTTTTATAAATTAGCAGACAAATTGCAACTATATCATACGCTGGTCTTGTATCTTTATGGAAGAGAAAGATGCTTAATTAAAATAATATAAAGCTAGCTACAGTAATTTCTTATGGTAGGGTTTTAGCAACTTCTTTCAAAATCTGAGACCAAAATTATATTTCAGCAGTTTTATGTTAAATGTTTCAAGAAAGCCATACGGCCCCTGGGCACTGCATGGCATACAGTAATATCAGAAACAATTGATGTGTGTAATGACAATTATAAGCATCCATTCCAGATGAGCTGACCCACCCTGATTCTACCCTGCTGCTCCTGTTTGGTCAGCAGGTATCTTTCACCATCTGTTTCTCTTATAGAAGCTGAATTGTTTCTCTTATGTGTACTTCCATGGTGAAGCATGTTTAATATGAAATATAGCTTGTAGGCCATGGAATAGTGTTAGTATTTCCATTTAATTTGGTAAAACTAATTTTAGCTTGCAATGCATTTTCTGTTGGTTGTATGAAGGGTTTCTACCCGGAGTGTAATCAGATTAAGGCATATAATTTTTTAATGGGGACCATACATATAATTACAGAGTGTGTTATAATTTGCTGTTTGTATTATTAACATCTTTATGATGATCTAATAATAATTCTTTTAACTAAGTACATTGTATGGTTACTAAACTGACCATGGGAGCTATAGAACCTCTTAGAAAATATGTAAGACTCTGTTAACTTAATATCTAGACATGATTCTACATTGTGCTTTAGCTTCCTTTCCAGATGATCAACATTTACATTAAAGTTTCATTCTTTTTAGCTTGCATTAATAGATTCCACATTTGAATAGAACCTAAAGTGTTAGATGAATTAGAAATGATACAAGTCTGTTCGCTCAGGCTGAGGAGGGGAGAAAATAAGTTGAGACATGTGGACAAGCCTCCACTGGAGATTCACTAGGACATAATTTGGTTGGGGTTTAGATGAGTGGTGGGCAGTATGAATAGCTCATTTTAGAGAGAACAAAGAGGACAAATGAAATCAGCGCCTTAGTCATGATCAGCAACATTTTCAAAAACATTAAGAATCTGCCAAATTATGATTTCTAAAATTTTTGTTCATCAGGTCCCTATTTGTTTGGTTGATTATTTTAATCTAATGATATCTCAGAAGAACTCAAGATTGCTAGTTTTGAGTTCTTCCATTAGCCATTTCTATGACTTCTCATGTGGTGCTATAGGATCCGCACTGGATTATAAACTACAAATTGGCAGTTCAAACCCACCAGCTGCTCCTTGGAAACCCTACACAGGGTCACTGAGTCAGAACTGACTCTATGGCCCTTAACCACAACAACAGCATGACTGTGGATACGTAATTTAAAATTCACATTTTAATGTGACCTTCCAGGTCTTCCATGACCTGTTCTGCAGTAATCTTGCTTCTCTATCACTATTGTCTTTCTCATTAACTCAGCTCCACTGGCAGTAGCTTCCATGTTCATCCTTGATCAAGCCAAATATCCTCCTAGTTCTCTAGCCTCAGAGTCTTTACATTGCTACTTCCTCTGCCTGGATTAGTTTTATCTGCGATATTTCACAGCTTGCTCCATCATTTTCTTCAGTTTTGTTTTTTATTTGTTTAATCAAATTAAACTACCTGTGAGGCTTTCTTTGGAAACTTGGTGCAAAATTGTAGTTTTTTTTTTTTTTTTTTTTTTTATAATATTGTTGTTGCTAAGTGCTGTTGAGCCAGTTCCAACTCATAGTGACCCTACATAGGATTTCTGAGGAGCAGCTAGTGAGTTTGAATGACTCAACCTGGAGGTCGAGTGCTTAACCCATGGCCCCACAATTTAGTTCCAAATCATAGCAACCCTATGTAGGGTTTGCCTGGAGCTGGTGGGTATAAACTAATATCAACTTTCTCTCTCTTATACTGTTTTTATTTCCTTAGCTTATCTCAAAGAATTCCTGGTGGTGTAATGGGTTAAGCATTGTGCTACTAGTCACAGGTTGGTGGTTCATACTTAACCAGCTCCACTAGTGAGGTTTGGACTTCATGCAGATGGATTCCTAGACACAAAATAATTTTATAAGTTGCTAAATCTCAACTTTATAATATCTCTCTACCTGTTGTTTGTTAATGAGAGATGACACTCTGATCTCTAAGGCTTCTTTTAGTTAAAAAAATTCTGTAGTATGATTCTAAGGTCAATTAAAAGAGTGGCTTATCTGCTTCTAAGCCAATCTTCTAACTGATTTCTCTCTGTTATTAAAGGGTATCGCTTAAGACATCCAAACTTCCAACTGTAAATTTGTGTGCAATTTCTTCCCTATTCTGAGATGACTCTCTTTGCTCACCTGTCCCCAACTGAATCTTTCTCATCTGTAAAATTCAGTTTATGAAACTAGTTCACAATTATTACAATGAGACTGCTGATTAGTTTGTTCAGCCTCCTAACGTCTGCATGTAAAGTAAATAAGCAGCAACCTAGAGACATTGTTCCTTGCTCAACACTTCTAAATGAAAGACAGCTTTTGCTTAAGGACTTGTGACTTTAGGCTCACAACTTAGATATAGTCTGCCAGCACCGGAAATCCATCTATTCCTTTGTACTATTAACCATTCTTTATTTATAATAGCAAGTCAAGACAAATTAGCTAAACTATGTGAGACTAGTAAGGTTTTTTGACTGATACAATCTTCAAAGCTTTTTTAAAAAATGTTTTTTACAATATATTTACAACTTTTGAAATATTGTAGAGAATATGGGGTTATTTAATTGATCTCAATTTATAGCATAGATTAAAGTATTGTGATATCTTCTAGAAAAATTACACACTTTTATATGGATGAATATATGTTTCCATATATTATTTTTAAGATCATAGTGACAACAATAAAGACAATTAT
Source organism: Chrysochloris asiatica (assembly GCF_000296735.1). NCBI lineage: Eukaryota > Metazoa > Chordata > Mammalia > Afrosoricida > Chrysochloridae > Chrysochloris > Chrysochloris asiatica. The sequence goes on along the minus strand of NW_006408581.1, from coordinate 12,674,815 downwards.
ATATTTGCATTTTTTGCTAATATACTTAGAATATTTTGCTATATAAGTCTTCATTCTTTTTAACCTCTGCAGAATCGTTATTTATCCAGAATACTATAACTTATTTCACTAAGTATTTCTGAATATGACTTTATAGATTGCCATTATTTTGCTTTGTTCTTCTTAAGAGACATCCAATGACTATACACCTAGAGACATCAAATTCTAGAAAGTTTCCATAGTGTTATTGTTGAGTCATAGGACATATGCTGCTGATGAAAATATATCTTTGATAGAAATTGCATAAAATTATCCTTCATTGAACAAGGTTGGAGAATATCTTCTTTTCCACAAATCTGTGGAGAAAATTCTTGCCAATCAAAAAAGGTTAAATATGAGTGAAATGAAACAGTTTTACATATATTTGTTGTTAAGGGTAAGTGTCATCTACTCTGTATATGGTTTCCAAGGAGCAGCTTGTGAGTTTGGACAGCCAATCATGTTGTTCAAAACGACCTTGTGGTCTAGTGCTTTAGCCCACCATGACACATCTGGATGGGCTCCATATATTTAAGGGACTTTTTTCTCTAAGTTTTGTTGTATGTGTGCATATGCACGCATCTGTGCTGCACAACCTGGCCCTTGGCAGACTTCTCTATTGATGTGATCATTTTTGCTTTTAAATTTGTATGTGCTCTTTGTAAATTGAAGATATTAGCTTTTTGTCAAGTGTTGTAAATATGCTTTACCAGTTGTCATTGGTATTCATTTCTGTGAGATTTAAAACATCTATTGAAAGTAAGGATGTGAAAGCTATTCAAAATTAAATGGATAGCTAAGGCAATTATTTACCCCAGTCTATCCAAGAAGCAAAACATAAAAAGCTCAATTACTTTGATATTTCAAAAGGAAGTGTTAATTTGACTTATTATTTTAGAAAATAAAATACTGAGCACAGTAATCTTTTATCTGGAGATCAATAGCATAAATAATATTTAATAGCTTCTGTAACATAGTTTACATATAATTTAGGTATTTTTTTTTTTTGGTGTCACAGAAAACTTTTTGTCATCTTAGCTCTAGATCATCTCTTGAAAATAGTTATTTTTGGTCATAGAGACATGTTTTCTATGCCTGTATGCCAAAGAGACAATGATAATTAATGAACATACTTTAAAAGAAAAATGTATCTTAAGAATTAATATTTAGGAGAGAAATAACAATGATAATTATGGTGGCAAACAAAAATCATTTAGCACATATAAATAAGTACCAAATAGAAATACAATAGTTTTTCTCCCTCTTTTCTACATCTATGTGTAGTTATATAAATATTTATGGATAGCAAAACCTAGCAATGGAAATACCTAGAGAATACATACTGAGATCTAGATGTATACATGTATATATGTGTCTATGTAAGTAAAGAGAGAAAAGGGAAGATAAAGCATTCTGCTTCTACTTAGTATATGTTTTGATTGATGTTTTTTTGTTTAGATAATTATCATTATTACTTTTCCCTAACTATGTGTTTCTCAAGGTACAGTTTTCTTACAGTTTAAAACAACTTAATTAATTGTTACTGATTAAGTGGCATGCAAGTGTCAGATAATTTGTCCATATGAACAAAATCAGCTATTTTTCAAGAAGTGACCAAAAGTTGAGACGAGGAAAAGGCCTCTAGGAAACCTAGAAAACAGCTCCATTATATATAAATTATGTTGAAGAGGCTATTAAATATAGTATTCATATACTCATTAATATACATGCAGATATAGCAGCATCTAAGTATACATATAAAAATTATTTTTCAGAAACCTTTTAAAATGGAATCTCCGTAAGCTGCAAATAAACAGGAAGAAACATCGTGGTAAACTAGAAGTAGAATGCAGCTGAAATAGAAATGAACACACCACTAATAAATATGATTAAAAAGAAAATGTCGGATAAGCTTATGTAAAAACTTGACAATGTTTTCTAAGAGTAAATTGTCATGCTGTACTAGAGACAATCCAAGCCAGTGAAAATAGCATTGAGGGAAGATGTAAATATTTGTCATAAATAAAGCTATACTAGAAAGAAGGGATTCAAAATTTATATATAGGAACCAGAAAAGGAGTTTATAAAATTTAATTCCAAGTGGTGTGATAGTGATGGTTGTGTGCTGTGGAGTAATTCAAACTCATAGTAACCCTGTATAGAATTGTTTTTGTTTTAAGTTTCTAATGTGAATTATGTGTTAGTCTACATGGGGGACCACCATCCTTACATTCATACTACCATACCCTGCTTCATTGCAATGATCACAGTCCCCTGTATGCACCATCAAACACCAAAAGGGTACACC
>NW_006408581.1:12669845-12670675 GCF_000296735.1 Chrysochloris asiatica | reverse complement strand
CTTAGTATTTTACAATAATGGCTCTATGCCGCATTTCTCCTTTTGTAACTGATTTCATTCAGCATAATGTCCTTAAGGTTCATCCATGTTATGCAGTGGCTTGCTGCTTTCTTGTTATTCTTCAGGGTAGAGTAGTATTCCATTGTGTGTGTCTGTACCAAAGTTTGTATATGCATTCTTCCATAGATGGGCACCTAGGATGTCTCCATCTTTTTGTTATTATAAATAGTGCTGCTGTGAACACTGGTGTACATATATCTACTTGCATTATGGCTCATATTTCATGTGGATACCAAGTAGAGGAATTGCTGGATTATAAGGTATCTCTATTTCCAACCTTTTGAGGAAGTGCCATATTGTTTTCCAGAGTGGTTGGACATTTTGCAATCCCACCAGCAATGTAGGAGGGTCCCAGTCTCTCTACATCATTGCCAACACTTATTGTCCTCTACTATTTAAATCTTTGCTGTTATTGTTGGTGTAGATGATGTCTCATTTTTGTTTTGATTTTCATCTCTCTAATGGCTAGTGAAGCAGCTTTGGTAGCATAGTGGTTACAAATTGGGCTGCTAACCTCAGGTTCAGCAGTTCGAAAGTACCAGCTGTTCTGTGGGAGAAAGATGTGGTTTTCTGTTCCCATTAAGATTTACAGCCTTGGAAACTCTGTACAGGGTTGTTATGAGTCAGCACCGATTCCGTAGCACATAACAACAACAACAATGGCTAATGATCATGAACATTTCTTCATATGTTTGTTGGTTGCCCTGATCTCCTCCTTGTTGAAGTGTCTATTCATGTCCTGTGCCCATTTTTTAATTGGGTTATTTGTC
>NW_006408581.1:12646084-12660663 GCF_000296735.1 Chrysochloris asiatica | reverse complement strand
CTCCCTTCAGGGGTGCTGCTCCAAGGCTTCTAGAGCTGGGTTGCTGCCTCTGCTTGGCTGTGGCCCCACCCTCTGGCCTGAGGACTTCTGGCTGCTGGCTGGCTGCCAGCTAGGTAGATTCAGCAATCACCACAATTTACTTTCACCTGCAGATTTCTTCTTAATGGGCATGGGGAACTGACTCCCTAAATCTTTAACAAGATCCAAAGCTCTGCAGTTTTTCTGCAGACTGCTCTTTGCTTTTTGGTGGGTTTGGCAGAGGAGTTTTCATTGTCTGTATCTGCTTTCCCTGCCCCCAAACCAGAAGTCCTCTGTATAGAGTTTTTGAGGCTGTAAGTCTTTTTGAGTCCTGGTGTGGCACTGTGGATTAATGCGCCAGACTGTAAGGCAGTTTGAACTGCAAGGTCAGCAGTTCAAGTTCACCAGCTGCTCCTTGGAAACCCTATACAGGGTTGTTATGGGTTGGGATCGACTCGCCGGAACTTAACAACAACAAATCTTTTCTAGAGCAGAAAGCTTCATCTTTCTCCTGTGGAGCGACTGGTAGATTCAAACTGCTGACCTTGTGGATAGCTGCCCAACTCATAACCCACTACACTACCAGAGCTCCTTTCCATCAATAAAGGCTAATATTTAACAAGCAGGTAGTAGAAATTATGAAGACATAGAGATGTAGAACATTAGGCAGACGGCTCCAATAATAATAATTTTTTGAAAAAAAAAAAAAGATAAGATTTTACGATTTTACTGAAGTAATCTTTTGGATCATGTCTTAAACTATTGTTCAAATGTGGCTTCTTTCCTTCTGGTTGATGATTATTATTGTTGTTAAAACAATTCTGTCAAGTTGTTTCAACTCATAGCGACCTTGTATATGGTTTCTAAGGAGTGGCTGGTGAGCTTTAACTGCTGAATTTGTGGTTCAAACCAACATTGCCATCTAGTGCATTAACCCACAGCACCACACCAGGAATCCTAATTTTCACCATCAATATGATCTACATTTCCCTTCATTGAGCCCTCAAAAGAAACTTTTAGAAAAATTGTTGCCACATATTTACTCTCAGTTATGAAGAATATTAGAAGAAAAAAAATTAAAAATTAAAATGAAGTTTTATTACCTAGGGTCAATGTTTTAAGCATCAATCCCAGGCACCTGAAGAACAAGTAAGTAGTGTCATGTCATAGTTAAGGTGGCTACTATGATTCCCACTTATTCAATTTATGGTTTAGATCTGTAGCCACAATTCACAAACCGTGTTTTAGTGACAATCGCATTGCTGTTTTTATGTTTCTGAATATTCATTTAAATGGTTTGTACTTCACTACTAGCCTAAAGGCTGGTAGTTTCAGCCCATTCAACAATGCTGCAAAGAAAATCACAGAAATTTGCTTCCATAACGTTTGCAACCAAGAAAATCCTATGAAGTTCTGTTCTACTCGTAATATAGGGGTCAGAATTGATTTATGGCAGTGGGTTTTATTTTAATTTTATTTATTTTGTAAAATAAGAATCATGAAAATCCCAGTCTCATAGGGTGTTAGAGGATGGAATGAGTTAGTAAATGTAAAGTTCTCATAATACTTTCTGAGCAATAAATGCTATTAATATTCAGTTACTTTATTACTATTAATATACTGTATTAACCTAATTGAAAATAGACAATTACCAAACTTTCCTTAGAACCAGCAATCTCTCTTTTTATATTATTTTTTTGTACTTTGGGAATGAGTTGACTTTTAGGTGAACACAAACAGATATATGAGAAAATGAGGAGGGGCACATCAATTTATAAATGGCATCTGAAAAGCTGGTATATAATTATTCCTATGGGACCAACCCTAGGGACTTGAGGGGTTGGCAAGAAGTGAGAAAGATAGGCTGGCATAATTGTAGTATTTAAAAAAAAAAAATTAAGTCTCTTAACTCTAGGGCCAATTTCTACCATCTTCTACAATGTTCCTTTTGAGAATGACTTACTTTCTTTTGGAACCACTTCCTTATCTGGTTCTATAGTCCTTATATATTTGTTTTCAATTTTTCAGTGAAGAATAAGATTGTTGTTGTTGTTAGGGGCCATTGAGTAGGTGATGACTCATAGCCACCCGATGCACAACAGAACGAAACAGTGCCTGGTGCCGTGCCAACCTCACAATCGTTGCTATGCCTGAGCCCATTGCTGTTGGCACTATGCCAGTCCAATCCATCTCATTGGGGGTTTTCCTCATTTTTTCTGACCCTCCACTTTATCATAAATGATATCCTTCTCCAGTGACTAGTCCCTCCTGACAATATGTCCAAAGTATGAGAGATGAAGTGTGGACATCCTGACTTCCAAGGAGCACTCTGGCTGCATTTCTTCCAACACAGATCTGTTGGTTCTTTTGGTAGTCCATTGTACTTTCAATATTCTATTCCAACACCATAACTCAAATGCATTATTCTTCTACTGTCTTCCTTATTCACTGTTCAACTTTCACATGCATATGAAGTTATTGAAAATACTATGGCTTGGGTCAGGTGCACCTTAGTACTCAGACTGACATCTTAGTTCTTCAACACTTTAAAGAGGTCTTGCCTAATGCAATACATCATTTGATTTCTTGACTGCTGCTTCAATGAGTGTTAATGATTGATCCAAGCAAAATGAACTCTTTGACAACTTCAATCTTTTTTCCTTTGATATAGATGTTGTTTATTGATCCAATACTGAGGATTTTTGTTTTCTTTCCATTGAGATGCAACCCATACTGAAGACCATGGTCTTTGATCTTCATCAGTAAGTAATTTTAAGTCCTCTTCACTTTCAAATAGCAATGTTATATATCATCTATAGATGTAGATAACAAATCTTTCCATCACCACTCATCTGTCAGTTTGTCATACTGTGGTGGCTTATTTCTTGAAGAATGAGATTGTTGTTGTTGTTAAGTGCCATTGAGTCAGTTCTTATCCATATCAACCCTGTATAGGGTTTCCAAGGAATGGATGGTGAGCTTGAACTGTTGACCCTGTGGTTCCAACTGACTTTGCAGTATAGCACATTAACCCACAGCACCACACCAGGACTCAGAAGAATGAGATAGGCATGGTAAAATATTGTGAGGATTCAATTGAATTAAATAGAGCTCAAAATTGTCTCTGGTTTCCATATTGTTGTTGTTATGTATGGTCCAGTTGGTTCCACTCATAGCAACACTTTATAGGGTTTTGGAGAGAGACTGGGGAGTTTGAACTGCTGACCTTGCAGTTAACAATTCAGTGCTTATCCTGCAGCACCAATCCACAGAAGCAGTCTATAAATTATAGTAGTTTACTTTTATAATTACTATAATTGCCAATATCATTGTTATTGCTATTTTTATTACTACTCAGTAAAAGAAAACTATAGAGTCAAAAGTACATATTACATATATTAGTAGAGTACTGAGATCAGGATCAAGACACATCAATTTTTATTTCTTAAACTATAGTAAAAAATTATATTAGACATGTTTTCATCATTTGGTTGCTACATTTTAGGTTAAAAAAAAAAAAAAAAGCACATTGTTGTTGTATTATTAAGTGCCATTAAGTTTGTTCCCATTCATAATGATCCTGTATAGGGTTTCCAGGAATAGCTGGTGGGTTTGACCTGCCGGTCTTGTGGTTCACAGTACAGTGTTGATCCTATAGTATAATATCAGGAGTATTAAACACTTTGCTGTTGAGTACTCTTCCATGTACCAACCTTTTACCTAAATGTTTTTTATTTGTTGAAGATTATAAGTGTAAAAATGTTTCAAGTGGGGATAACATAAGAAAGCTAAAGAAAACCAGCATCTAAATGAGTAAGATATTATATCAGCATCCTAACTGTTTCGCAGCCTGAAGACAACTGCATTGTAGCCAACAGAAGGGCAAGCAAAGGCTGCCAAGGAGCCAGATGCTATTGCTGGAAAGGAAAATTTCTCAGCTCAGCATCTGAGTCTTATAAACATAACCCAGAGAGAATGAGGGCTAACAAAACTTGATAGAGGATAGAAAGTGTCCTTACCTAAATAGTATGCATATTATATAAAATAATGTTTATAATGATTTTTTTTTTTTTACAATTAGTTTATAAACTACACTAGGCTTAAACCTAGTTTTAAATATTCTTCTTTGTTTATAATCATATCCGTGAGGACATTTATCCATTGTAAGTGCTGTAGTGACATCTTAGAATCCTTGTGTGCCACTATTGGATAAGCACTGGACTGCAAGGTTGATTTGAACTTCAAGGTCGGTGGTTCAAATATACAATCTGCTCCTTTGAAACTCTACATAGGATTGCCATGAGTTAGAATAGATTCCAAAGAACTTAACAACAACAACAACAAATAGCATCTTTGGTATTTGTCTTTAAGAGAAATGAAAGATTCTGTAAGACAAAGTGTGGGTTAACAAGGTCTTAAGAGGAAGCCAGTGTTCTCTGTACTCTTGCATTTGTAGAAAAATAAAGCTCTTGCATGCTTTGGGTTCATAGTATTTGACTCTAATATAAAATAATCTCTGTAGTAAAGAAATCTTATCCATTGGAAAGCAACAAATAAATAGAAGAGTGAAGGAGTTAATATTGATACCATATAGAGTAATGTGTTTATTTATCTAAACTGATTATGTAATCTTTATTTTTTTGAAAAGTACATATGAAAAAGGATAAGTGTTTTAATAATATATACGTGTGTATTTCAGATTATTGTATTTTGCTTTGCAGGATTTATGTCATATATTCTATAGAAATGCTTATTTGTACATTTAAGAGTCTGCGATTATTTTTTATTTTAATTGTATTTTATTTTTATTGTCTTTCTTTGGAGGATCTTCCACTTTTTTTTTTTTTGTAAAATAATTTATTATTTGATTATGAAAGTAATATTATTGTTAGGTACTCATGAGTCGGTTCTGATTCATGACAACCCTATGAATAAAATGCTGCCAGTCCAGTGCCATCCACAGAAGAGTTTCTATAATTGAGCTCTGCTATTATTTAACTATGGAGTCCTGGTGTAGTGCTGTGGATTAATGTGGTGGACTACAAAGTCAGCTTGAACTGCAAGGTTAGTGATTCATAACAATTAAAAACCATAATACTGCTTTTTAATGGTAAAATAATCTTTCCAGGGAAAAATAGTTAACAATTATTTATATTGAAATATCACGATTGTCTATTTATAGAACGAAATCTATACTGTGTATTAGTGGCTTCCCCTTATTTGTGTGATGGTTGATTTGAAGAAATAAATATAAGATTAAATATTATTGCTGAGATACTAAATATGTCTGCTAATCTGGATAAAGGGATTGTATCAATGAAGTCAGATCCAATGTCTACATTTCCATTTAAGACTACTTTTTACTTTTTGGCCAAGAGATGTACCACTAAACCTAGAAAGAAGTTTTGAAAATATATTGGTAAAGTAAACTTGACAGTCTAGTGTGAATACACAATTTTTACCATTTAAAATAAATCCCTCTCCTTAAAAAAAGTAGGCCTTAGAAAAAGACCTATATAGAAACATTTGTTCACATGTGGGATATTCTTTGAAGAGCTTGTTTTCAGTTAAATCAACAGTTCTACTTGCAAACTCTCTAGAGTTTTCAAAGTGGCTGAAAAGAGCCCAAATTAGATTACTTAAATCAACGTTCTTGTGGCTACCCATATATTCAGCTTCCAGGTTTTTATTTGAGAGGAATTACTCAAGTTTTCCAGCTGGGTAATCTCTGCACATTGCCTATGAACCAAATCTATTAGATGTATCAAAAGGATAGAGCTTATAACCAAAAGTTTTCTTGGCTGTGTCCAAAATACACATCGTACACATATATTTCTCCACCCATCAACATTGTGTATTTTGGCATTCAAAAAGAATGTTGGATGTAAGCATAAAAGAATGAATAAAAAAAAAAAGAGAAAACTAGAATATGAGGAACTTAAATTATGAACAATGATCCATAGAGATAACAGGCTTAATTATATAAAGGCAGTGTAATGTGTGGAGAATAAACAACATCACTTTTTGGCAAGGGTATTGGATCATTGGAAAAATAGCATTGCATTAGCACAAGGTGAGGGGTTTCTAGCTGCAGCTCTGCAGTGTTTAGCAGGTGAATACTTAGTAAATAACACTGCTTCTTCAGGGCTCCGCTTCCTCATCAGTTGCGATACAACAGCAACTAGGAAGCATTGTGACTGCAAGCTCTAATAAATACATAGCCAATTACTTCCTGAAATCAGCGTTATTCTAAGTCCCTCACTGTAATATGTCTAGAGTATGATGGGTAAGTGGTATTCATGACTTTCCTGAGCTAGAAGTTTTCTAAGGATTTTCCATGCTTTCTCTGGATTATTTTACTCTACTCTTTCCATGAGCTCTGGTAGCGTAGTGGTTACGAATCGGGCTGCGAACCTTAAGGTCAGCGGTTCGAGACTACCAGCTGCACCGCGGGAGAAAGATGAGGCTTTCTACTCCCGTAAAGATTTACACCCTTGGAAACCCTATACAGGGTCGCTATGGGTCGGAACTGACTCGATGGCACATAACAACAACAACTCTTTCCATGAACTGACCGACTCTATTCTTTCTATACCTCTCTACCCTCTTCCCAACTACTTATTAAGTTCACTGACGTTTTTTTCAAGACCATGCTTCCAAACTCATGACTAGTCAAATGATTCTGTTTTATATCTGTATTATCTTTTCTTTATTTTTGGACTGTCATGGAAAAGAAATTTCTAGTCTAAGTCCTCGATTTTTATCAAGACTCTTGTAATCTCCTGTAAAGTTATTATTAAATTTTAGTAATAAAGATGATTTATTTCCTATTTATTAAGAAACCCAAAATTATTAGAGATCATGTGAAACTCTCTCAGCTGAGGCTTACCAATGATTTGACAACATTAAGCAAATGGCTATTTCAACATAACTCTTAGTTTTGTTATAGGACTAAACAGTTACATTCACATTTTACTATACATGATTACAAGCTAATTTTCTTGGAAGGGATATCCTGAACTGTTATTTCTAGGTATCGTGAAATTAACATGTTTTTAACTTTAAACAATTCAGTAATGTTTTATAAATAATTTTGCATATGTGTTGTTAAATTCCTATGAGTCTGTTCCAATTCAGAGTGATCAGTATAGTGTTTCAAAAGCTGTGATATTTACAGGAGCTGAAAACTTCAGCTGTACGGTTTTAAAAGATGCTATTATAAATAGTAGGTCTTGTCACAGAATTTTCAGGAAAATAAACATAACAATGCACTGGGTCTAATGCATTTTAATTTATCAATTTAATCAACTCCAGTATGCATGTTGCCAATTTTTGTGCCTTTAAACAAGAATATGTGGCAATTGATCAGAAGGAATATGCTTTCTGCATGACTTTGAAACTACACTGTTCCTGCTACAGTTGTGTTGCTTCGATGGATGACTTTCACAACAGGAAATCAGGCCAATTTAAAGTCCAGGCACCAAGCAATTTGAGAACCACCAGCTTTATGCAGTAATATAATTATTCCCTCCGAGGCTCTTAATTGTATTCATCACACCATGATTTCTGCACAAATTAAGCATGCATTTACTGCTATATATAACTTGCTTTGCAGTTAACATTCTGGAAACAAATTTCAAGGAGATAGAATTTTGGACTTATTCATCCCCTGAAATCACAAGTTCCAAATGTTCCATATAGTTTAAGGTCACATTTTCTACCTTCTAGACTCTAAATAAATGAGACATAAAATACTTGTAAGAGAGAACAAATACCCGGAGCTGGATTGTTATTTTTTCTCCAATATCCTGAACATTTGCAGGAATCCAATTTCTAAATAATTCTTGCATGAACACTGTTTTCCTGGAAAGAATTCTTAGCTAAATCTAAGTCATATGAAATCAGTCTGAATTAAAAATTGCTTGAACTTGTGATCAATATCAGCTATAAATTTCTCATGTAATAGAATATACATATTTATAATAAAAAATGACCCTTTAATGTATATAACCTTTCTATCTTAAAATGAAATAGCATATCTGACCTGACATGATTAGAAAACTAATTCATATTCATAAGTCCTTATAAAATACTTTGAATCAGAAAAATCAAGCTCACATATACTATTTCAATCTAAAAATCCACTGTACCACCACAGCTCCCTATTTGCTGCTTATAACTTACCATAGCTTATTTTTATCCATATAACTTATCACTTTCTAATACTTAAGTACTTTACTTATTTGCTTTATTTTTGCCATATTGTAAGGTTCATGAGGGCAGGGATTTTCTCTCTTACTGCTCACTGTTGTTCTCACGTTCACTCTTGTTCCCTTGCCTTCTCTTTATCTCCTCTATCTAGCTTCACTACTGCATCACTAGTGTCCCAAATAATGATGGCCACATAGTGGACATTCACTAAATATTTAGCGAATTAAATGTTAATTAATTAACTGTCTTAGTTTCCTCTGGATGCCATAGCAAAAAATACCCTAAAGTAGATGACTTCAATGAAAACAAAATTATTGACTCATGGTCTTGGAGGCTAGAAATTAAAATAAGGAATTGTTGTTAAGTGGTGCTGTCGAGTCGGTTCCAACCCATAGCAACCCTCTGTAGAGTTTTGGCTGATGAACTTGAACCGCCAACTTTGCAGTTCAAACCAACTTTGCTGTTCAGTGCATTAATCCAGAGCACCACACCAATACTCCAAATAGGGAATTGCACCTGTAGATTTATTTTTAAAGTTCTGAGATAGGAACTATTCCATACCTCTCTCCTGGCCTTTAAATCTGCTGGTTTGAGTGTCACATGATTTTTTTTTTTTTTAGTTCATCTCTAAAACTCAATGTGTTCAAGATGGCAAATGTAATAGCAGGCTAATGATATTTCTTTATGAACTTTTAGGGATATATCATGATACTGAAGGAATACTGGTGTGCACTGTAGGATAAGGACTTGACCAGGAAGTTGGTTTGAACAGCAAGGTTGGAGGTTCAAACTCACCAGATACTCCTCAGAAACTGTATACAGAATCACTAAGAGTCAGAACTGACCTAATGGCACTTCACAACAACATGAAGCATGGTGTTATCATGAGTTGGGCCTTGTTGGGCTTATAATAGCAACAACAGATTTCTCCCTAGGGATGACAAACTACAAAATGGTGAAAGATCTTAAGGATATTTGCAAAGCAGAAAATATCAATGGATATATTCTAGGAGGTAGTAGGATTAGATCAAAGATATTTGTTGACAAAAGTAAAACAATTTTAAGCATAGTTATAAATGAGTTGCTAAACTGTGGTAAACTTTGAGAAGCTAAAAGAAACCTTGGTAGTGCCATTGTTAAGTGCTTAGTTGAAAACCCACCAGTTTCTGTGCAGGAGAAAGAACTTCTTTCTGTCCAGAGTCACAATGAATTGAAATTTACTTGACAACAATGGGTATATGAAACTAGTTAAAAGAGCATATTTAAAATCAAATAAAAAGGATGTAAGTAACCCTCAAAAGTGCTGGATGACAGTAGGATTTTCTCATGTGGAAGTAAAAGTTGCTGTTGTTAAGGGTTGTTGAGTCGGTTCTAACTCACAGCAACCCTGTATAGGGTTTCCAAAGCTGTAGATCTCTGCATAAACAGAAAGCCTCATTGTTTTCCTCAGGTGTAGCTGGTGATCTTGAACCGCTGACTGTGGTCCACAATGCTGTGCTTAGGCTGCCGAGCACCAGGTTCATGGAAAAATGAGTAATCAAACATAAATCACAAATAACTGGGTAAATAGTTATGCCATTTGCTGAGGTAAGAAATATTGAAAATAATTAAGTGTTCATTGGACACATTTGAACATGAGCTCAGCAAAAAAATTCTGCAGTATAATTATTGGCAATACAAAGGTAAGTAATAAAAATATTGCTACAAGGGTTCTAGGTAATACATGTACAGATTTATTTCAAACAAAACATATTTAAATATATTTCTGAGTTCAATGGATGACTGCAGAGAAGTTCTTTCTTACAATAATATATTTGCCTTAGGCTCTGTAGAATGCCTTTCTGAAAAAAGGATATATTTTTTGTGCTATGGAAAAAAAATTTGAGGTCTGGTCTAATATCAAATTTTTCACAAAATTCAAGTAGACATGTCTTCAAAGCTTTGCAACAAGTTTATGGGAATGCTGAACCAAATAAAACACATTATTAGATGGATCAAGCATTTTTAGGAGGATTGGAAAAACGCTAAACATGAGCCAAATGGGGGATACCATTAATATCAATGAATGAAGAAACTATGGCTGAAGTCCATAAACTGGTGGAAGAAGACTGAAGAAATGCCATTGATGTGATAGCTATTTATGTTGGAATCTCACATGCTTGGTTATTTTTAATTTTTAGTAAATATCTTGACCTCAGAAAGCTTTTGACTCAATGGCTGCCAATAATATTGTAGGAAGATCAGCTAGCTCAAAGAACTGATCTTTCCATTGGTCTTTGAAGAAAGATAATACCTCATGAAGAAGACTTTATGCAACAAATTGTAATGAGGACTGAGTATTAGATTTAATAATAATATCCAGAGAACAAGGTCCAAACAAAACAGCGATTTCTTGGGAGATTTCTTCTGAGCCAATTAAATTCAAGGCAGAGAGATCAGTTCGGAAGATTATGGTGACTTCTTAGAAGTCCAAAGGGTTAGTATTGATAGATTTTCTTGAATGACACAGGAGGATCACAGGGCTTATTAGGAAGAAATTTTCGGAAAACCGAAAACTGCATCAGTGTGAAAAGGCCTGGAAATTTGTGCTCTTTTGTTTTATTTTTTTAAAGTCACTGCAATGCAGATCTTCATTCTTTGAAGGTGACAAGGACTGTCCTATGAGAATTTCTTTGGAAAACCTTACCCTATCTACCCAACAGAACTGAATTTTCCCCTTCAATCTTTTAAACAAAGCTCAAAGAACATTGACAAGGAACAAAATTTGAGTCCCTCAAGAATGCCAAACTTGTTGTTTTGACATGGTATGATTTAAAGAGTGCAGAACTACGCAAGAAAGGCTTAGAGAGGTAGAAACACTGCCTTTAGATCCAGATGGAGCATATGTTCGGAAACAATAGTTTCACCTTTTGGTATTTTGGCTTAATAAAGGTTTCTGTAACTTTATAACTATACTGTTTTACATACCTTCATATATTAATTCCCTCTTCATATATTTTCTTGTGTTACACTGTTGGATCAGCACTAGACTGTGAAACACAAGGTCAAAAGTTCAAACCCATCAGATGCTCATTGGAAACCCTATACAGGGTCGCTATGAGTTAGAACTGTCTCAACGTCCCTTTTCTAACAAACAAATATTCTCACCTAAACTTCAAATAACTAATTCCTTGCTTGGAATTACTAAATTGTCGGCTTACAAGTGATTCAGAGATTAAAAAATTAAAGTTAAAATGATATATGCATTCTCTATAGTTGTCTTTATATGAATCAATGTGTAAATTAAGGAAATAGTATTTATGTTAATTAATGAATCACCAATGCTGGGTTGGATGCCACAGAAAGGTCACCATTTTAGAAGCAGAATCAAAATAACAAATGATAGAAACTAGATTTTTTCATGTAAACCATGCCATTTTTATATTAATGTTTCTAGTTGAAGTTTAAAATAACTTATTTTCTGTACATGCACTAATTGCAGTAGTTGATACCATAATATTGAGCAGAATATTAGATTGGCTTTTTGAAAAACCTTTCATTTGCAGATTGTAAGCTTTTAAGTTCTATGTCCTCATCTGTCAACTACAAGTCCATCCAGTCTATATCCTCTTTAAGTGGTGTTAACACAGCTTCATTACACAGTGTTATATGGTATACAAATGTTAATTATGTATTTGACCTTGTTAATGACATGGCTATGTTAGGATTCTCATTTGCTTTTAAAACTATAGAAAAGGGAATTCTGGGAAGATGGCGGCATAAGCAAGCCATAGTTCTGACCCTCCCCCACAATTACAACAAAAAATACAAGGAAATGATGCTAGGCTTTGAGGGGCTCTTAAATGAAGAGGGAAGGAAATCAGCCGGGAACTGCAGATAGGCAAGAATGAACAAAGTAACAACAAGCAGCAGATGTGTCTCTTCCAGTCATTTAGGCCATCAGCTGCTGTAATTTGGGGCCCCAGGAAAAAAGCCAGGTATTTACACTACCAGAGTTCTTATCAGTACAGACAGGATCCCATTTTCTGACCTAAAATAAACTAGGTATATCTAGCAACTCCCCCACACAGCCACTGTTGGTTGCAAGTCAACTGTGAATCACTGCAGAAGTTCTACATGGGATAAAGTACTCCCAAAGTCAATACTTTGTCTGTCTCAATTTGGCAGACCTCCTAAGGAGTCAATTCTGGCTTGTCTGCTCTCTGTGTCACTCAGTACTGAGGACTGCTAACTGAGGTTGCTGCTTGCCAACAACTAGGCATCTTTAGTGAAGGCTACACCCACATCTAATACTGTGAAGGGATTTCTCTAATGTAGACCTCTATAGGTCCATCTGAAGTGTGATAGAATCCCCCCACTGTCACGTGAATGCCTGGACACTGTCACATGAAAACCTGTTATGATTATTGCAGAATATCCTTACAGTTGAATCTTTTCTAGTAGTCAGTGCTCTACTTGTATTCCTTTATTCCCCATAGCTCAGACCTCTGAAACCTCCCTATGGATCATTTATGGCTAGTGTGCACCCACTTCCAGTTGGCAATGAAATCTTTGGATCAAGGTTGCTGTGTGTTAAAAAGCAGGAGTCTTCATGGAGGCTGCACCCATATTCAATTATCTACTTGGAGAACTGATAGCAACAAGGAAGATTCTCATAGAGATTTCACCAGCGGGTGACCATATCCTGCCTCATTTGATTATGTTTGGTTGTTGAGTCATTACAGACTCTAACAGAAGACCCCCAGAGTGCAGTGGAGTCAGCAGTCTACCTGCCTCTCTGTGTACTTTATAGCTCAGACCACAGAAATAAGCAAGACTTACCTCCTGTGGAGTTTGAGTCTGTCTGATATCCATTACAGTTAGTGCTAAGGACTACTGACTAAGATATCTCTTTATTGAAGGCAGACATTTTGTGAAGAAGTGATACCCATAGTCACACACAGTGAACTCGGGTAACCACAAAAAGAACCACTGCGGTTCTGTTCAAAGTACAACTATCCCCACAAAAACATGTAGAGAAGGATAGACATCAATACTGTTTAACCTCTTCCAAAATATATAGAAGGGCATTGTTGAAAGTGTTAAGTGCCATTGAGTTGGTTCCAGCTTATAGCGACTCTGTAAAGGGTTTCCAAGGAATGACTGGTGTGTTTAAACTGCTGACCTTGCAACTGAAACTGACCTTGTGCTCCTATGCTCATCCTACAATGCCATACCAGGACTCCAGAGAAGGAAATGTAGTTTTTGCTGTTGTTAAGTGCTGTGGAGTCAATTCCAACTCCTAGCAAGATTGTTCAGGGCTTCTGAGAAGCAGCTGGTGGGTTTGAACCTCTGACCTTGTGGTCACAGTGCAGTGGTTATCCTACAGCACCACACCAGGCGTCTAGGGAAGCAAACACTATTCCTTAATTCATTCTACATTCTATGAAGCAAACATATCAAAATCCTGACAAAGAACAAGAAAATTACAAGACAAGATTTCTTAAGAATATAGATGTAAAAATTCTCAGGAAATACTAGCAAATAGAATTCAACAGCATATTGAAAAAGTCATTGCAAAAATTTATGCCAACATGGGGGCCATATCTGATCTTCTCTGACTATACATGGAAGAAGAAGAACCAAACTCTATATCAGCCCAAGGCCAATTCCTATAAGGCTACAGCAAGACAGGCCTCCATCCTCCAACTTTATTTATTCTATTGTGACAGCAACCATCTCTCCCATGTCGCTTTATTTCCCTACTGACATCAATAATCCATTGAAATTGTCATATACAACTCACAGACAATACTTACAGAGGCCAAGGATGAGGAAGAGGTGTGCCTACAGCATGACTCACAATTATGTGGGTTTTCTCTTTGCTTTATTCGAGAAGTTAAAAGGGTGCAATTCAGGATCAGAAACAACTTGGGATACAGCAGTTCTTTGTCTGGAATGCCTTTTCTCAGTCATAGTGTAGGCACAAATTTCCCTTCCTTGCCCTCTCAGCAACATGGCTCCTAAGTTTCTGCCCTGCTTTGGATAGTGTTACAAGTTTCCTTAACACTACTAATAAATGACCCAATGCCTGCAAGCCAGCTTTTTGCCCAAAGTCAGTCAGCTTTCCTTGTTTTGTGGTCTGGGAAGCCCGCTGCTCTGTCTCTCTGTGCTGCTAAATCTGCTGCTGTCACTATGCCACTGCTTCTCTGTGCAGGAATCTCAGGGTCCAAAAGATGAACTCTGCTTCTGACTCTTCCTTCTTGATGGTCTTGGGATCATCTGCCCCTGCTTCTGAGATGGCTCATTTTAAACCTAGTAGAATGGCGAAACTGATGAATCACCACATTATGGTACCTTATATCTTATTT
>NW_006408581.1:12640728-12645380 GCF_000296735.1 Chrysochloris asiatica | reverse complement strand
GACTTGTTTTCATTTTCTTCAGCTTCTGTTTGAATTTGCATATCAGTAATATCTGCCCCTTGACTTGTTTTGACTGATGATATGGAACTATTCCATTGTCTCTTTCTGCAGATGTAGTTAATTTGATTTCTATGTATTCCATCTGGTGAGGTCCATATGTATAGTCATTTCTTATGCCATCTAAAGAAGGTATTGGAAATGAACAAATCACTGATTTTGCAGAATTCTATCATGCATTCTCCAGAATCATTTCTATCACCAAGGCCATATTTCCCTACTACTGATCCTTCCTCTATGCTCCCAACCTTTGCATTCCAATCACCAGTAATGATCAATACATCCTGATTGCATGTTTGATCAATTTCAGTTTGAAGGTGTTGGTAGAATTCTTCTATTTCATCCTCACTGCCTTTAGTGGTTGGTGCGTAAATTTGAATAATAGTGGTATTAACTGTATTTCCCTGTAGGCTCATGGATATAATCCTATCACAGACTGTTGTACCTCATGACTGATCTGGATATATTCTTTTTGACTATGAACCTTTCGTTGTTGAAAGTTTCTCTGGACAAATTATTGAACAATGCAGAAAGCATCAAAAGAAGATGTAAGACATACACAGAGTCACTATACCAAAAGGAAAAATATTTAATGTTCAAATGGTTCAAGAGGTAGCATATGATCAAGAACCAATTATACTGAAGGAAGAAGTCCCAGATGCATTGAAGGAATTGGCAAAGAACAAGGCACCAGGAATTGATGGAATAAAAATTGAAATCTTTCAAGAAAGTGAGGCAGCACAGGAGGCACTTACTCATCTCTGCCAAGAAATTTTGAAGACAACTATCTGGCCGACTGATTGGAAGAGATCCGTATTTGTGCCGATTCCAAAGAGAGGTGACCAACAGACTGAGGAAATCATCAGATAATCTCTTTGATATCCCACATGAGTAAAGTTTTATTAAAGGTAATACAGAAACAGCTGCAAGCATATAATGACAGAACTTCCAGAGGTTCAAGCTGGATTCAGAAGAGGCCATGGAATGAGGGATGTCATTGTTGATGTCTGATGGATCTTGGCTGAAAGCAGAGAATATCAGAAAGATGTTTACCTGTGCTTTACGGACTACACAAAGGCTTTCCATTATGTGGATCATGGCAAGCTATGGACAACATTGCAAAGCATGAGTAGTCCAGAACACTTAATCGTGCTCATGAGGAATCTGTATCTGGACCAAAAGGCAGTTGTTTGAACAGAACATGGGAACACTGAATGTTTTAAAATTAAGAAAGTGTGGGACAAGGTTGTATTCTTTCACCATACTTATTCAACCTGTATGCTGAGCAAATAATCTGAGAAGCTGTGTTCTATGAAGAAAAATGTGGCATCGGGATTGGAGGAAGACTTATTAACAACCTGCAATATGCAGATGATACAACCTTGCTTACTGAAAGTGAAGAGGACTTAAAACATTCACTGGTGAAGATCAAAGAGCACAGCCTTTGGTATGGATTACTTCTCTATGTAAAGAAAACAAAATTCCTCACCACTGGACCAATAAACAACATTCTTATCAAGGGAGAAAAGATTGAAGTTGTCAAGAACTTTATTCTTCTTGGATCACCTATCAACACTCACAGAAGCAGCAGTCAATAAATCAAAGGACATATTGTATTATGTAAATCTGCCGCACAAGACATTTTTAAAGTGTTGAAGATCAAAGATGTCAGCTTGAGGACTAAGGTGCGCCTGACTCAAGCCATGGTATTTTCAATATCCTCATATTTACTGTACAGTGAATAAGGAAGACTGTAGAAGAATTGATGCTTTTGAGTTATGGTGTTGGAGGAGAATACTGAAAGTGCCATGGGCTGCCTAAAGAACCAGTAGATCCGTTCTGGAAGAAGTGTAGCCAGAATGCTCCTTGGAGGCTAAGATGTCCAAACTTTGTCTCTCATCCTTTGGACATATTATCAGGAGGGACCAGTCACTGGAGAAGTCACTTGGTAAGGTGGAGGGTCAGAGAAAAAGAGGAAGACCCCCCAACGAAATGGTTTGGCCAGATGGGCACATCAGTGGACTCAAGTGTGGCAACAGTAGTGAGATTCACCAAGGATTGGGCAGTGTTTCATTCTACTGTGTACAGGGTTGCTATGAGTTGATACTAACTTGATGGGACCTAAGAACAACAAGAACAACCCAATCATTTGCATGGTCTCACCCAATCATTGGAGTCCTGGTATGGTGCAATAGGATAGCACTGGACTTCAAGGTTGGTTTGAACTACAAGGTTGGTGGTTCAAACTTACAGTTGTTCATAGAAAATCCTATACAGGGTCTCTATGAGTTGGAAATGAGTTGACAACACTTAACAACAACAATAACACAGTATTTTGATGGGAGTTACAAAGACTATACTAGAAGAGCCATAATTTATATCACAGTCATAAACCATGATCATTTTACAACTGTGATTTGTGATTTATTTTGCAAATATAAGGATGGTTTTACCATATCTAAAGAATCAAGGAAAAGAATTACATAATCATCTCTATGGAGAAAAGACATTTGGCGAAATTTAACACCATTCTTTGAAAAGCCTAAAGAAGATTGAAGTCAAAGGGAATTTCATCAACATTATTTATGGCATATATGGAAATCCACCTATTAATGTATTCTATTGAGAAAGCCTAAAAACTTTCTTCTTGGAACTGGGAATAAATGAGGCAAGAGTGCCCATTGTCACCTTCTATTTAGCATTGTGTGGGAAGTCCTAGCCAGAGCAATGAGACAAGAGAAATGACTAAAATGCATATGGATTGAAAAACATGTAAAAAGTCTATTGTTATTGTTGTTAGGGGCCACTGAGTTGGTATTCATAGCGACCCTATGCACAACAGAACAAAACACTGCCCAGTCCTGGGCCAACCTCACAATTGTTGCCACACTTGAGCCCATTGATGCTGCCACTTTGCCAATCCATCTAGCTGGAGGTCTTCCTCTTTTTCTCTGAACCTCCATCTTACCAAACATGATATTCTTTTCCAGTGACTGGTCCCTCCTGACAATATGTCCAAAGTATATGAGAGACCAAGTTTGGCCATCCTGGCCTCCAAGGAGCAGTCTGGCTGTAGTTCTTCCAACACAGATCTGTTTGTACTTTTGACAGCCCATGGCGCTTCTCAATATTCTTCTCCAACACCATAATTCAAAAGCATCAATTCTAAGGTCTTCCTTATTCACTGTCCAGCTTTTGCATTCATATGAAGTTATTGTCATTGATTATATTGTCCTATATATATAGAAAGTCTTAAACATTCCACAAAAAAATAGCAAACTTGTAGGATACAATGTCAACAAGTAAAAATCAGTTGGTTTCTATATATCAGCACTGAGATCTCAAAGCTAAATTGAGGGAAAATTCTATTTACCATAGTATCCAGGAGAGTAAAATACCTAGGACCAGACATATGAAGGACTTATAAAATTATAGAGCATAGATGGAAGATATTTAAGAAAACATAAATAAATGGAAAGATGTATCATGGGCCAGAAGACTGAATACTGTTAAGATTATTATATAGCCAATACAACTAATAGCAATCTATAGATTCAACTCAATTTTGATGAGAATTCCAACAGCCTTCTTTAGAGAAATTCACCTGAATATGGTTAGGGTTGCACAGCCAACTATTGTAATCGCTGTCAATAAGTTGTATAGCTAAAAAAGATGAATTGGAAAAAGTGTGATAAACGTATTTCAACAATGAAAAAAAGAGTAATTCCTGAGGCTTTTTGAATGTATAATCATATAATTTAGTTCCTCATATAAATCAAATAGTTTAGTTCATGAAATTTAGTTCCTTGGTTTGCAGGATCTTGGTTCATGTCTAAATAATGTTGTTGTTGTTGTTGTTAAGTGCCGTCGAGTTGGTTTTGACCCATAGTGACCCTATATAGGGTTTCCAAGGAGTGACTGGTGAGCTTGAACCACCAACCTTGCAGTTCAAATGGCTTTGCAGTCTGGTGCATTAACCCACAGTGTCACACCAGGGCTAAATAACATAGGACATCCTTATTTGGCCTAATACTGTGTTTAATGCTTCTGTTCTACCTCCTAGTTTGTTGGACAATGCCTGGGACATTTTTAAAGCTTACAAGCAGCCATACGATGCACATCAACTAGTTTTTATTCAACTAAAGCAACAGAGAAAGGAAACTCAGACATAATAGGAGGCTAATTGTCTCCATGAACAACTAACTGTATGATGTCTAGCTACAATTACTGCATATTTGAACTAAGACTCCATTGAAGAATTCTGATCAAAAGGAGGAAAATTGAGAACAAAATTTCACATTCTCATAGACTCTAGAATTCCTAGAGACATGAACATTGGATGAACCCCTGGGACGTTTACCCTGAGGTAGTCCTTAAAGTAGATCCCCTGAAGTCATCTTAAAAACCAAACAATACTTAAACTTAACTACTTAATCACCTCATAAGCATGTGAAAGTTGTTGTTGTTGTTGTTGTCAGGTGCCATCGAGTCGGAACCAACTCATAGCGACCCCATGCACAGCAGAACGAAACAATGTCCGATCCTGGGCCAATCTCACTACCGCTGCCACACTTGACACCATCAATAATGCCACT
>NW_006408581.1:12639079-12639868 GCF_000296735.1 Chrysochloris asiatica | reverse complement strand
AGTGATTACAAATCGGGCTGTGAACCGCAAGGTCAGCAGTTCGAAACTATCAGCGGTTCCGCGGGAGAAAGATGAGGCGTTCCGCTCCCATAAAGATTTACAGCCTCGGAAACCCTGTGCAGGGTCGCTATGAGTCGGAACCGACTCCACGGCACTTAACAACAACAACAACAGAGGTCATAAATAACTTAATGACATTTAACAAAAACAACAACAACAAGAATATGGGATCAAATTGATAATAGCAACCGAAAACATTTGGAACTACAGAAGGCTTTTGTTAATGAAGGAGAAACCACTCAGAGAAGGAAGGTTACACTTCAAAAACATCTACATAAAATATATTATATGAAAGACTATAGAAAAGAATCATTCATACAATTATATCCAGACCCATTATATGCATAAGCATAAAATGTTACTAACGTGTTATTATTCAATTTATTTTTAGGAAGAAGCAATGACATTCATAATACATTACTAATTTTTATTTTATGTACTGCCATTCATATGTGCTAATTAACAAAAATTAATAACATGACATTAATTCAAGGTATATCAAGAATACTTTTGTAATTTACTAAGGAAAGTTCTATCTCATATACATTCCCCTTTTGTATAAAAATATACAGAGCACAAAGTTTGCAATCCATTAATATCATAGTTGTGATTTTTAATATTAAAACATAAGTCAATAAAATTTGCACACTCCTTGATGTATGTTATCCACATCTCTTGTCATATAACACTTGACATACAGAGAAAGCAGTCAAGAATCAGAGAGAGAAA
>NW_006408581.1:12636912-12637934 GCF_000296735.1 Chrysochloris asiatica | reverse complement strand
AGAAAATTCTCAGTGATTTTTTTTTTTTGACATTGTAATAGCAGTACAAGGCAAAATTCTAAGAATAGTTGAATAAAAAACTGATGTTGGTACTGAAAAAAGAAGTTTTGCAAAAAAGAGGGATATATTTATTGGCAGTTGATATATACTGTTGAGTGGTGTCAACTGGCAAGTTGGGACAATTTGGGACTTGTATAGATGGGACAATTCATTGTGACTTGTATATTCTCTGTTCTCTGAAAAGTGGCTTATACTGCTGGGAATGACAGAAGGAACTCCAGATGAGTTGCTATCTGTGACATTATCTTTATGTTAATTTTCAGAAGTTAAGCTAAAAATATTGTTGTTTGGTGTAATGGAATCTTTTCTGACTCATAGTGCCCCTATGTTGAAGAGAATGTAGCACTGCAAAGTCCTGAGCCATCCTCACAATTATTCCTTTGTCTTAGCACATTGTTGCAGTCAGTGTCATTATCTCAAAATCAGTTCACAAAGTCCCCTTCTTGAAGGTGACTAGTTTTGAATACTGCTAGAAGATATTTCAGTATGCAGGTAATGAAAGTTTAAGTAAAAGAAACCAAGATGAAATGATCATGAAAAACAACTGTCTATATAACCAGTCTTTGAGTCTAGTTTTCATTATATTATGACAATTCATTAATTGAAATTTCTATACAATTAATTGGAAAATTTATTTCCTATTTGCCTTTATTGTACAGAAAAGAAAATATGCTAATTTAATTTAAGCTTATATAAGTTTTATAGTTTTTATGACCGGGCAAATACTTTTTCACTTTAAAAGTAATAGTTACTTGGATTTCCGGTTCTGGTGGTGGCTGAGGCAGGCTCAGGTAGGATAGGCTCTGTGGGGAAGGGACTGAAAACCCAGAGAAGCTGCTTTCACAGAATAGCACCAGGGCTCTGGATCTAGCATAAGGTGCAAGGGGTCATTGTCCCACACACGCCAGTGGAAAAATCATGCTATAAAGGGAAATACTGTGATTTAGGAATTGCTTGAGACA
>NW_006408581.1:12634332-12636112 GCF_000296735.1 Chrysochloris asiatica | reverse complement strand
CTGGAAGTGGGAGCTTTTTCTCCCTATGTTACCCAGGAAGATACAGCAATCATGGCCATATAGCCAAGCTACAAACATACTCCATAATATTCTACCATTGACACAAGAGCCAATAATAACTGGTAAGCATTACGTGTGAAAATGGAAGTCTATCTCCTGATCATATCAACCAGGAGACACCCAGTAAACTTAATAACACAGTAACAAACATCCATTTAAGCATTTAAAAAACCCACATAGGTACTGCAAATTACCAAAAAACCCACAACGAAACATGTCCAAAACCAGAAAAGAGTATCTGAGACAAATGAGCTGCAGAAAGACAAAGGCTCCCCAGAAGAGGAAGAGCAGGTTGTGGATTTGCCTGAGAAGGAATTCAGGAGAATTATATGTAAACAAATTCAAATGCTCTGAGAAGAGTTGGAGGAAAACAAGGAAGAAGTCAGAAAAGTACAAGAGCAATCAAATAAGATCAATACAACATTGGAAACAATTCAAAACCTACAAAAAAGAGGTCCAGATGATTAATAATAAAATATCAGAAATGGACAATACACTGAAAGGGGAAAGAAGCAGAATTGAAGAGATGAAAGCCAGAACCAGTGAGCTGGAAGACAAATCTCTCAATACTGCTAAAATAGAAGGAGGTATGGCTTGTTTCCAGTGTAATGAATACTCAGGCAAAGCTTGCTTGCTTTCTACTGAGTCTGGATCTTACATCTTCTTGCTCCTTCTTCAACTTCTATTTCTCTTGACTTGAAATAGTGGCCTGCTTTATTATCTGTCTGTCTGTTGATCTTGATTTATCTGACCAGGACTTTAGCTCTCCAACTTCTACAATTGTGAAACATTTCCTTGATAAAAACTCCTCTTTATAAAGATACATATGTAAGTTTCAGTGGTTTCATTTCTCCAGAGAACCCAGCCTAAGACACATAGCAAACTGATTGAATCATTATGGTAAAAGCATAAAATGCTGGTGCATAAGTTAACTGATTTTTAAACATGTAGTATTCCCTCGTTCTGTATGAATGATTGCCTCTTGGACTACATATACATCCCACATGAGCACAATTAAGTCTTCTAGAATTCCTATTCTCCTCAATGTTATCATACTTTGCTATGGTCCACATAGTTGAATTTCTTTGCATAGTCAATAAAATACAGATGAACATTTTCCCAGTTTTCTCTGCTTTCAACCAATATCCATTTGATGTCATCAATGTATACCCCTCATTCCATGTCCAGTTCTGAATCTAGCTTGAATTTCTGGCTGATCACTTTCTATGTATTATTACAATGATCTTTGAATTATTTTTAGCAAAATATTATTTTCCTGTGATATTATACTGATATCAATAATCTGCATTTTGAGGGATCACCTTTCTTTGGAATGGGCACAAATATGGATCTCTCTCTGTTGTTTAGCCAAACTTCTTAGCATAGATGAGAGAACACATTGAGTTCTGTACTGGTTTGTTGAAATATTTCAATTAGTATTCTGTCAATTTTGGGAAATTAGTTTTTCCCAATTTCTTAGTGCAGCATGGATTTTTGCTTTCAATACCATCTGTTCTTGAACACATGCTATCTGCTGAAATAGTTGAACATTGACAATTCATTTTGATATAGTCTCTTTGTATTCCTTCCACCTATTTTTAATGTTCCTTATATCTCTCAATATTTTGACTATGTTGTTGTTGTTGTTATGTACCTTGGAGTCGGTTCTGACTCATAGCGACCCTGTTGTGGGTTTCCAAGGCTGTAAATTTTAACAGGA
>NW_006408581.1:12630612-12632367 GCF_000296735.1 Chrysochloris asiatica | reverse complement strand
GGACTTCCAGAACAACAAACAAATCTGTTTTGGAAGAAGTACAGGCAGAATGCTACTTAGATGTGAGGATGCCAAGACTTTGTCTTAGGTTATGAGGAGGGCCCAATCCCTGTAAAAGGACATCATGTTTATTATTGTAGAGGGCAAGTAAAAAAGAGGAAGCTCCTCAGGTTGGAAGATACTCAACTGAAGAAGAGTTAACTTCAATGAAGTCTATGGAGCAATGCTTTTGGAATCTTTATTGACTTATGTGGCATTACTCAAAATACAAAGAAAATCTGCAAATATCCATCAATCATTGGAACAGGAATGTACAAAGTGTAAGCCCAGGAAAATTGGAGGCTGTCAAAAATGAAATAGAATGCATAAAAATCAATAACTTAAGCATAAGTGAGTTGAAATAAACCATTATTGGTGATTTTGAAACAGACAATAATATGGTCTATTTTGCCAGAAATGACAAATAGAAGAGAAATGGTATCCCATTCATCACAAGAAAGAACATTTCTAGACTGATCCTAAAGTTTGATACTGTCATAGATAGGATAATTTCTATACACCTATAAGAAAAAGCAATGAATAGGACCATTACTCAAATTTACAAACCAACTTCAGAAGTCACAAATGAAGGAACAGATGAGAAAGAATGAAAACCAGGAGACTGAGACAAAGTGCCAATGGCAACCTGAAGTTGAGTGAATTTCAAAAGAATCATGATTTAAGACAGCAAACATAGAAACAAGGATTTTGAAGAGACTAAAGAGAACAGCAATGCCAAAGAAGTCAAATATCTCAAAAAGAGGCAGATGTGAGCACCATTGGCCCAACGCAGCAACACAAACATGAAACAAATCAAAACAGTAAAAGACATATATCTAAGGGGGCTTCACAAATTTCAAGTAAAAAATGTAATCTTTTCATTCCATTTGTTTTCTTGACGGTCCTGGTGTGGTACTGTGGATTAATGCGCTCAACTGCAAAGTTGGTTTGAACTGCAAGGTGGGCAGTTCAAATTCACCAGCTGCTCCTTGAAAACTCTATACAGGGTTCCGACGCATGGCGACCCTGTATGAGGTATAAGGTTTCTGAGGAGTGACTGATGAGTTTGAACTGCCACCTGATTATCCTACAGTGCTACACCATATAAGTTTTTAGTTCCCATATGTAGTCTCCATAATAATGGTATTTCCATTTTTCTTTTTTGCCATTCAATAAATGTGTGAAATAATATAAAGTGTTCTAAATTTGGAATCAGAAAATCATCGATCCTGCAGTTCGAAACGGCCAGACTGCAAGACGTTCCGGAGGAGAAAGATGAGGCTTTCTGCTCCTGTAAAGATTTGCAGCCTCAGAAACCCTATACAGGGTCGCTTTGAACCGGAATCGACTCCACGGCACACCGCCATCACCACCAAGCAGATTGCTTAATATCTTCATGCCTTTTTCTCAGTCTATTAGTGATTGAATAAGGGTCCTTGTATAATTCACAAACCTTTCCTGATAGTTCTATGCAAACTGGCATAAACTACACTCCTGTAGTCATGTATCTGAGTAGTCTGCAAAAAGCACTTTACAACTGTTTGATATCATTGCAGTAACATAATTTAAAAACTGTTGATTTGCATCAACCTAAATGTGCCCTGCCCAAATAATTTACTGAGTGTGTTTTTGTCCATGAAAGCAAAGAGCATCAAATACTCTACATTTACTTCTTTTATTTTTAACAGCTTTCCAAGTGTGTTACAAATGTGTGTG
>NW_006408581.1:12626895-12629517 GCF_000296735.1 Chrysochloris asiatica | reverse complement strand
TAAGTATGGTGAAAGGATATAAATCTGTTGTATACCTTTCCTGATTTTGAAACATTCAGTATGACGTTATTCCAGTCTAAGGACTGCTTCTTGGTCTGTGGAAAGGTTCATCATGAGCACAATTAATTGTTCTGAAATTCCCATTTTTTTCTATGCTATCCATAGTTTGTTATGATTCTTAGAGTCCAATGCTTTTGCATAGCCAATAAAGCACAATTAAACATCTTCCTGGTATTCTCATGTATTGAAGTTAGTTTCTATCATGTACTAACTGATAAGCTGCTGCTGTTGTGGTTAAGTACCACTGAGTCAGTTCTGATCCATAATGACCCTGTATAGGGTTTCTGAGGAGCAACTGGTGGTTTTGAACAACCGATCTTGTGGACAGTAGTCCAGTGTTTATCCTACAGTGCCACATCAGAACGCTACTGCCATGCAAAACATTTAACTTTATTTAATGTTCCTGAGGGGAGAGGGCAGAGGTTAAGCTGGCTCATGAATTAGATCATGAATTAGATCCAAATATTTTGTTATACCTTGAAGAGAAAATGCACATGTAAAGAGTAATCTCTGAAAAAAGTCAAATTTCTAAAATTTAAGATATTCTTTTTTAAATTAAGGATTTAGAAAAAGTACTATTGACAATATGGAAATTTAAAAAGATTTACAAATAAGTATAAGGATTTCCCAAAAGTACCATTAACGATATGAAGAAACTCCTCATTTTGCTTTTGTGATTTTGTTGTTATATTCACTTAAAAGTAATAATAATTTAGGATGATTTACTGCACATAAGAGAGTTGTGGATTTTGTTGGGGAATTAGCATAAAAATATTACCAAGAAAAATAATTGCAATATTTAATTCATAAAGTTCAAAAATTGTTAAAAGCTAATGCAAAACTAGAAAAACATCATTTACAATGACAAATTACACTATTATTATGGTGGGGTAATGAGTAAAATGTTGTGAGCCAACAATTAAAAGAAAAAAATTAAAATTGTGTATATAAAAATTGTTGTTGTCAAGTCAGTTCCAACTCATTGTGACTCTGTATAGGGTTTCTGAGGACTAGTTGGTGAGTTTGAACCATCTACCTTGTGTTTCAGATGACCTTGTGGTTCTACAACCAAACCAGGACTCTGATATAAAAATATGTCACCATTAATACTGACCAAGCTAATGCAAGAGATCAGACAAAGTATTGCATTGGGCAAATCTGCTGCACAGGAACTTTTTAAAGTGTTGAAGAGCAAAGATGCCAGCTTGAGGACTAAGGTGCGCCTGATCCAAGCCATGGTGTTTTCAATAGCCTCATATGGATGCGAAAGCTGGACAGTGAATAAGGAAGATCGTAGAAGAATTGATGCCTTTGAGTTGTGGTGTTGGAGGAGAATACTAAAAGTGCCATGGACTGCCAAAAGAACCAATAGATCTGTTTTGGAAGAAGTGCAGCCAGAGTGCTCCTTGGAGGCCAAGATGGCTAAGCTTCGTCTCTCATACTTTGGACATATAGTCAGGAGGGAATAGTTTCTGGAAAAGGATGTCATACTGGGTAAAATGGAGGGTCAGAGCAAAAGAGGAAGACCCCCAACGAGATGGATCGGCCAGGTGGCATCATTGATGGCATCGAGTGTGGTGGCGGTGGTGAGGTTGGCCCAGGATCAGACATTGTTTCGTTCGGCTGTGCATGGGGTCACTATGAGTTGGTTCCAACTCGATGGCACCTGACAACAACAACAACAAAGCTAATGCAAATTAAAGAGAAAATTATAGTACTCATTAACTATGAAATTGATCAAATGTATTGAAAATAATATTGATTACTGATAGGTATTAAGATAAGAAACATTTCCATGCAGAGCAAATTAATTCATTTTTTCCCTAACACAAATTAAGAAATATATATCAAGAATCCTAAAGAAATTCAAATGAATTTACCCTAGTTGCATTAAGGAAATAATATAGAACTATGGGTGGAATTGGATAACCACGTGTGCTGAGATTATGTTCATAATAGACAAATTTGGTTATAACATGTTGTTCATTAAAATTACTTTTCCAAATAATATCTAAAATAAGGAAAACTATTTATGATACTGTATTATTACTAGAAGAAAAAGACAAATGATTTTTAATATAAAATTATCTTTTTTTACATATACCATGAAAGAATAGAAGATAGAAAATATATACAACAAAATACTACTCAAGACTCTTTTGATTGTGCTCCTGAGGAACCTGTACATGGGCCAAGAGGCAGTAGCTCAAACAGAACATGGGAACACTGAATGGTTTAAAATTAAGAAAGATGTGCAACAGGGTTGTAGTCTTTCACCATACTTATTCAACCTGTATGCTAAACAAATAATCCGAGAAGCTAGATTATATGAAAAAAATGTGGCATCAGGATTGGAAGAACACTCATTAACAATCTGTGATATGCAGATAATATAACCTTGATTGCTGGAAGTGAAGAGGACTTAAAATACTTACTGATAAAGATCAAAGACCACATCATTCAGTATAGATTGCATCTCAATGTAAAGAAAGAAAAAAAAGTCATCATTGGACCAATAAACAAGATTCTTATCAATGAAGAAAATATTAAAGTTGTCAAGGA
>NW_006408581.1:12625464-12626593 GCF_000296735.1 Chrysochloris asiatica | reverse complement strand
GAGATTGACCCAAGCCATAATATTTCAATAATCTCATATGCATGTGAAAGCTGGACAGTGAATAAGGAAGATGGCAGAAGAATTGATACTTTTGAGTTATGGTGCCAGAAGAGAATATTGAAAGTACCATAGGCTACCAAAACAACAAACAGATCTGTGTTGGGAGACATATAGCCAGAGTGCTCCTTGGAGGCCAGGATTGCCAAACTTCTTCCCTCATACTTCAGGCATATTGTCAAGAGGCACCAGTTGCTAGAGAAGGCTATCATGTTTTGTAAGGTGGAGGGTCAGAGAAAAAGAGGAAGACCCCCAGCGACATGGATTGGCAAAGTGGCAGCATCAATGGGCTCAAGTTTAGCAGTGATATTAAGGTTGGCCCAGGACTGGGCAGTGCTTCGTTTTGTTGTGCATAGGGTTGCTATGAATTGGTACAGACTCAATGGCACCTAAAAATAACAACAACAATTGTTTTAATAGACAATTTAAATTATTTTAATTTTATTTTTATTTATTTTCCAGATTTCTTGTATGTTTCAAATCCAAATATGTATTTAATTTTTGCAAAAGTATATGCAACAAACATAGCCATTTCACAATTTTTACACGTACAGTTCATGACACTGGGTGCATCATTTTTTGTCACCATTCTCTCTATTTTGGTTTGTATTGTTTCACTATTGTTAGCTTGGCCTCTGCTTCCTAAAGCTTTCATTGCAGTTTAATGATACTGTGGTCGTTTTGATCTCATACAGATTATTCTTTCAAAGGATGCAACGCACACAGTAAACGTTCTCCTTTATTATTGAGCTTAAGTGTTTAGTTAAAAGATGGCTTCATGGGATAGTTTTGATTCATTGCAAGTTGTTAATGGGCAATAGATTTGGGGTTTCCTCCAGTCCATGATATTCTACCTTTTGATAAAGATCCATATACTGGATTATGGTTCAAGTTATTTAGTAATGGTCACAAAGTACCACCTCTTTTAGTCTCATGGAAACAATGGTGGTAGTTCATGGAGGACAAAAGTGGTGCTGTACTATAAAGTCAGTTTGAACCAGAACTCATCATCAGAAGTTCAAGCTCACCAGATGCTCCTAGGAAACCCTATATAGGGTCATTATGAGTTGGA
>NW_006408581.1:12613097-12623347 GCF_000296735.1 Chrysochloris asiatica | reverse complement strand
GCAGAGATGTCAGCGTGAGGACTAAGGTGCACCTGACCGAAGCCATGGCGTTCTCAATAACCTCATATGCATGTGAAAACTGGACAGTGAATAAGGACGATCGTAGAAGAATTGATGCCTTTGAGTTATGGTGTTGGAGGAGAATACTAAAAGTGCAATGGACTGCCAAAAGAACCAATAGATCCATTTTGGAAGAAGTGCAGTCAGAGTGCTCCTTGGAGGCCATGATGGCTAAGCTTCGTCTCTCATACTTTGGACATATTGTCAGGAGGGAACGGTCGCTAGAGAAGGTTGTCATGCTGGGTAAGATGGAGGGTCAGAGAAAAAGAGGAAGATCCCCAATGAGATGGATCAGCCAGGTGGCATCATTGATGGCATCAAGTGTGGCAGCGGTAGTGAGGTTGGCCCAGGATCAGACATTGTTTCGTTCTGCTGTACATGGGGTCACTATGAGTTGGTTCTGACTCGATGGCACCTGACAACAAATGCCTAGCAATTTGCGGGAATTTAAATTGAAATGGAAGTTGAAGTGACATTTATTCATAAGCTTTGTCTGGTAGGAGAAGATGCAGATAAAAGAAAAATTATTAATTAGTAAAAGCATGTAATGGAAGCCATTGGGAAAACACTTTTCTATGATAGAACTAAAAACAGACGAGGAAAAAAGGACTAGTGATCATATTTCTGAAAATTAGCTAGTGAAAACCTCATTATCTGACTTTAAGCTTTGGACACATAGCCCCAAGGACTAATCACTGGAGGAGGATATCATATTTGGTAAATAGGATCAGAGATGAGATGGACTGGAATATGCTTGCAATTGTGAATATGATGCAGGATTGTACAATGCTTCCTTCTTGTGTTCATAAAGTCAGCATGAGTTGAATTGACTGGACTATAGATATCTATCACCTATGTTATGTACTAAGTGTTCTACTTTTGGTATTGATGAAACCATGATAAGTCATCATTTATTATCCTATTAAAATGGATTAAATAAATTTAAGTGAA
Source organism: Chrysochloris asiatica (assembly GCF_000296735.1). Taxonomy (NCBI): domain Eukaryota; kingdom Metazoa; phylum Chordata; class Mammalia; order Afrosoricida; family Chrysochloridae; genus Chrysochloris; species Chrysochloris asiatica. The sequence continues at coordinate 12,622,336 of NW_006408581.1, read as the reverse complement.
GTGAGGCAATTTGGTCAATGTTTCAAATTTCCAAAGTATTTAGTGTGAATCTGGCAACCCAAACTCAATAATTTTTATGCAACATTCTGTTTGTATTTGTTAATTTTGAGCTATATGAATTCTGTTCCTTGGGAAATCATATTCCATAAAAAATGAACCATTGTTGATGTTGTTAGGTGCCATTGAATCCGTACTAGCTCATAGTGACCCTATGCACAATAGAATGAAACTCTGTCTGGTTCCACACCAATGTCACAGTTGTTGCTACGTTTGAGCTCATTGCTGCCGCCACTGTGCCATGTCATCTCTTTGGGGGTCTTTCACTTTCTCTCTGACCCTGCACTTTACCAAAATGATCTTCTTCTCCAGGGACTGATTTCTCCTGACAATATGTCTGAAGTATGAGAGATGAATTCTGGCCATCCTGGCTTCCAAGGAGCATCCTGGTTGTACTTCTTGAAACATAGATCTGTTTGTTCTTTTGGCAATTCATGGTACTTTTAAAATTCTTCAACACCATAACTAACACGAATCAATTCTTCCATGGTCTTCCTTATTCACTGTCCATTTTTCACATGTATATGAGTTCATTGAAAATACTATGGCTTGTATCAGGCACACCTTAGTCCTCAAGCTGACATATTGCTCTTGAACCCTTTCAAGAGGTTTTGTGCAGCAGCTTTGCCTAATGCAAAATATCATTTGATTTCTTGACTGCTGCTTCTTTAAGTGCTGAGGTTTATCTGGAGCAAAATGAAGTCTTTGACAACTTCAATTTCTCCTCCATTTATATGGAAGTTGTTTATTGATTCAGTGGTGAGTACTTTTGTTTTCTTTATATTGAGATAACCCTCTATTGAAGGCTGTGGTCTTTGATCTTTACCAGTAAATAGTGTAAATCCTCCTTGATTTCAGCAAGTAAGATTGTATCATCTACATTTCACAGGCTGTTAATGAGTCTTCCCCTAATCCTGATTCCATGTGTTTCTTCATATAATCCAGCTTCTCAAGTTATTTGCTCAGCATACAAATTGAGTAAGTATGGTGGAAGAATACAACTCTGGCACATACCTTTTTAAATGTTATAGCATTCAATATTCCCTTCTTCTTTTCGACCAACTACCTCTTGGTCTATGTACAGCTTCCTCATGAGCACAATTAAGTGTTCTGGGATACTAACTCTCCACAATGTTGACCATAGCTTTTCATGATCTACACAATCAAAAGCCTTTGCATAGTAATTAAAGCATATGTAAGCATCATCCTGTTATTTTCTGCTTTTAGCCAAAATTCATTTCCCATCAGTAATGATGGTCCTCATTCTACATCCTTTTCTGAATCCAGCATGAACCTCTGGAAGTTCCTTGTCAGTGTATGGTTGCAGCCCTTTTTGTATTATCTTTTGTAAAATTTTACTTGCATACAATATTCATGATATTGTCTGATGATTTCTGCATTCCCTTGGGTCACCACTCTTTGCAGTGGGCACAAATATAGATCTCTTCCAGTAAGTTGGCCAGGTAGTTGTTTTCCAAATTTTTGGCATAGATGAGTGAATTTCTTGGCATAGATGAGTGAGTAGCTCCAGGAGCCATTATTAGATATTTTATTAAATTTTTATTTAAATGTTTCTAAAAAGCTAATTTGTATTTCAAATGTAGTAGTTAATAGAGTACATATGTTGCAATCATATTTTCTGCATTGATTTATTTGAATTCAATTAGTGTTAATATTATTAATAGTTTTTTAAAGGAATAATTGCATATATATAGATTATGAGAAATGTCTTCCTTTGGAACCATGTTTATTGTTATAAAATGAATGAAAACTATTCTTAAAATGTTGAGAAATGTGGTATCACAAAAAATAGTAAGATTGAACTAAATGGGTTTGGGCTTTTAAATTTGTTCTGTTTAATTGTTCTTTGATCATTTGTAATAGCTTTTATTTAACATTAGGAGAAGCTGAGAATTAATTACTTTAAAAATTTCCTTTTCATCATTTTGATAAGGAATAATTTATATTTTTATTTTAATAAGGAATTCATTCATTTAAATAAGTCCCTTTTTATGAAACACAAATTAGTACTACACAATAATCTGACTCCAGCCAAGCCCACATGTGAGGACCATTATGCATTTCCTCTACTTGCCTCATTAGACTCAGCATTCAAAAGAGATCAATGACTCTGGGCTGAATTGACAAAATATGCATTTTCTCTTTGCCTGATGTGCTGTCTAACATAGATAGAAATTATTAAGCATTTTTCCCCATTTCTCTAGAACCTTTCAAGTTTCATTTCTGTAAGTGTTCTCACATTCGACTACTTCAACACAGTCCTCTCCTTTTCACTAGCAATCTGCTAGTGATCTGCTCCTTTCATCTCTCCACAGATTTGTCCTAATGAAATCATTATGGCTGAACTATTGTTTTTCATCCACCTTTATTCCATCTCTATATGATAATAATGATCTCGTTTTATTTTCAGAAGTACTGACACATAGCTACAGTTTTGAGTCATTATTTTTATGCTTCTTAAAAGAAAAATAATTATTCTCTAAATAGTCTGTTTTGTGTTTTTATTGAAAGTGAATACAAGACAGTAACACTGCATTTATTCTAAAAGGCAGTGCAGTGGAGAGATTATGAGATGCCTTTGGATTCAAATCTTTTCTCTGCTACTTAGAACTTTGTGGTCTTGAACAGGTTGCTTTAACTAAATAAATGTATGTCAATTCATAGATTTAGTATGAACGGTAAATAAGAAAATGTATATAGAATAAATTAACCCAGTCTCCAGAATATAAATGCCAAGCTATATACTTTACAAGAATAGAGCTTACTCTTGGGTATTGAAGTTATTATTAAGGATTCACGTATTTATGTCTTATTCTAATACTTAGTAAATATGTCTTGCCTTAATACACATGCATCAATACCAACTTATTTATTATCATACTTTATGCCACAGTACCTAACTATAAATGAGAAAGGGACCTTCTAACCTGTTGTTATTAACATTCAGTAAATTTAAAGACATTTCATGCATACTCTAAGTCTACGTTAATTTGATGCTAAAGTTGAGTTTAAGGAACTAGTTTTAGAGTGTGGACATAAGAATGTTTACAGGAACTTTCCATATATATATAATATTTGTATTTCTTTTTTATTTTAAATAGTTTTATTAAGGTGCAAATAACAGGCTCCAAAAAAAGACAAACTTGGGAATATTTGAGATACAACTTGAGGCTTTGATGTTTCAGCTCTGAAACTATTACAGAAATCAAGATGATAAACATATTAATAATTCTAAAAACATTCCTGCTGCCCTTTTGCTTTCTCTTTTCCACTCATTTTCACCCTTCTCCAACTTTATTCTCCAGATATGTTCTTTGTTAATATAGGTTCGTTTGCATTTTCTAGAATATTACAAATTGGAATTAGATTGTATGCATTTTTGTGTGTGTTTGAGTTTTCTCACTCAGCAAAATTATCCTCAGACTCTTCCATTTATGATGGTATATGAAATGGCTAGGGTTTTGTGTGAACTTGACTAGATTAGGATTTTCAGGTGTTTGGCCTTTGCTATGTGCTTATTCCCATGGTGATGAAACCTAATACAGACAAAATTCACTCTATGATGATTGGTCGTGAGCAGTCAATCAATTGAAAGGATGTTTCCTAGGGGATGTGGCCTAATCCCATTATAATGGGCATGCAGGAAAGGCACTCTCTCTCTTTTGCTGGGGATCTGGGACTGTTCGATTATAAGCCATTTCCTAGATTTACTAGATAAACTTCTCTCTCTCTCTCTCTGGGAGAAAGATGAGGCTTTATACTCCCATAAAAATTTACAGCCTTGGAAACCCTGTTCAGGGTCACTATGGGTGGGAACCGACTCGACAGCACTTAACAACAACATATATATACATATATATGTTTCACTGGTTTCGCTTTTCTATAAAATTGAGTTTAAGTCAGTATATTAAAAATTCATCCATTTTATCACTACATAGTTTTATACTATAGAAACACAACAAATTTTTTTTACCCATAAAACCAAATGGCCACCACTAATCTGTTAATTTGTCTTACTGTGGTGGCTTATGAATTTCTGTGATTCTGAAAGCTATGCCACTGTTATTTTAAATACCAGCAGGATCACCCAGGGTGGACAGGTTTTATATGAGTTTCCAGACAAAGACAGACTAGGAAGAAAGAGTTATGAACTACTTCTGAATATTTAGTCACCAAAATCCTTATGAATAGCAGAAAAACATTGTCAGATATAGTGGCAGAAAATGAGCCCCTCAGTGCCTTTTGAAAGGCACTCAAAATGCAACTGGGGAAGAGCTGCCTCCTCAAAGTAGAGCTGACGTGAATGGAGTAAACTCTGTGGGAGAAAAATCCCACGAGACCTTCATTTGCTCATGGGGTACAACTCAAAATGAAGAGAAACAGCTGTAACATCCATTGAAAATTGGAACACGGAATGTACGAAGTATGAATCTGGGAAAACTGGAAGTTGTAAAAAATGAAATGTATGCATAAATCGATATCTTAGACATTAGTGAGCTGAAATGGACTGGAATTGGCCATTTTGAATCTGACAACCACATGGTTTACTATGCTGGGAATGACAAATTGAGAAGGAATAGTGTTGCATTCATTGTCAAAAAGAACATATCCCGATCAGTCATAAGGTACAATGCTGTCTGTGATAGGATAATATCCATGCACCTACAAGGAAGTGAAGTTAATACAACATTAAATTCAAATTTATGCACCAACCATTAAGCAAGTGAGGATGAAATAGAAGAATTCTACCAACTTCTTCAATCTGAAATTGACCAAATATGCAATCAAGATATATTGATCATTACTGGTGATTAGAATGCAAAGGTTGGGAGCAAAGAGGAAGGATCAATAGTTGGAAAATATGGCCTTGGTGGTTGAAATGATGCTGGAGATTGCATGATAGAATTCTGTAAAATCAATGACTTGTTCATTTCAAATATCTTCTTTAGACAGCATAAGAGATGATTATACACATGAACCTCACCAGGTAGAATACATAGAAATAAAATTGACTACATCTATAGAAAGAGATGATGGAAAAGATCCATATCATCAGTCAAAACAAGGTCAGGGCAGACTGTGGAATAGACCATCAATTTCTCATATGCAAATTCAAACTGAAGCTGAAGAAAATGAAAACAAGTCCATGAGAGCCAAAATGTGACCTTGAATATCTCCCATCTGAATTTAGGGATCATCTGAAGAACAGATTTGATACATTAAACACTAAAGACTAAACACCAGAAGAGTTGCAGGATGATATCAAGAACATCATACATGAAGAAAGCAAAGAGTCATTGAGAAGACAAGAAAGAAGGAAAAGGTCAAAATGGATGCCAGAGAGACACTGAAACTTGCTCTCCAGCATAGAGATGCTAAAGCAGATAGAAGAAATGAGGAGGTCCAAGAGCTGAACAGAAAATTTCAACGGTCAGCTTGAGAAGATAAAGCCAAATATTACAACAAAATGTGCAAAGATCTGAAATCAGAAAAGCAAAAAGGAAGAGCACGTCCAGCATTTCTCAAGCTGGAGGAACTGAAGAAAAATTTCAAGCCTCGTCTTTCATTATTGAAAGCTTCCCTGGGCAAATTATTGAATGATGCAGAAAGCATCAGGAGAAGATGGAAGAAATGCACAGAGTCACTGTACCAAAAGGAAATGGTTCATGGTCAATAGTTTCAAGAGGTAGCATATGATCACAAGCCAATTATACTGAAAGAGGAAGTTCAAGGTGCACTGAAGGAATTGGAAAAGAACAAGGCACCAAGTATTGATGGAATAAAAATTGAAATCTTTCAAGAAAGTCAGGTGGCACAGGAGGCACTCACTCATCTCTGCCAAGAAATTTGGAAGACAACTATCTGGCCAACTGATTGGAAGAGATAGATGCATATTTGTGCCCATTCCAAAGAGAGGTGACCCGATGGAAAGTGGAAATCATCAGACAATCACTTTGATGCCCCATGCAAGTAAAGTTTTACTAAAGGTAATACTGAAACAACTACACTCATACATTGACAGAGAACTTCCAGAAATTTAAGCCAGACTCAGAAGAGGCCGTGAAATGAGGGATATCATTGCTGATGTCTGATGGATCTTGGCTGAAAGCAGAGGATATCAGAAAGATGTTTACCTGTGCTTTATTTACTACGCAAAGGCTTTTGCTTGTTTAGATCATGACAAGCTATGGACAACATTGCAAAGTATGAGTATTGCTGAGCACTTAATTGTGCTCATGAGGAACCTGTACCTGGACCAAGAAGCAGTTGTTCAAAAAGAACACGGAAACACTGACTGGTTTAAAATTTTAAAAAGTATGTGACAAGGTTGTATTCTTTCATCGTACGTATTCAACCTGTATGCTGAGCAAATAATCTGAGAAGCTGGGTTATATGAAGAAAAACGTGGCATCAGGATCGGAGGAAGATTCATTAACAACCTGTGATATCCAGATGATACAACCTTACTTGATGAAAGTGAAGAGGACTTAAAATATTTACTGATGAAGATCAAAGATCATAGCCTTCGGTATGGATTACATCTCAATGTAAAGAAAACAATAATCTTCACCACTGGACCAATAAACAACATTCTTATCAACGGAGAAAAGATTGAAGTTGTCAAGGACTTCATTCTTCTTGGATCAACTATCAGTTCTCATGGAAGCAGCAGTCAAGAAATCAAATGATGTATTGCATTAGGCAAATATGCTGCACAAACCTTCTTAAAGTGTTGAAGAGCAAAGATGTTAGTTTGAGGACTAAGGTGCGCCTGACTCAAGCCATGGTGTTTTCAGTAACCTCATATGCATGCGAAAGCTGGACAGTGAATAAGGAAGACCATAGAAGAATTGATGCTTTTAAGTTATGGTGTTGAAGGAGAATATTGAAAGTGCCATGGGCTGTCAAAAGAACTAGTAGATCCGTTTTGGAAGAACTGCAGCCAGGGTGCTCCTTGGAGGCCAAGATGGCCAAACTTCATCTGTCATATTTTGGGCATATTGTCAGGAGGGACCTGTCACTGGTATCATGCTTGGTAAGGTGGATGGTCAGAGAAAAAGAGGAAGACCCCCAATGAGATGTATTGGCCAATTGGTAGCATAGATGGGCTCAAGCATGGCAACAGTAGTGAGGTTGGCCCAGGATCGGGTAGTGTTTCATTCAGCTGTGCATAAGGTCTCTATGGATTGGTACTGACTTGATGGCACCTAACAATAACAAAATACCTATCTGTTAATTGAAATTAGTTTGTTTCCATTTTTTGTTTATTGCAAGCATATAAAATTTCTATAAATATTCATGTACTATTCCTTACATTATTAGCATATTATTTCATTCCTTTTGAGCAAATAAAAATGGAATGGAATAGCTATCAACTATTTTCCATAAAGGCTATCCAATTTTACATTCACACAAGCAGTTTATTAGAGTAGAGTTTGTTTAGATTGCTGCTTTTTTTTTTTTTCCTTTAAATATTTGGTGGAATTTACTAGTGAAGTCTTCTGAGAGTGTGGATTTCTTTTGGAAAGGTTTTTAAGTACCAGTTTAATTGTTTTATTACTTAAAAGTGTATTCCAAGAGACTTTATTTTTTCTTGACTGAGATTTGGTAGTTTGTGTCTTTCAAAGATTTCTTCATTTCATATACGTTCATAATGTTATACTTAACATTATCTTGCTAACCTTTTAAAGGAGTCCTGGTATGGCATGTGGGTTAATGTGCTGGATGGTAAGGTTAGTTTGAACTGCAAGTTCTGTGGTTCAAGCCTACCAGCCACTCCTTGGGAATCCTATACAGGGGCTCTGTGAGTCAGAACTGATTCAATGATACTTAACAACAACAGCAACATTTTAAAACCCATGTCAACTGTCTCATTTTTCATATTGGTAATTTCAGCTTCTTCACTCTTTTTGAAGATCAATCTGACTAGAGGTTTGATCAATTTAATTGATTATCTCAAATAGTCAGTTTTTATTTTACTGATGTTCATTAATGGTTTTTTTGTTTTTTTTCTGCTTTCCATTCCATTGGATTTCATTCTTATTGTTGTCCTTCTCATCTTATTTTGGGTTTATGCTGATCTTATTTTTTCTTGTTTTTTAAGGTAGATGCTGAAAGCATTGATGTAAGAATTCTCCCCCCAAAACTGACATTTAGTTCTACACTTTTCCACTGAAGTACTACTTTAGCTGATGTTAGGTGATGTCAAGTTGATTTTTGACTCTAGCGATTCCAGATGCCACAGTAGAACTGCTGCATAAGGTTTTCTAGGCTGTAATATTACAGTAGCAGATCATCAGGTCTTTCTCCCAAAAGCTACTAGGTGGACTTGAACTGCCACCTTTTCAGTTAGGCCCTGAGTGCTTGAATGTTGCATCATCAGAGCTTCTTGCAATACTTCAGCAGTATCTCAGAAATGCTGATATTGTGTGTTTTAATTTCCATTCAGTTCAAAATTCTTTCTGATTTTCCTTTTGATTTCTCTTTTGATCCATGTGTTACATTTGTTGTTATGCTGTGGAGTCCATTCTGACTCACAACAACCCTGCACAGGGGTTCTAAGGCTGTAAATCTTTAGGGGAGTAGAAAGTCTCATCTTTCTCTTGTGGAACAGCTGGTAGTTTTGAACTGCTGACCCTGAGGTTAGCAGCCCCATTCATAACCACTACATGCATTATGTAGAGGTGTGAGATTTTAGTTCCTATATATATGGAAATTTTCACGCATTTTTCTTCATTGCATTTCACTTGCTCTACTCTTCTTGCTTACAAAGTTGCTAATAATATAGCTACTATTTTTCTTGTCTTTGTTTCTCTTTATGCAACATGTCTTTCTGTTCAGTAGTTGGATTTAGTTTTTTGCTCTTGAGTTTTCTTTCCACTGCTTTTGAGCAATATGTTTATGATATGCATTAGTATTGGATCGTTTTCATGTTTCCTGTTCTTAAGGGTGGTTGAGTTACTTGGAGCTGGGGGTTACAGGTCTTACAAATTGGGGAATGTTTAAACATTGCTTCTTCAAATATTTATTTTCTTCCTCCCCAGCTTTGTGGTTATTAGGTGTCAACGAATCAATATTGACTCATAGAGAATCTATATATGACAGAATGAAACACTGTCATTTAAAAATATTCTTATAGCACTTGCTAAGGAGCTCTGGTA
>NW_006408581.1:12611406-12612997 GCF_000296735.1 Chrysochloris asiatica | reverse complement strand
GAAACCCTGTTCAGGGTCACTATGGGTCAGAAACGACTCAACGGCACTTAACAACAACAATAGCACTTGCTATATTTGAGCCTATTGTTGCAGACACTCTTTGGGGGTTTTCCTCTTTTTCCCTGAACTTTACTTTTCCAAGTATGATGTCCTTCTCCAAGGACTGGTCTTTCCTGATAACATGCCCAACGTACATAAGATAAAGTCTCATCATCCTCCCTTCTAAGGAGCATTCTGACCATATACTTCTTCCAAGAAAGATTTGTTCATTTTTCTGGCAGTTCCTCACTTAAGGACTCCAATTACACATTGAAGTTACCCCACTGGTGCTCTTTTCACTCACTCATTTTTTTAAAGATATTTTCCCATTGTTTTCTTTCTTTGCTTTAGATTAAATAGTTTTATTTTTATATCTTCAAGGAGCTTTGGTAGCGTAGTGGTTACAAGTTGGGCTGCTAACCTCACGGTCAGCAGTTTGATACTACCAGCAGTTCCGTGAAAGATGAGGCCTTCTGCTCCGGTAAAGATGTACAACCTCGGAAACCCTGTACAGGGTCGCTATGGGACGGAATCTACTCGACGGCATTTAATAACAACAACAACAATCTCTATGAATTGAAACCTACTCGGCAGCATTTAATACCAACAACAACAATCTACCATCACCCTTACTTAGAAAAATATTATTTTAATCTAGACACTGAAGTTTTCTACTCTACAAGCTTTATTTGTGACTCTTTACACCTAGTTTCTTTCTAATGTTTTGAACATATGGAGTTGGTAATGACTGTTTTAATGAGGTGTCTGCTAATTCTACCATATGTGTCAATTCTGAGAGGATTTCAATGGATTGATTTGTTTCCTCATAATGATTCATATTTCCCTGATTCTTTTCATGCCTGGTAGTATTTTATTAGAAGCCAGATATATTTATGTTCCTGTAAATATTCTTTAGCATTGTTATGAGTCATAGTTAAACTACTTTTAAACAATTTAATAATTTTAAGTTTTCCTTTTAAGATTTGTTAGGACAAGAACAATGCTCAGTCTAGGGCTAAATATTTCCTACTGACAGAATTATTCAGATAATTATCCTTACTGATTTTTGAATTGTTTTCCAATTATGCTGGAGAGAAGATATGTTATTCCTAGCATTCCGTGACTACTGAGAACTGAGAACTGTTCTGTCTTGTCTTTCAGGTGATTGATTTTTTGGTTCTTGTTGTTTTTAAGTGCTGTCAACTTGGTTCTCACTCATAGCCATCCTGTGTAGGGTTTCGGAGGAGGAGCCATTGGTGAGAATGAACTGCATTTCAAACCAAACTTTCAGTCTAGTACTTTATTCTACAGTGCCACACCAGAACTCTTGGTCCTAGTTTGGCAAATTAAGGAGGTCCTGGATGGAACAATAACTGAGTACTCTCTTAATAACTGATTGTTATTAACATCAGTTAATATGTCTGGCTCAAATCTATCCAGAGGTGTCTTGGAAGAAATGCCCAGTGTCCTATTTAGACAAGGTCACAGGTCTGAAAACCCTATGAAGCAAAGTTCTGCCTCCACACACATGAGTTACTGTCACGTGGAATTG
>NW_006408581.1:12605073-12610367 GCF_000296735.1 Chrysochloris asiatica | reverse complement strand
CCTCCTCGTGAACCGAATCCCTATGTCGAGGCAGGTCCCCGACACCCACAAGGCCGTTTTCCATTATTAGTGTCTACAAAACTATTGATTCATATATTTTGTCCTATTTTTTTATTGTTTCAAGAGAGAAATTATATCCAGTTTTTTTTTCTCCAGCTTCTAATGCTGAATTTATTATTATGATTTTCGTTGTTAAGTGCTGTCAAGTTAGTACTGACTCATAGCAACCCTGTATAGGGTTTCCAAGGAGCTGCTGTTGAGCTTGAACTGCTGACCATATGGCTCAAACTGTCTTTGCAGTCCAGCGCATTAACCCCAGCTCAACTACAGGACTAATATATATATCTGGAACTTAAGCTTAGAGATAATAGTTGGAATCTGAAAACAGTGAATCAAAAGTGCAGAACATTCCTTACAGACACCTAATAAGGATTTAAAAAATATAAACACAGATACTAGTTATAATTATGATTAAAACTAAACAGGAAAGCATTATAAAAATATAATAATTATTTTGCAAAAATATGAATTGTTTAATCATGTTGTCTAGCTTTACCCTCCTTGTTCTTTCTTAATAGTAGGTATTCATCTACTTATTAAAGATTATTTTAGAAGATCAAAGGTGATAATTTATGGCAATTTCAATTTTTTCAAGCTACGAAGTAGTCTACTTAAAGCTGGCTTCAGTTTTCTTTCCCGTTGTATATTTTCAGTTTGTTCACCTAAAATACAAATACACAGATGGTATGACACTGTTGCCAGCCATAAGGTTGAAGTATGTTTGTGTGTGTTGGTTGGGCAATTTCTATAAAATGAAGTACTTGTAGACACTAAACAAAATGCACTCTGTAGATATTTTATAACATAGCTACATATGGAGCACTTTAATGACCACGATATATGTTTCTAAAATTAGGCTTGTTTATTTCACTGAAAAATTATACAGCCTTTAGAGACCATGCTCAAGTTACCTCCAGTCTTTCAACAAGATGAAAGAAAAGATTTTGATAGCTATAACCTAAGAAGATGAAAAGTAAAAGAAACGGAAAAAAAGGAAAAGGCTTTCATATGGAAACTATTTGGCATAATCTGACATGTACCAAAAATATGTTGTGGTGCCCATACATGTACCCTATGTAAATCTAGCAAATTTTATAAAACTATATATATATGTATATGTATATATGTGGAGTTCTGGTGTGGTACTGTTGGATAAACACTAAACTGCTAACCACAAGATTGGCAACTCAAACCCACTAATTGCTTCTTGGACACGCTATTTGGGGTTGCTGTGAATCAGAACTGACTTGATAGCATTTAACAACAATATGTATGTAAATCTTTTTCAGGAGCAGAAGCACTCAACAACAGCATATATACATATGTCAAAGCACTGGACTGCAAGGTCGGTTTGAACCACAAGGTTGGAGATTCCAAATTCCGACTCACCAGCTGCTTCTTGAAAACTCTATTCAGGGTCACTATGAGTTGCAATTGACTCAACATCATTAATCAACAACATTTTATATGTATATATATATATGTGTGTGTGTGTGTGTGTGTGAGTGTTGATTTCTCAAAATAGGAAGAAACATTTATTCCTTTATATTTTACTCTTTCTGTTTATTTCAATCTCAGATTTTAATTATAAATCATAACTGCATTTTAACTTGTCAATATCTAAAAATATTCAAGATATAAATACCTAGTTGTATTTTAGAGCAAAGTATATATACTAATTGCATCATTTTGATGGAATCAGTGGATAATTGCTCAATTGTGTCAGGAATCAGTCATTATATTTATTAAAATACGTGCTTTTTGCTTTTTTCTCAAGTTGCTTTTTAGTTGGAAGTTGAAAAATGTCTACATTAAATCTGGTGGTGTTGATATTAGTTGCCATCAAATCAATTTTAACTTTTGGCAGCCTCATGTGTACAGAGTAGAATTGGTCATAGCCTGTCTTCCAAAGTGTCTCTGGGTGGATTCAAACCACCACAGTTTCAGATAGTAGCTGAGTGCTTAACATTTTGAGTATCCCAAGGACTGCCATATAAAACCTACCAATTATTGTAATATATATAAATATATATATATACATACATACATACATGGGTCCTGGTGTGGCTCTGTGGGTTAATACACCAGACTGCAAAGCTGTTTGAACTACAAGGTCAGTGGTTCAAGCTCACCAGCTGCTCCTCAGAAACCCTATACAAGGTCAATATGGGTTGAAATCAACTCGACGGCACTTCACAGCAACAATATATATATATATATACACACACATATATGTATATATTCACACACAACAGTGATTAATATATCTATATCTGGGAATACTTGTGTAGCGCTGTAGGATAAGCACTGGAGTGCTAGCCACATGGTTTACAATTCAAACCCATCAGCCACTCCTCAGAAAAATCTATTCAGAGTTGCTATGAGTTAGATTTGTTACTATACAACATTACAAATTTATATATAAATCTCAATCATTGGTTCAGTATCAGCTTTCAGTTTGAAGGATATATTTTATATTATATGAATTATGATTCCATGATAAATATTAATTGGAATTTAAAAATTAGATTTATTAATTTATTACTTAAGACTTTGTTCAATGCTTTGGAGGACATATTAGAATGAAATTTTTCCTTAAATATTAAAGATTAGAAGCAAAATGTTCAATCATTTAAATAATTCTCTAGCATTTATTTATTTATTCCTAACACATACCAGGACTTCTGGTGTGGCACTATAAGTTAAGTGCACAAGATTGGCAGTTCAGATCCACCAGCTGCTTCCCAGAAACCCTAAACAGGGTTGTGAGAAGTTGGAATTTCACAACAATATGTACCACGTTTCTGGGGTCATACACTAACCTAAATATTGACAGTTTGCACCGGCCCAGTAGCCTAGAGCTCTTTCGGGAAACACACTTGGTGATCTGCTTTTGTAAAGATTATAGCCAAGAAAACCTTATGAAACAGTTCTAATCCTGGTCTTCAACACATGCAGTCACCATGAGTCAGTATCAACTTGAAGGCAACTTGTTTAGTTTTGGTTTAATGTGTACCAAGCACAAACAAGAAAAAACAGAACAAAAAACTCAGTTTTATAGTTCTGTGGTCCAGACAGATAAATTTGGACCTCTAGATTGTTTTCATGAAATAAAGACTTTCAAAAATAGAAAGTGCAGCACTCAAATTGTACTCAGAGGGACTGGATAAGGTTCCATATCAAAGAATTTTCCAGAAATACCAAGTAAGGGAGGGCATTCATGGGAAAACCTCAAGATCTTTCCTCTTTTCCTTAGAAGCATTTGAGTGGAGAAGTATGTTAAAATTCTCATAAAGTGGAGAGTAATTGCAGGGATTTAATCCAAGCAAGTTATGGTGCATCTGATCCAAGTCATAGTATTTTCTATATCCCCATGTGCTTGTGAAAGTTGGACAATGCTGTATTGTGGTAGATTGCATGTTGCTGTGATTCTGGAAGTTTTGCTACCAGTATTTAAAATTTTAAATACCAGCAGAGTCGACCATGGTAGACAGGTTTCAGATGAACTTCCATACCAAGACAGACTAGGAAGAAGAGTTGGACTGCTGAATATTTACTCAATGAACACCTTATGAATAGTAGTGGAACATTGTTAGATAGCATCAGAATATTGAAAATTAAAGCATGATGAATAATATTTGGAAATTGTCATATAAAGTACAAGAAAATGAACCCTTGAGGTTGGAAGGCACTCAAAATATGACTGAGAAAGAACAGCCTCCTCAAACTAGAGTTGGCAGTGATGACACAAATGGAGTAAAGCTTTCAGAACATTCATTTGCTGATGGCACACAACCAAAATGAGGAGAAACAACTATAAACATCTAATAATAATCAGAACATGGAATGTATGAAGTATAAAGTTTGGAAAATTGGAACTTGTCAAAATAATAAACATCAATATCCTAGGCATTAGCAAGCTGAAATAGACTAGTATTGGCCATTTTTAATATGAAAAACACATGGTATACTGTTCTGGAAATGAAAAAATGAAGACAAATGGTCATCACATTCATCATCAAAAAGAAAATTTCAAGATTTATCTTGAAGTACAATGATGTCTGTGATAGGATGCTATCCATTCACCTAAAAGGAAGACCAGTTATACAAATTTATGCACCAAACACTAAAGCCAGTGCTGAAGAAATTGAAGAATTCTATCAACTTCTTCAGTATGAATTTGATCAAACATGCAATCATGATGTATTGATAATTTACTGGTGATTGGAATGCAAAGACTAGAGCAAAGAGGAAGGAGCAATTGTTGGAAAACAAGGCCTTGATGATATGGAGATAGCATGATAGAATTTTGTAAGACCAATGACTTGATCATTGCAAATACTTTAAAAAAAAATACACTTAAAAGATGACTGTACACATGGACTTCACCAGATGGAATACATAGAAATCAAACTGACTACATCTGGAAAGAGATAGTGGAAATGTTCCATATAATCAGCCCAAACAAGGTATGGTGCAGACTATGAAACAGACCATCATTTACTAATATGCAAGTTCAGGTTGAAGTTGAAGAAAACTAAAACAAGTTAACAAGAGTCAAAATATGATCTTAAGCATATCCCATCTGAATTTATAAATCATCTTAAGAAAAGACTTGATGAATTAGTCACTAAGGACCAAAGACCAGAAGAGTTGCAAGATGACCTAAACAACATCATAAAGAAAGAAAGCAAAAGGTCAGTAAGAAGGCAAGGAAGAAGAAAAAGAACACAATGGATATCAGAAGAGACTCTGAAACTTGCAAATGCAAAAAAGGAGGAGGTAAAAGAGCTACATATAAAATTTCAAAGAGCCACTTGAGAAGACAAAGTAAAAAAAAAAAAATATAATGAAATGTGCAAAGATTTGGAGTTAGAAAATAAAAGGGAGAAAACATACTGAGCATTTCTTAAGCTTAAGGAACTGAAGAAAAAAAATCAAGCCTTGATTTCAAATAGGGTAGGATTCTATGTGCAAAATATTGAATAATGCAGAAAACACCAAAGAAGATGTAAGGAATACATAGAGTTACTGTACCAAAAAAAAAAAAAGTTCAACCATTTCATATGATCAAGAGACATGATACTGAAGAAAGAAGTCCAACATGCACTTATTCTTATTGGAAAACAATAAGACTCCAGGAATTGATGGAGTATAAATGGAAATCTTTCAACTAACTGATGAGGCACTGGAGGCACTCACTCACCAATGCCAAGAAATTTGGAAATGAACTA
>NW_006408581.1:12602980-12604538 GCF_000296735.1 Chrysochloris asiatica | reverse complement strand
TTTACATTTCTAACCCTCACAGTCAGTCCTGATAGCAATTATTCACTATTGTACCACAAGAGTTCTATCCCCATCTTCTTTCATCAGCCACACCCAGACAGATTGGATGCTACTCAATGGAGATTCTACCTTCCTCCACACACTCTGGATCTAGTCTCCCTCTTGAAAGTTTGTAAGCCAGTCACTTCTTGCCTTTGTAGCCTCAACATTTTGGGTAGCCAATGTCCAAGTTGCCCATCCTGTCTACCCTGTGTACCGAAGGGGTGGGAGTGATCTTCGCTCTAAAGATTTGTTCCCTCTTTTGAGCTACTTCATCCATAAGCATAGGTCAAATTCATCAAATTATATCAGATTACCCTTTTTTTCCTCTTCTTTGTTCTTCTAGTTGAGTTCTGATCATCCAGCCATTGAAACTCGGTCAAGTGGGTATTATCTGCAAGTGTGGGTGTTCTTGTGCATATGCCCTCACTTCTTATTAGCTGGACACTTCACTCTCCACTTTAGTCCTCTGTGGCTATGCCACTGACTCTGGGCCCAGGAGTCCCCAGGTCTTGCCATACTGCTGGCCAACCAGGTCTCAACCTGGGTTCACAGGAGTCTATTAGCTCATAGCTTCATTGCTGTTTTTCCCTCACTTATCTTTATCAGTGACCAACATTGTTACCAGTCACAGCACATGTCTGTTCATGTACTTCCCCTGAGTCTTAGTCTTGGAAGGGGTTTGCCCTGAGGGGACCCGATCATTTGCCTTGATGTCTCCTGGGTGAGCAACTTGCTAGTTCTTGTAGTAGTCAGTCGGACTGCTGTTATTGTTTTGTTTTTTTGTTTTTTTTTCTTGTTAGTCTTTCTTTCAAGAAGTATCTTCTATTCTTCTAGCCGCTCCAGGCTGGTCTGCTTGCCCTTTCAAGTGAGATTTCCCACCTCAGAAGAATCTGGATGGGGTTCAGTGTTCCACCTATGGTCTTATGCAATGCAGATGCTCTGCAGGAAGCCACGTTCACTGGGCAAGTTTTAGCTCCATTGTAGGTACTCCAATCAGTTATAGGCAGAAGATGGACTTACAACTTTCAATGGTGATATTTCTGACTATTCCTTTCTCTCCCCCTTAAGTGTCTGTCTATTTTACAATGGTAAGCAAGGGAAACCAAGCTTCAAAAGAAAGCCAAGCATCTTAACATTATCCCCTCCCCTTTACCCATTCACACCATACCTCAATGCCTGTATCCCAGAGCCCTGTTGTTCCAAGGTTGTGCATACATCATTATTTACCTCTGTCCCACTTAGCTCATGCAAACCTGCCTAGCTGTTCTCCCATCAGCCTTGTTCTTCCATTCCCTTTCCCTTTGTTGTGTATTGCCCCCCTCCCCATCACCCAAACTATCTGGTGTCTATTCCCTCCCTAACCTGTGCTCCACCTTCCCTTCCTCCCCTCACCCTACCCCCCACATTCCAATAACTGGCAGCAAAGAACCACCCTCCCCCCCTCCATTTTAGTATGGGTTCTTTTACTTAGTCTTTTACAATAGTGGTCCTACGCAGTATTTCTCCTTTTGTGACT
>NW_006408581.1:12582728-12600663 GCF_000296735.1 Chrysochloris asiatica | reverse complement strand
AGTCTTCCTTATTCACTGTCCAACTTTTTCATGCATATGAGGTTATCAGAAATACCATGGCTTGGGTCAGGAGCACCTTAGTCCTCAAGCTGACATCTTTGCTCTTCAACACTTTTTAAAGGTCTTGCACAGCCGATTTGCCTAATGCAAAATATCAATGAGAGGGAAGGCGTCTTCACATCAAGAATCAATTCTATCCCTTCTGTATATAGGGTTGATTTGTTGTTGTTGATAAGTGCCGTCGAGTCAGTTCCAACCCATAGCGACCCTGAACAGGGTTTCTGAGGCTGTAAATCTTTATGGGAATAAAAAGCCTCATCTTTCTCCCGTGGAGCAGCTAGTAGTTTCGAACTGCTGACCTTGCTGTTCACAGTCCGACTCGTATTTATACATGGGCTACATAAAATTAATGGACTATAAAGGCATGAAGTGGCTGGCTTCAAGTTCTTGGGGGAGTGTAGTTTCAGAATGAGTGGGGGAAGGTAGAATCCCCACTGAATAATTTGTATCCTGTCCAGATGGGTAAGGAACTCTGGTAGCATAGTGGTTACGAGTCAGGCTGCTAACCTCAAGGTCAGCAGTTTGAAACAACCAGCCATTCCACAGGAGAAAGAGGAGGCTTTCTGCTCCCATAAAGATTTATATCCTCAGAAATGCTATGCAGGATTTCTATGAGTCAGAACCAACCTTCAAGACACACCGCCACCACCTCCACCACCACAAGACAGGTCTGGTGAGAGGAGATGGGGATAAGGTTCTCATGATTCAACAGTGAGTAATTATTATCATGACTAATTGCAATAATCACAACTGTAAAAGGTAGAAGTTTTTTAATGGGGGGGGGTAGTAGTTAATCTTACATTCCAGGAACAGAGGACCCTAGGACCATCAAAGGAGAAGAGCATGAGTGGCATGTGGAACCCTATCCAGAGAAGCAGTGACACTAGACACGGAGACAGAGATGAGGGCATGGAGAGATAGAGCAGCTGAGGACTATAGACTCATGGAAAGAGAAAGGCTGTGTGCTGGCAGCCTGGAGTCAGGCTTGAAGAATGTGCCCTTTGGTTGTTTAAATGATCATATATTCCTGAGTGTTTTTTGTAAAAACAAAACAAAACAAAAAACCCCAAAACCTAGGGAATGGAAACAAACACTATTGAATGGTGATGATGGAGGGACTTTTAATCATTGCAATGAAACAAAATATGATATGATGAGTGTAAACCCGATACTCCCATGTAAATTATCACTCAATTCACAATAAAAACTTTAAAACAAACAAACAAAAAACATAAACAAAAGATATTTTCAATGAATTAAAAATAAAAAAGATTCACTGTCTGGATGGACAAGTATTGCAGGATTCAGAAACATCTGAAATAAATATAGGCAGAGATCCCCCCCAAAAAAAGAGTTAAGAAAGGAGATGGCCATGATAAGTAATTTCTGTAGTATAAGCACTGGACTGTTAACAGCGAGATTATTACTTCAAACCCAACAGGCTCTCCTTGAAATCTCTCCACAGGGCTGCTTAGAGTCTGAACCTATTTGAAGGCACTTAACACCAACCCTTTGATTTTGAATACTGGGTGTATTACTTACTAAAATTGTCACTTTTTCTTGTTAATTAACCTCTGTGAACTCTATTTGGTTTAGCTCAACTGAAGATAGCCAATATTATCTTTATAATTGAATTGTTGTAAGGATTTGATAAATCAATAGTAATAAATGTACTTAGGATAATGTTTAGTATATCTGTTGTTGTTGTGAGGTGCCATTGAGTCAGTTTCAACTCATATCGACTCTGCATAGGTTCCTGAGGAGGAGCTGATGGGTTTGAACTGTCAACTTTGTGGTTTGTAGTACAATGTTGATCCTAACAGTGTCACATATTTAATAATTAATATGTTGATACCTATTCATTGTTAAATATGTGTTAATAAAATAAAGTATTATGAATAATAGCAACAATTGTTCTTGGGTCATTCTGGATAAAAGACAATATATGTATTTATATTTTTAATTGTATATATATGTATATATATATGTATGAACATATGTGTATATATACACACACACACACACACACACACTATACACATACATGCCAGTCAATGTGCCAGAGTGCAAAGCCATTTGAGCTGCAAGGTTGGCAGTTCAAGCTCACTAGTTGCTCCTTGCAAACCCCATACAGGGTAACTATGGGATAGAACTGGCTCATCAGCACTTAATAACAACAAACAAGGAACCCTAGTGATAACGTGGGTAACCGCTCAAGTGCTAGCTGAGAGGTCAGTGATTTGAACCCACCAGTTGCTTCATGGGAGAAAGAAGTGACAGTCAACTTCTGTAAAGATTGTTGTTGTTGTTAAGTGCCATTGAGCCATTGATAGCGACTCTCTACGTGGTTTCAAAGCCTTTAAATCTTTGTAAGAGCAGAAAGTCTCTTCTTTCTCCCACAGAGTGGTTGGTGGGCTCTAACTACTGACCTTGTGCTTCTCAGTTCAGTACTTATTCATATAGAACCAACGGCCTCCCTAAAGATTACACAGCCCTGGAAACACTATGAGGTAGTTCTCTTCTGTCTAGAGGATCTCTATAGGGTCACTATGAGTCAGAATTGACTTGACAACAACAGGACAAAAAGATAAAATGGAGTTTATATTTGATATATTTTTTTAGGTGAAATCATGTACAGTAGTCTTAAATTAACCATTTTCCCCCAAACAAATAAATAAATCATCTCTTTTAAATATGCCTTGTATCTTTATTTTGTTCATGATCATCCTTTTTAGTTTAAATGAGTTTGCATCCAGTTTCTGGACTACAGACATTGAACTGGCAGCCTTCACATTGACCCACAGAGGCCTCTCTGATGGTGACTCTAACCCTCGTAATACTCCTAGCCAACTGTGCAGGAAGTCATTCCATCCCAATTTTTGCAATGAGCAACATATTCCCCAAAGTGTAAGATTTGATTACCTTTTCTCAGCATGCATTCAGACAAATGTTATTATTGGCCATCAAATTATCCAGCCCAGTGACCTATAGTGACAGTGAATTTCTCAAGGTGACTGCCTGCTGAGTGAAGCATCTCCTTTTATTTGTTCTAAATACAGCCAGAATGCTCCCTCGAAGCCAGGATGGCCAGACTTTGTCTCTTAGATTTTGGACATATTATCAGAAGGGACCAATCCCTGGAGAAGGATATCATATTTGGTGAAGTGGAGGGACAGAGAAAAAGAGGAAGATCCCTCAATGAGATAGATTGGCACAGTGGCAACAACAATGGGCTCAGGTGTAGCAAAGGTTGTGAGAATGGCCCAGGGACAGACAATATTTTGTTCTGTTGTGCAGAGGATTGCTAAGAATCAGTACTGACTTGACGGCACCTAACAACAACAAACAAACAACAAATATTTCATAGTACAGAGCTAGGGAATACTAGGGAGTAAGTTCAAATGTTTAAATACAGTAACACTTGCAGTATAAATTGGCTACATTTTGGTATATAAAACTTGATACACAATTTGAATATATATATATAGCACAGAATTCCCAGTTAAATTTATATTTCAAATACCAAATTACTATTACTAGTAGTAGTAATAATATAAGTATGTCTCATGCAGTACTTTGGGGTTTCTAAGTTTGCAATATCTCAGGGAATAGAAAGCCTCATCTTTCTCCTTTAGAGAGGCTTCTGGGCTCAAAATTCTGACCTTGTGGTCAGCAGTCCTGTGCTTTCTACAGTGCCTCTGTGCTATTTTGGGCATGTATATACTTTAAAAGACAATTGTCCTTTATCTGTAATTCAGATTTAACTGGGAAACTATTTTATTTGGCAACCCTGTCACTAAGGTATTTATGTTCTGAGTCACCAAAACAAATTTATATTTCTATGGAATCAGTGGCACATAACTACCAACCACCACTATACTGTTGTTAAGTGTCTTTGAGCTGGTTCCAAATCATAGTGATCCTAGATAGGGTTTCTGAGGAGCAGCTGGTGAGTTTGAACCACTGACCTTTGCGGTTCAAATGAACTTTTGGTCCAGTGCTTATCCTACAACGCCACATCAGTTTAAGTTGTCTTTAGCTAAAATATTGATTCAATTAAACTTTTTATAAAAAAAAGTGTTATATACTTAGGAATGTTATCACTTATCTAAGAGTCCCTTTGAATCACTCAGAAGTTCACTAGAATTTTTTCTAGAAATGTGTAAAGGTCAAACCTGAATTGATTTGATGGGGGAAAAAGAGAACAAGCAAGTAAAATAAGATTTTTTCCCCTTCTTTCAATAGATTATCTTAGATACTGAAACACTAGCTCTGAATAAAAATGTTGAATTTCTTTTTCTCCCCTTTCAAGCACTGTTCTCGTGCATGGATTTGTATGTAAAATTCATCAAAGAGTGCTGAACTGTGCCTTCTTGCCACACTGCATCTACATTTAGCTGTTGCCTGAATGCATTTGTCACTAAAGGGAAACCTGTGAAGCACTAGGTCATGAGAGCCCCTGCCTTGATATTAGTTCATTGAGACTTTCCTGTGCCCCCAACCTTGGTTGGTAGGGCTTCATCTGTAGAGAAAGACAATTCATACTTTCAGAGGAAGTTGCTGGGCAAGGCATATCACTTGCTTAGATGTCTGAAAGTAGTGAATAAACCAGTTCACAAACATTTTTCACCTCAACAGAAATTTTCTCTCATTTGAGCAAGATTCTTTTAGTAAAACTCTTGAAGCGATACAATTCCATGCATACCTATGTGGGAGAAAACATATTTCAGTGACTGACCATAAACCCATTTGATTCATGACTAGAGATATTTCTATAGTGACTGTCTGACTGAAGTAATTGCTTTTGGTCTTGTATGTAGAAAGTAAGATATTCACTATAGAGTGCAGAGCAGATACTCTCAAAATTGGCTAGAGAAATCCAGATAGCTGAGTGTAATTTTTTTACACTGGATTTGTTCCCTATATCAGGTTAAGGTATAGCAAAAGAAACATATGATTACTCTGAGCAGAGAACTTCACAAACATATGCCATAGTAATTCCTAGGCCTGACTCAAAGTTAGACCCAAAGAGTTGCACAATTGAGTCTCTAATCACATGTTTTATGTGAGACTAGGGAATCTTATTTTGCTCCGAATCTATCGTATTGTTTTGTTTGGATATGAAAAATGATTTCTAAAAAAGAATAATGTATCATAGATATAGTGGTGGTGTTATTGGAAAGAGATGAAAAGCTGACTGAGTCCATTGTTATTGGTATCAGCTGATGTTAAAAAGCAGCAATGTGCATATGAGGCTGCATAGAACTATATAAAATGTATCTTAAATTGTCAGGTTTTTAGGAGTTCACAATATAAAAATAGGCAGTGAAGATCTGGACAGATCTTTTATTATCTCTTTTGTCCCTAGAATTATTAGAATTAATGCATCTAAAGATGAAACACAGGATTGCTCTTTCTATTTTAAAAATGGGTATTTTGCTTGAGTTCACACAATATACCAAGTTGCAGGGTCAAGAGATAAAACAAGATCAGGATAGCAAAAAAAAAAAAAAGCAAATTAAATTAAACCAAACGAGGTCAACCCTCATGTGGTGCTGTAAATTTACTTGGTATGGCTTTTCTATACTAAGTCTTTTTAGTCCAACCAAGTGATTGAGTGGGATCATGCAAATAAAGTATACAGGACTCTACAGCAGCAACTGGTTAGTATTGCATTCCAGCTAGGCTGGAATGAGACCGCTTGAGACAAAATGAGACATCTCAGAAGCAGAGATGGACGATCCCAGGACCGTCAAGAAGGAAGAGCATGAGTGGAGTACGAAACAACACAGCAAAAAGCAATGGCAGAGGTAATGGCAGAGACGACAGCAGAGGTGGTAGCATGGAGAGACTTAATAGCTTCTGCATCCTGAGTTAGTTTTGATCCTGAATTGTACTCTGTTCACTTTCCTAATAAACCCCATAATTGTGAGTATTGTTATGAGTTCTGTGTAGCCATTGCACAGCTGTGAAGTAAAGTGTGCTGTGGTAGAGATAGTTGTTATCATCTAGGATAAAGGAAGGTGGAAGCAAGCCTGAGCTCCACTTCAAATAATTGGGCTTGGACTGATTTTAAGTTTGATTCCCTTTTCCCCTTATAAAGCCAGGGGAAGTTAGACATGACTCCCACACAGTTTTGCACCCCAACACAAAAAATTATTTGGTAATTATAGATTGAAGTATGCCTTCCCAAGAGACCAGTTGAAATATGAACCTCTGAGTACTTGTAAATGTGACTTATTTAGAAATAGAGTCTTTGAAGATATTATCAGTTAACAAGAAGTCACATTAGAATTGTTGTTGTTAAGTGCTGTCGAGTCAGTTCCGACCCATAGCAACTCTGTATAGGGTTTCCGAGGAGTGGCTGGTGATCTTGAACGACCACCCTTGAGGTTCAAACCAGACTTTGCCATACAGCACATTAATCCACAGCGTTACACCAGACTCCCACACTAGAATAGGACTGTCTTAATCCATCTGATTGTTGCTCTTATAAAATAAAAGTTTCAAAAAAACAGAGGAAGGATGGCCATGTTAATGTGCATCTCTAAACCAAGGAAAGCCTGGGACTACCAAAGCCAGAAAACACAAGATGGAATATCCCTTATAGAGCCTTTGAGAAAACAAGGCCCTGAGAATGACTATAATTTGAACTACAACGTTCCAGAACTGTGAGACAGTAAACTTCTGATTGTGGTACTTTATTTAATTCTAATTTAAGCTACTTAACGTGGTGCTTCATTACAGCAGCCTTAGGATATGAATACACTGGCCCCAGTGCCAAGTCTGAGTAACCCTGAGTTAGAGAAGTCCTGATTCTAAGCTGTTTTAATATGAGTGAAGGTTTTATATTTAGAAAAGCAAATTGCCTGTTATACTCCAGGATGACTTGAAGAATGGGCCACAGAGCCCAAGAATTTAAAACGCTCTACTATTCTACTTACTAGGTGTCTGGACTTGGACAGAACTTTCCACAAATTTAGCCTATCACATTCAACCATATGTTATGACTCAACTGTTTTTTCAAAGTATTTCAATAAATTATATTAAATAAAAATGTGATTATGATTCAAATTAGGTCATGCAAAAAAATTTTTTTTTCCCCATTTTAGTCTTTCTTCTTCTAGTCATTTAGACACAAGATCATATGAGATGAGTGGGGATGGGTTGGGATGGTTCTTTGCTTCGACAGGATGGACTGAATCTAGCATTGGGCCACAGTCAGTTTCATGTGACTTTCTAAGGCAAAACTTTTTTCTGGGTGATTACTGAATGTGTATTGGACATCTTTGCCTATACCTCTCACTTGCAGTATTTGCTTTACTAGAACTTAGAATCACTAGGCATCCTCTAACCCAAAGAGTGTGAGAGAGTATGACTTGTAATTTTTCATTATTGTTTTCTAGAAAGTCATCATAACTTCATTTTTCTATTTCCATCTTATCTCCTGCTGTCCCTACTCAGTCTTGTCTTTGTGTCTTCCAGAATTTTAGTATCTATTTGGTGGTGGTGGTGGTGTTCTGTGTAGTTATTCCAACTCATAGCGACCTTGAATAAGGTTTTTGAGGTTGTAAATCTTTTTTACAAAATCATAGAAACCTTTATTAAACAAAAGTAGCAAAATGTAAAGTTGTTTCTCGACCTCCATTTAGGTCTTCCTCAAAGAATTCTGCAATCTTTGATTTACATCATTGTCAGCATAGCAGTTTTTGGCATCCTTGAGGACTCAAACAGTGTTATTTTGAAATGTCCTTGAGTTTTGGGAATAAAAAGACTAAAGGAGCAAGATGAGGAATGTAGACATTCTCGTGGGGGTGGGGGGGATGGTCCCTGTGCTAACCCTGAAGAATGAGCAGATGCATTGTTGTGATGGAAAAACATTCTTGGCATAACTTTCCTGGACGTTTCCTCACCAACACAGTTTTCAATTTTCCGAAACTTTTTTTTTTTTAACAGCTAAATAATGCTTTTATTATGAATTGAGTGAGTGAAGGTTTACAAGGCAGATCATCAGTTTTACATTCAACAAATTATTGCAATGATTATAATCCCCTCCATGAATAGTATTTACCTCTATTACCTTTTTTTGTTTTGTTTTATGCACACATACCACACTGAAAATATATATTGGTTTAAATGCCCAAAGGGCACAGTTTGCAAGCCATCTTCCTGCCTTTCTCAGTCCATGGACCTATAGTTCTCTGTTGTTCTGTCTCTCTATGCCACTGCCTTGTCCTCCATCTCTGTTGTTGCTGCTTCTCTGCTTCTCTGGTTACGATCCCTCACTCTTCTCATGCTCTTCCCTTGTGATGGTCCTAGGTTTCTCTGTTCCTTAATCATTTTTTAAGTTGTATACTGTCATGGATGATTCTTTTTAACAAACTCCAATTCACCTCCTTCTGCCATGATCTCTGTGATACCTCCGGTATTGACAGAATTAGGTGGAAGTCTTCGAGGATTTCGAGAGTTCACGCCCTTGGCTTCCAACTGGTTGGCAAAGAAGGGAGGGTTGCACATGCAAAAATCATAGATTATCTCAGATTCTTCTTTAAGAGCATCCATCAGGAGGGTCTTCTGGGGTACTTTAACCACTTTTATGAGATCAGATAAATTATTCTGTTCCACATTTTTCTTTGCATAGTTGAAGCACATATCATCCACTTCCGTTGCAAGGAAATACCAGCCATTTAAGGTTGCTCCTAATAAAGGATAGATGCAGGATGCCCCAGTACCTATATCAATTCCTCTTCGGAGAGTATTTTTGTCAGAGTCCTGGTGACCAATGAGATCTTCAACCCAATGAATATAGTTGAGTCTCAAAGGAACGGTGGGAATTAGTCTCTCCAGAGGAATATCAATAGAAAGTCCAAAATCTTCCCTTAGGAGAGTACAAGTCAGAGCTCCGACTGCTTCAGGGTCTTTAAAATTTAGACTCACTCTTCCATTCAGGTTTATCTGAACATGCTGCTTAAAATCTGAGTATTTGGATGCCAGATATGCAAAGTCGGGAGGTTTGTCCTTGTATCTGTTTCTTGCATGCATTGATTTACTGAGAGCCATCCACCAAAGCCAAAGTTCCTGCCAGACAAAGTGTCCGGCGTGGGCCTCTACAACTCCATAATCCTAACCCATCTGCACCACGAAGCTCCTAGAAATGCAGGTGTTACGCTCCCAGCGCCGCCATCTTATCTAGGCTGTAAATCTTTATGGGAGCAAAAAGCCTCATTCTTCTCCTGAGGAACCACTGGTAGTTTTCAACTGCTGACATTGAAGTTAGCAGTCAGACTCACAGCCACTACACTACCAGAGCTTCTTATTATATATGTGGGCATGCTAAATACCATTATGGTAATTTATAATTATTAAACAATGAAGCCATACAAAATGTAAAAAGAAGGAAACAGGTCCCTAAACCCAAATAACCATTGTTGTTGTTAAGAGAAGTTGAGTCTCTGCTGACTCAGAGTGAGCCTGTACGGGATTTCCAAGGAGCATTTGGTGAGTTGGAACTTCTCAACATGGGGTTTGTATTCCAATGCTGATTCTACAGCACCACACCAGAAGTCCATTGAAGCATGATGAATAGCACCAGAATAGTTAATGATACAGTGCCGCAAGATGGTTCCTCAGGTTGGAAGGCACTCAAAATGCAACTGGGGAAGAGCTGTCTCACAAAGTAGAGTTGACCATGATAACTCTAGTGGACTAAAGCTTTCAGGACCTATATTTGCAGATAAATACCCATTCACAAGTTAAAAAGATAAAATATCATAGGGTTAAATTTTTCTCTGAAAGTCTCCCATGTCTGTCCCTTTCCACACTGCTCAGAAAAAACCTGTATTGTTAAAGTGATGCTATCAATCACATAGATTTCTTTATTTTTATTTTAGCAAACCTTTGTGTCCAATAAATATATATATATATATAACACTGTACATTTTCCGTATGTGAATTAAAATAAAAAATATACAGTATGTGTCTTTCTGCAACTGTAACTCACTAAAACACGTGTGATTGTAAGTCATATGGTTACAAGTAGCATTTGTTCATTTACTTTCATTTACTATATTGCATTCCTTTGCATAAAAATGCAAACATTTAGCTATCCATTTTTTTTTCTGTTTTTAGATGATATATAGGGAGTTACAATAGTTCCCTATTAAATGCCAGACTTCAAAGAACACTCCTATTCATTTCCCTTTGCATATACACAGAAAGTTTCTCTGGAATTTACAACTAGTAATTGCTGAGATGTAGTATATATAAATTTTAACTTTACTAGTCAGTTTTTAATTCCTTTTTCAGTGTTTTTTGCTTTGTTTTGTTTGTTTTCATCAATTTACACCTAAAACATCAGCTATCATTTCATGTATTTATTAACATTTGGTATTTTAAGACTTCAAAAATTATATTGTATGATAAATCTAAAAGTAACATTTTCATTGTGGTTTTAACATATATTTCTAATTTATGTGGGGATGAAAATTTTCTAATTTTTATTGGTTTGAGGGGATGGTTTTATTCTCCTTTTAATTGCCAATTTATATACTTTCCCAATTTTTTGTTCTATGCATAGTCTCATTCACATAATTTCCAGAAGTTTATTTTTTAAACAAATCCATATTGCTAATGATTTATTTTTTGCATTATGAATATTTTTGTCCTTGACCAATTTTTTTTTTTTACACATTTAAAAGATTTAATCACTGAATGGTTTTCATTTCAAAACAGTTAAATTCATTTGTATCTTTGTTATGGCTAGTATTTTTATACCGTGTTTAAAAATATCTTCCTATCCTGAGGTAAATCAAAATAATGGCTTATTTATTCTTATCATTCACATGGCATTTATTTTTGCCTATGGTTGAAACAAAATTCCAAACTTATTTATCCCATATGGATAACCAACAATATTTGTTGACTAGTTCATTATTTTCCCATTGCTTTGGAATTTTAAGTCTGTCATTTGTTATGTTTCCCTATAAGCTAAACAGAGCTCCAAACCAGTTCAGTCATGGCTGCCAAAGTGAAATTGGAGCAGATTCAAATTATTCAAGTTTGGATGAAGCAAAGTGGTAACTAGAATAAGAAAAAAAATATGAGTTGAAGTCCTGGAATAGGAGACGAAGAAGAGATGTACTGAACCCTTTCAGGAGCCTTATGCAGGACATGGGATTATTACCAGGACTGTGGAGAGAAACTCACATTCAAAATGGCTGGTCAGATGCCAGTTTAGAAGAGAGAGTCAGCCCTTTCGACTCTATCAAGACATATTCAAGGTGTACTGAATAGTTTTCATCATAAATAGGATAACTCACACTAAGGTTAATTTCTCTGATAACTACACAACATAGAGATATATTAAGTGTGCATGGGGGAAAATGTCTACCTCAAGGTTTTGTTTTATTCTTTGAAAATAGAAAGAATATTACAAAGAAGCACTTTCAAATATTTTCTTGTTTTAATCTAGCAGATTTGTCAGAATAATTTTATATACCTTTCAGGAATTCCATAAAATTGACAAAGTTTTCAGTTGGCAGGGATTTTTCTGTCACTGAATTTTCTATCAATAATTCTCTAAATATAGAAAAAAGAGGGACAGAAAGAAGCAGACAGGAAAAGAAAGAAAGAGAAAGAGGGGAGAGAAAAAAAAAAAAAACAATTTATGATGAAATTGTTATCACTTAATATTATCCTATATTTCTCACAAATACAGGATTTATAAACTTTCCTTTAAAGTACACAGTGATATAAAATGAAAACAATCACAAGTTTCAGTTTGAATTTCAGTAAAATGATCACCAACCTCGTTCTTTCAATCAGATTGATAAAACCAAATATTGTATTTAGTCTTTATGGTCCTTAATTTCCATACCCATACAACAATCAGTTTACCCTGTGCTTTACCAATATGATAATAGTCTGATACCTGTTTATACATTTATACCAGTGAAGTAATACATTTCTGTTTATATTATGACCACATCTTTGTTAGATCAGTGCTCTAGGGAATAAAGGAAGCAATTTGAGGGTTCGGGCATCAAATCTCAAACTATGCAATAATAAAATTCAAATCAAAGTACTTCCCCATCGGTGACAATGTGAATCATTAGTGCTAGGCTCATTTTGAAATAGATATTTATTTTGTTTCCTTGTATCAATTTACTAACTTTACTTAAAATAGCATATGTATACTGCATACACTTAGCACAACAAAGATATACTCTCCTATAGCAAGAGCTACTGAGAGAAGTAGCCCTCTCAGTGTCTATGCTAAGTTAACATTTCAGAGTCAGTGAATAAATTCCATCAAACCTCAAGTGTTTGTTCTTGAGTTACTCCATGTACACTGACCTTGACTCTACACAACTTCTTAAATTTACTTGCATTTGTGGCTCAAACCAGAGTTTGCTTTAGCTAACAGTATCATGTACAGTTAATTAATCAAAGGCCTTCTCAGAATGTATTTTTCCCTTTTGTTCCTTTTGCATGTATTAAGCCTATTGATTCCTGATTAAAATGCCCTATAGCATCAATTATTAAACTTTTGGCCCCATTTCTCTTTTACACTCTTAAAAAATTGTTGAGTGTATATGAAATTTGTTTATTTGTTATCAATATCATTGGAGAATTTAAAACAGAAAAAAATTTTTAAATGTTAATTTTTCACATATTTAGACTTCAATCCTTTTATTTTACTACAGAATAATTTGATTTAAAAGTATGACTTAAATACACAGTATGAAGATTGTGGGGAGTTCTTTTGTTTAACCTAAGCCCAAAGACGCTAGCAGGTGGATAAATGAGGAAGACAGAGCCTCCAGGCTCATCCAAAAGACTGCCTCCTTGCAGTCTCATGCAGTCTACTGAAGGCTTCAACAATAAAACTTGAGGCTTTCTGAAGAAGAAATTCTGCCTTAGGACCTCACTGTTAGCTCCTGCTTAAGTGTCCAGACTGTCTGGTCTACAGATTTCCATATTGACAGCATGCATCAATTGCTTAAAACTACCAGTTGTTCCTTGGGAGAAAGATGAGGCTTTTTGCTCCCATACAGATTTATAGCCTTGAAAACCCTATGCAGGATCTCTGGGAGTCGTAACTGATTCCACAGCACACAGCCACCACCATATCTATCTATCTATCTATCTATCTATCTATCTATCTATCTATCTATCTATCTATCATACTGTGGTAGTTTAAATGTTTCTGTGATGCTGGAAACTATGCCATAGGTATTTTAAATATCAGAAGGGTCACCAATAGTTAAAAGGTTTGAGAATAGTCTTCTAAAATAGCCTAGGAAGAAGGAGAGTTGGACTGTTTCTGATATTTAGTCAATGCAAACTTTATAAATAGCTGTGGAAACTTATCACATATTGTACTAGAAGATGCAAGCATTAGGCATAGCAGTGGAACATTGCCAGATAAAGTGCCAAAACATAAGCCACTCAGATTTGAAGGCACTCATAATACAACTGGGTAACAGTTGCTGCCTCAAAGTAGAGTTGACCATAATATCATTAATGGAGCAAACCTTTCAGGACCTTAATTTACTGATGGAGCACAAGTCCAAATAAGAATAAACAGCTGCAAACATCTGTTAATAATTGGAACATAGAATATGAAATATGTATCCAGCAAAATTGGAAGTTGCCATAAACAAAATGGAAAATTCTACATTTTCCATTTAAAAAGATCAAAATTCTAAGCATTGGTAAAATGAAATGGGCTCTTATTGGTAATTTAAAATCAGATAGCCATATGGCTTTGTTGTTGCTATTGTTAGTGTAATCGAGTCATTTCAACCCATAGTGATCCTGTATAGGGTTTCCGAGGAGAAGTTGGTGAGCTTGAACAGCCGACTTTGCAGTTCTAAGGGCTTTGCAGTTTGGTGCATTAACACACAATGCCACACCAGGCTTACTATGCTGGAAATGACAAATTGAAGATGTACATTGTTATTTGTGGTAGGATAAAATCTATACATATACAAAGAAGACTACTTAATACCATTATAATTCAAATTTATGCACCAACCACTAAAGCCAATGATGATGAAATTGAAGTATTATATCAGCTTCTTCAGTCTAAAATTGACCAAACATATAATTAAGATACATTAATAATTACTGGTGTTTGGAATGTGGAAACTGGAAAAAAGAGGAAAGAGCCATACTTGAAAATATGACCATGGTGATAGAAAGAATGCTGGGGAGCACATGATAGAATTTTATGAGACCAATAAATTTTTTTTCAACAAATATGTTTTTTCAACAACTTAAAAGGCAACTACACATGTTGACCTCACCATATCAAATATACAGTAATCAAATTGACTACATCTGTGGAAAGAGATGATGGAGAAGCTTAGTATCATCTGCCAAACCAAGACCAAGAGCCAACTTTGAAACATGTCATCAATTTCTCATATTCAGGCTAAAGCTGAAAAAAAACAATTAAAATAAGTCCATTGAGTTCAGATTTGATACATTAGACACTAGAGACCCAAAACCAGAAGAGTTGTGGGATGACATTAAGAACATCGTACAGGAAGAGAACAAAAGGTCATTAAAAGACAGGAAAGAAAGAAAAGAAGAAAAAAAAAAGATGTAAAAAATACTGAAACTTACTCGAGCATAAAGAAACTAAAGCAAATAAAAATTTTCAAAGGGCAGCTTGAAAAGATAAAGTATTATAATGAAATTGGAAAAGTCCTGGACTAAGAAAGCCAAAAAGGAAGAACACTAACATTTCTAATGCTGAAAGAACTGAAGAAAAAATTCAAGCCTCAACTGCAATATTGAAGGATTCTTTGGACAAGATATTGAATGATGTAGATAAAATCCAAAGAAAATGAAATGAAAACACAAAGCTACAGTATCAAAAAGAAATGGCGATGTTCATCCTCGGCAAGAGGTAGAATATGATCAAAAATCAATGGTACTGAAGTTAGAAGTCCAAATTGCACTGAAGTGACTGGCAAAAAGCAAGGTACCAGGAATTGACAGAATGCAAACTGAAATATTTCAACAAACTGATGAAGCAGTGGAGACACTCACTCATCTATGTCAAGAAATTTGGAAGATAGCTATCTGGCTAACTGACTGGAAGAGATCCACATTTGTGCCCATTCCAAAGAAAGATCACCCAGTGTGAACTGCATCCAACAAGATAATAGCTGTGCAAATACAATTTTGCTTAAAGTAATTTAAAAAATGGTTGAAAATGTACATAGACAGGGAACTTCCAGAAATTCAAGCCATATTTAGAGGAGGAAGTGGAACAAGGGATATCATTGCTGATTCCAGATGAATCTTGGCTGAAAGCAGAGAATACCAGAAAGATGATTAATTGTACTCTATTGACTGTGCAAAGGCTTTTGGCTGAGTGGATCATGACAAACTATGGATAACATTGCAAAGAATGAGTATTCCATACACTTAATTATGTTCTTAAGGAACATGTACGAAGACCAAGAGATAGTTGTTCAGATGGAACAAGGGGATACTGACTGGTTTAAAATTAGGAAAGATGTTCACTGGGATCTTACCATTTTACCATACTTATTCAGTCTGCATGATGAGCAAATAATCTGTGAAGTTGAATTATATTAAGAAGAACATCATATCAGAATTGGAGGAAGATACACTAACAGCCTGAATATGCAGATGATATAATCTTGCTTGCTGGAAGTGAAGAGGGCTTAACATACTGAAGAAGATCAAAGACTTGAGCTTTTTGTATGGATTGTACCTCAATGAAATGGAACAAAAATCCTTATGACTGGACTAATAAATAACATCATGATACATTGGAAAAAGATTGATCATGTCAAAGAGTTCGTCATGCTGGGATCTACAAGCAACCTTCATGGAAACTGCAGTCAAGAAACCAAATGACCAATTGCATTAGGTTAATCTACTGCAAAAGGCTTCTTTAAAGTGTTCAAGAGCAAGGATATTAATGTGTGCATTATGGTTCACCTGACCTAAATCATGATATTTTGAATCGTATCATAAGTATGTTAAAGTTGGACAATGAATGAAGTAGACCATAAGAATCGATAGATTTGAATTATGGTGTTGGTGAAGAATAATCAAAATATCATAGAATATCAGAACAAATTGGCCAGAATGCTCTTTTGAAAGGAGAATGGTAAGAATTCATGTCTCACACATTGGACAATTATCAGTAGTAACCTGTTCCTGGAGAAAGACATCATGATGGGTATAATAGAGCATCAGTGAAAAAGAGGAAGACCCCCCAAGGAGATAGATTGGCACAAAATCAATATGGTCAAAGTTAACAACAATTGTGACTATGACACTGGATCAGGCAGTGTTTCATTCTGTTGCAAATAGGGTAGCCAAGAGTAGGAACAGACTTGACTGCACCTAATAAGTTAACTGACTATTGTTGTTGTTGTTGTCAGGTGCCATCGAGTCGGAACCGACTCATAGCGACCCCATGCACAGCAGAACGAAGCAATGTCCAATCCTGGGCCAACCTCACTACCGCCGCCACACTTGATGCCATCAATGATGTCACCTGGCTGATCCATCTCGTTGGGGGTCTTCCTCTTTTTCTCTGACCCTCCACCCTACCCAG
This sequence comes from Chrysochloris asiatica, assembly GCF_000296735.1. NCBI lineage: Eukaryota > Metazoa > Chordata > Mammalia > Afrosoricida > Chrysochloridae > Chrysochloris > Chrysochloris asiatica. The sequence continues at coordinate 12,583,994 of NW_006408581.1, read as the reverse complement.
CATGACACCCTTCTCCAGCGACTGTTCTATCCGGACAATGTGTCCAAAGTATGAGAGACGATAGATGTGCTTAACTTTCACATCAGATACTTTCAAAGTAACATTTAAATTATTGTTTGATTGAATAACTGGGTACTGCATCCCAGCTAAGAAGTCCTGATGTGGCACTGTAGAATAAGCACTAGACTGCTAATCACAAGACTGTCAGTTCAAACCCACCAGCCCATTCCTTGGAAACCTTACACCGTATTTTTATGAGTTGAAACTTAACAACAACACCAATATAGCCTAGCCAAGTGAAGTCCTGGTTGTGCAGTTGGATAAGAACTGAACTGCTAACCTTAAAGTTGGCAACTCAAGACCAGCAGCTGCTCCTCAGAAGAAGAGGCATCTGCTCCCATAAAGATTTACAGCCTCAGAAACCCTCTGAAAGGTTGCTATGAGTTGGAACCAACTCAACAGCACACCACCACCACCATGAATTGTAATGGATGCAATAGAAGCTGGCTGTTTTATAATCTAGGCAAGAAGCACTGGTGTTGCAATGGTTAAATGCTCAGCTGCTAACCAAAAGATAGGTAATTTGAACCTAATTGTTCTATAGAAGAAAGCTGTGGTAGTCTGCTTGCATGATGATTGCAGTCTTGGAAACCTTGTAGGGCAGTTCTCTTCTGTCCTATAGGGAAGCTGTGAGCTGGAACCTACTTTATGGTAATTGACTCGATGCGCTTAGCAGCAACAACAACAACATGGCCTGGCCAAGATGAGTCCTGGTGTGGCACTATAGGTTAAACACAGGATTACTAACTGCAAAGTCAGTGGTTCAAACCCACCAACTGCTCCTCGGCAACACTATGCAAGGTCCTGTGAGTTGGAATCAACTTGATGGCACTTAACAACAGCATGAGAAATAAAACTATCACAACTTACAAATCTATTAGCTCCCTTTAAGGTGACAAATAATAACATGAAACAAGATCATACACATATACGAGGCGGATAAACATTGGACTGCTAACCACATGGTTGTCAGTTCAAACCCCCAGCTATTCCTGGGAAATGCTTTACAGTGTTATTATGAGTTGGAACCAACTAGACAGCACTTAACAACAACAATAACAACAGTATATCATCAGCCAATAAATAATATATCATCTATATCTATCTATCTATCTATCTATCTATCTATCTATCTATCTATCTATCTATCTATCTATCTATCTATCTATGATATCTATCTATCTATCTATCTATCTATCTATCTAT
>NW_006408581.1:12555867-12582399 GCF_000296735.1 Chrysochloris asiatica | reverse complement strand
GCACTTAACATCAACAAATATATATATACACTGGTAACACTGATATATATGGTAGTGGTGGTGTTTATGTGCTGTGGAGTCAGTTCCAATTCATAATGAGCCTGTATAGGGCTTCCAAAGCTGCAAATCCTTCTACAGCAGAAAACCTAATCTTTCTCCCACAGAACAGCTGGTAGTTTCAAACTGCTGACCTTGGAGGTAGCAGCCTGACTCATAACCACTATGCTACCAGAGCTCTTTACTGATACATATATATACACTATCTTCTGTTTTTCTCTAGAATTCTAACTGAAAGTGGTGATACTGATACAGTTTTAGCATCATGATTTTTGGTAACAGTTATCTGGTGGTAGGTTGGCTACATTGAACGGCTTCCATGATAGCAGTATAAATGTCACATTCTTATTAGAAAGAGATCTTATTCCGGATATGTATTTGTCTTCCTTGCATGCCATACTTCTGCCAAAATTATAATCTATAGATTTATAAAATGACTTATCCATCATCATTGTGTACTACACAGCATTTCTTCTGATCAATGAACTCAGTTCACTGCAAAAGAAGTACAAACCATGATGGATATACAAGTCATACTTGCCGGTTTAAGAAAGAATAAGTCAATATATTGATTATTTGGTGTCCTGGTGTGGTATTTAACCGCTAACTGAAATGTCAGTGGTTCAAACCTACCAGCTGCTCCTTAGAAACTCAATGCAGGGTTGCTATGAGTCAAAAATGACATGATGGAGCTTAACAACAACAACAACAATCTTGACTATATAAATAAATAAAAATAATAAAGTTGACTCTACAGGACAGCACACTGACTGCTCAGTGACAATCTTTCTATTATTATTTGTTGTAATAGTCTGATCTGTAATATTCTGGTCGTTCAGTTCCAAGATATTCATTCAGATTTTCTTTATTATAATACCAGTTAGAACAGATACATTTTGGTATCCTGAATTTTAATGCAACAAACAATTCTATTTAAAATGTAATTTTATTTGTTAATATTATCCCTACTTCTCTTTGACCTATTACTATTGTTCAAAGCTTAGCTTTATTTAATCCTATTTTACAGATATCTTTTTTATTCAAACATTTAAAATATAATTAGTAGTGTCTACTAAAATCAATGAAACTATTAATTTCTCATTATACATTATTTTGCAAGCAAGCCATGATTTAAATATTGCACTGAAATATCTCACTGAAATATATCTTTGTTTACAACCTTCTTTTGACCTGGGTGCCATTCAGCTGCTGACCTATGATTGATATGCTCCACACACTGCTGCCAGAATAAATTAATCACAAGTATGTGAACATGATTAGGTTTTGTAGATATCAGCATGTTTTATATGTCAAATGTATTTACTAATATTTTCTTTATAAATATTTGGAGAAATTTCTTAGTCAAGCTTAATATTGACCATTTACTTTTGTCTTATTTTAAAAATGTATATTATCATTCTTTACACTTGAATTTCACTTATATTTAACAAATTTTCGAACTCTTCAAATTCATGAGTGCCTGTTTTCTTTTTACTGTTTTTAAATTTCAATTGGTATGTGCAAACACTGGCATTAGCTAGTTGTATAAAAGTTTTCTACATCCCAATAAAATCTAACTTTCTTAATTAGTGTCTGTAACTAACTTTCTTAACAGACCCTATCAATTTTTGTTGCAATGCACTGTATTTTCCCTAGAGCAGTCATGCCCTTTTGTGAAGTGGTGGCTAGGACTGTACTACACAGAATGGGGAAAACTGATTAATTGCTTTTAGAATAGTAAATGAAGCCTTTTAATTTAATGAATATTTCAACAGGCTCAATTCACTTCGTCTCTCAAAAGACACAATCCTATAGGGAGAATTTCTTTGGGGTGACCTAGAGAGCAAATTGAAACCTCTACAAGGTTGATGTACAGCCATATGTTTTCACAAGTACTTATATTATCTATATGCCTCTACTATATTATCCCTAACTTAAAATTCAGTCAGTTCCAAGAGTTTGAATTTACAAATTATCCATGAGTACTGTGAGTTGTGAGACCAGGGCAGAGGGTCCTTCCATCTCAGGTCTGTCTACCTTAAGTACACTCTGGAAGCTGGATTGCTTATGAGGCAGGAGAGCGTAATGGATATGTTTGCAGACTAAGAGCATGCCTATGTATGGTAAAGGGAATGAACTGCATCTTAAATCCTGTGAGCTTGACACAATACAACTAATTTATATACTACAGCCATTTAGATCTGTGAATGGGACTGATGTCATAACTAGGCTAATCTTAGTCTTACATTATAAAACAAAAATCCAGGAAAATGTTTTCTACTCACTCAAGCCTTTACTTGTATTTTATTTAATCTGTTGGGCCTCATTTTCATTAGTTTGAACATATAGAAACCCTGTTGATTATTCAGTGGCTTTCTGTGACTGTTCTTTTTCCTCTGATGGAAAATAGCATAATGATAATTGTTGATAGTTATTTCACTTGAATACATTATTTGTTATGATTTTTGCATGTATATACATAAATATATATTAACGAAATTCTAAGACATTAAAATATCTCCCATGGAGGTAAGGTTAATGTTCATTGAAAGCAGATGTGCGTGTGGGCTTTCTGATACTCTTGGCAAACTAATTTCACTGATTATTATAGAAACTTCAGATATGTGTCTCAGGATTGCTCAACACAAGTGTTCCAAGACTAAAGCAAAACAATTTAAAAATTGTAATACAGTGGATGTGGGAATTCGATGATTGAAAAACACATCTTTTTATACCCTCGGCATACTAAAGAGATTTCATTTTTTCATTTGCATATATTTATTTAAATATTTGCTGATGATTATTTACTTCAACTGTCTTGTTCAAAATTAACCAATATTTCTATTTTTCAGTCCCATAAAGTGTTCTAAAGATATTCATTACATTCAAATCAAGTATGATTTATAGACTATAGCAAACACTTAAATTAAAAGACTAGCAAGTAAGGCATAAAGCAAGCACACACAAAAGTCTTCAGAAGCCTAGTTCTACATCAAGCCAAATAGCAAAGATAAAACAACTAGAAATCTTTTAGAAACAACAGTAAGTGCTTTGATTCCTAGTACACTGTTGTTGTTAGGTGGCTGGAGTCAGTTCCAGCTCATAGACACCCTGTGCGGAAGAAAACATAGCCTATTCTGACAAATCCTCAAAATCATTGCTGTGCTTGAGCCCAGTGTTGTAGATACTGTGTCAATCCATCTCATTGAGCGTCTTCCGCTTTTTCGATGATCAAGCAGTTGAAAATACCATTGTTGAGTCAGGAAGACTTTAGTCTTCAAAGTGATGTGGCTGCTTCTTAATAATTTAAGTAGATACTTTGCAGTGGCTTTGCCAAAAGCAAATGCATTTGTTTTTCTTGCCTGCTGCTTTTGTGGGACTTCACTGTGAATCCAAGTGAAATTAAAGCTTTGACAATTTTAGTATTTATTAATTTACCATAATGTTACTTGTTAGTTCCACTGTGAGGATTTTTATTTTCTTTGTTTTGCTAAGAGATGATCTGTGGAAGAGACAGTTCCATGTTTAAAGAATGTCTAAGAGTGGTATTCTCTCATGTGAACTATATAATGCCAGTTGACTGAATCATTCTGTGAATCTATGGTTTTAAGTCTTCAAACCCAGAAAAACAATGTTGGAAAGAGTTTGATTATATCTCAGGGTTATTTGTATTTTTGTTTTTAATAAATATATTGGCCTGCATCCATACGCTTGTATCACCAGCTGGTCCTCAGAAACCCTATATAGCATTGCTATGAGTTGAAACTGACTCAAAGGCACTTGGAAACAATCATAATGACATGTGCAAAGAACTGGAGTTATAAAATCAAAAGGAAAGAACACACTCAGCATTTCTCAAACTGAAAGAATTGAAGAAAAAATTTAAACCTCAACTAGCAATATTGAAGGATTCAATGGGAAAAATATCAAACGATACGGGAAACACCCAAAGAAGATGTAAGGCATACACAGAATCACTCTACCAAAAAGAAATGGTCAGTGTTCAATCACTTCAAGAGGTAGCATATGATAAAGAGTCAATAGCACTGAAGGAAGAAGTCTGAAAAAGAACACGGTTCTGGGAATTGATAGAATACAAATGGAAAAGTTTCAACAAATTGGTGCAATACTGGAGGCACTCATTCATTTATGCCAAGAAATTTGGAAGGCAGCTACCTGGATAACGGATTGAAGAGATCCAAATTTGTCCCCATTCCAAAGAGAAAGATCCTAATGGAATATGGAAATCATCAAACAATATCTTAATATTATAGATCAAGTAAAATTATTCTGAAGATAATTTTTAAATGGGTGCAATAATATATTGACAGGGAACTGACAGAGGTTCAAGCCAGATTCAGATGAGGACATGGAATTAGAGACATTATTGCTGACGTCAGAAGGATCTTGGTGGAAACAGAGACTACCAGAAAGATGTTTACCTGTGGCTTATTTACTATGCAAAGGATTTCAACTGTGTGGCTCATGACTCAGTGATGCTCATGAGCAGCCAAGGGAACATTGAATGGTTTAAAATCAGGAAAGGTGTATGCCAGGATTATAGTAGTTCACCATGTTTACTTAATCGGTATGCTAAGCAAATAATATGAGAAACTGGATTATATGTAGAAGAGCGTGGCATCAGAACAAATAAATCTGTGTTGGAAGAAGTACAGTCAGAATGCTCCTTAGAAGTCAGGATGGCCAGACTTTGTCTCTCATACTTCAGGCACATTATCAGGAGGGACAAATCCCTGGAGAAGGACATCATGCTTCATTAAGTAGTGAGTCAGTGAAAAAGAGGACGTCCTCCTACGACATGGTGGCACAGTGGCAACAGCAACTGACTCATGTATAGCAACTATTGTGAATTGGCACAGGACCAGGCAGTGTTTCTTTCAGTTATGCATTTATGCATTTATACATCTATACAGTTATGCATCTTATGTATGATTCGGTACCAGCATGACAACAGCTCACAACAATTTTTTCTTGTCAATGTACACATCTGTACCTATCTCTATCCTAATTTACTAATACTCATCCATATGTGCTCATGTTCATGTTTAAATATTTAGGATGTGCTACTTTTCCTTATCAACAAAAAATAGAAAGGCTTAACAATTGAAATAATATTTCCCCTTCCCTGTCTTCTCCTTCATTTCTACCAATGAGCATTGATCTTTTTTATATAAACATATCTATTCTTGTCTTCTTGTAAAAGAGGGATAATATGTTTGACTTTTTTCAATTAGCATTATGCTTTTCAGGTCCATCCATGTCAAGTAGGAATTTACCTGGCTATAAACATGAGAATTACTTACAACCTGGAGTTATGAACCAGTTCCCATAAAGCTTTTATATTAAAACTTTGAGAGACATACAATGGTTTATAATAAGAAAGACTACTTTGGGACACAAATCAAAACATTATTACCATTACTGTATTGCAATGTGAAACATGCTTAATGTATATGGACATGTTTTTTCTAATGTTTTCTATATAATATATACTAAGAACAAACATTTAACAAACTCATGATAAACACAAACAATATTTAACTGTTCTGACTGTTGAATTTGTAGATCACTTTAGGTAAAATTGAAATTTTCACTATATTAAATCTTCTATTCCATGAGCTTTTCCACTTTTGTAGGTATCTTTTGGTTCCTTTTAGTAGTATCCTATAATGCTCATTGTATAGCTATTTTATGTCCCATGTTAGATTAATTTCTAGGGATTGCTTTATTTATTTATTTATTTATTTTTATCTATTTGAAGACTAGTGTCAATGGTATTGTTTCCTTGATTTCATTTTTGGAATAGTCTTTGTTAATCTGGAGGATTTCAGTTGATTTTTGCTTTTTGATCTTGTACCCCATAATGTTGCTAAATTATTATTAGTTTCATCAATTTTCTTGTGAAATCTTTAGAGTCTTTTGTATATTGGATTAAGCCATTTGAAAATAGACATCGTTTTACTCATTCCATTACAATTTGGATCCCTTTCATTTCTTTCTTATCTTATTATAAACTTGAACAAGAGTAGTGATAGTGGGTATCCTTGTCAAATTCCCCTTCTCAAAACGAAGGTTCTTAGCTTATCTCTGTTGTGTATAATGTTGTCTGTTGTTATTGCAAGTGTTTTGTGAAGAAATCTCTCTTAAATTCCTATTATGCTGAGCAATTTTATCAGTAAAGTATGTTAAATTTTACTGAAAGCCTTTTCTGCATCAACTAATAAGATCATATGGTTCTTTTTCTTTGTTTTATTTATGTGTTGGATTGTACTGATTGATTTTCTAATATTGACTTACACTTGCAGTCCTGGTATGAATCCCACTTAATAAAGATGTGTACATTTTCTGATATGATGCTGAAGTCTGTTGGTTAGAATTTTGTTGAAAAATTTTGCATTTGTTCCTATGTTCATAAGGCATATTGATCTGCAATTTTGTTGCTGTCTTTGCCTAGTTTTGGTATAGCAGTTGTGCTGCATCATAGAAAGAGTTCAGCAGTCCTTTTTCTTCTGTGTTTTGAAGAGATTGAATAAGATTGGTGTCAACAGTTCTCTGAATATTTGTTAGAATTCCCCACTGTAAGAATCTGGTCCCAAGCTTTTGAAGTGATTGTTATTGTTAGTTTATGATTACATTTTCTATGTTTTCTAATTGACCTTCCAATATTAGTCAGTATTTGTTTCTTGTATTTTGGTGTATTGTTTTTTAAGTCTAACCAACTACTATCAGGAAAGTTCAGACTCATAATCACCTTATTTAACAGAATAGAACTGTCTCCTAGTGTTTGTTGTTGTTAAGTGTCATGGAGTCAGTCACAACTCATAGTGACCTTGTAAAGGGTTTCAGTCATCACTCATCTGTCATTTTGTCATATTGTGGTGGCTTGTGTGCTGCTGTGATTCTGGAAGCTATACCATTGGTATTCTAAATACTAGCAGGGCCAACCACGATGGACAGGTTTCAGATGAGCACCCAGATGAAGACAGGCTAGCAAGAAGGAAAGACAGAGTACTTCTAGATATTTAGTCACTGAAAACCTTATGAATAGCAGTGGACCACTGTCAGCATCAAAATATTGACTATTGAAACATGATGAAGAGGACCATGATATTGTCAAATACTTGCAGGAGTCCTGGTGTGGTGCTGTGGGTTAGTGCACTCAATTGCATAATCAGCTTGAACTGTAAGGTCAGCAGTTCAAGCTCACCAACAAAGCAAACACTCCAGAAGTTAACAACTGGATTCTCTAAGGTTTAAAAATATTTTGGCCCAGAATTCATTTTAAAATGTAGTTTTATAATATAACTTGAATAGAACAATAATAAGCAAATATAGATTTCTTGTGTTGAAGGTGTAGTTGGTTTCCTAGAATCTGTTTGGTTTCCCTTGATCTTCAATCTCCCTTAGTTCTGCAATCTTTGGTAGGTTTCCCAGAGTTTATCTTCAGAACACCGGAAAACATTGACTAAATAGAAGTAGAAAAAAATGAGAGAATTAACTTTACACTATTTCCAAAATAGAATTTATTTTCAATGTAATAAGTTGTTAATAAGAACTTTTTTTCATCCTCAATTAACACGTTTTGCATTTAATTTAATCTCAAAATATCTATATATTCATATAAAATCCTTTTATATACTCCTTTATAAAGAGTCATCATTATATATAAACTGTTTTCAGTTAGACTACTCATACCTTCTCTTTGGAAAATAATTTGAACAGCTTGGAATAGGAGATTTATTGGGGACATGAATATATGAATATACAGAGGAAGACTAATGTACCTCATTCATGTAGTTGGAAGTTTATGGCTGCCCTCATTAAACAGCTGGTCAGACTAAGCTGAAAGAGTTTTTGTTACTACTATGAAAATATGTTTCGTTCTTTAGAGTCAGTCTCAAAATTGACTAGGAAGGATCATTCTCTGTCATTTTTTTCCCCATATTTAATAATGCACAGAACTCATTAAAAATAAATAGCTCTTCCAATGTTGACTTAAATTGCTATTTTAATTACATTTATTGATAGTGAGTTATAGTCTTACATTTTTTGTCTAATATTTTGAAGTAATTTACATGCAATAAATGACACCTTTTAAAATATACAGTTTGATGAGTTTGGGCAAACTAATATATCTGTATATCTGTCAACACAGTCAAGATATTGAAAATCCCTTGAATGTCTTTGCGTCAGTCTCCCACTTCTCCTACCCAAGCTTAGCCCTACAAACAATTGACCTGTTACTGTTTTGAAATTAACTGTATTCTTGTTGCAGACTGAATTATGTGCCCCCAAAATGTGTTATAAATCCTCACCTCGGTGCCTATGGTTAAGATGCCAGCTGAAAATGGGTGGTCTTTGATATGTCACTGAAACAAGATTAGTGTAGGTATGTCTTGAGTCAGTATATTGTGCAATATAAAATAAATTAAACAAGTGAAGAAAACAAGCAGAGATAAGGGAAGAGAGATTCCAAAGCACATATAAATCACCCAACACCATAAGCTCAAAGAAACAAATACTTTCTTCTAGAACAGACACAGAGAGAAAGAAAGCCTTCCCCTATTGGCAGCACTTTGCATTTATACTTTCAGTCTCTAAAATAAATTTCTGTAGTTTTTCTGTTAAAGCAGCACTTGATAACTAAGACAATGCCCCCAAAATGTTTGATGAGGTCCTAAAACCCTTGACACCTGAGGCCTGTAAACATGGACTATTTAGAAATAGAAATAGGATCTTTGAAAATGTTTCAAGTTATCAGAAGTTAATTTTAAGTACCAATTCACTATCACAGTGATTACCAAAGCTGCTGGAAAAAAATGGTAAAATAAAAGAGCTAAACAGAAAATTTCAAAGGGCAGCTGGAGAAAATAAAGTATTATAATGAAATTAGCAAGACCTGGAATTAGAGAACAAACTCAGCATTTCTCAAATTGAAAGGAATGAAGAAAAAAATACAAGCTTCAACTTATAATATTGAAGGATTCTGCATGCAAATATTGAAGGCTATATGAAACATTAATAGAAGAGGGAAGAAATACACTAAGTCGCTGTAATAATAATAAAAATATGGTTGATGCTCATCCATTTCAAGAAGTAGCATATGGCATTGAAGGAAGAAGTCCAACCTGTGCTGAAGGCATTGGTGTAAAACAAGGTTCCAGGAACTGACAGAATAAGAATTGAAATTTACAACAACTGATGTAGTGCTGGAGGTGCTCACTCTTCTATGCCAAGGAATTTGGAAGACAGCAATGTGACCAACTGACAGGAAAGGATCCATCTTTGTGCCCATTTTAAAGAAAAGAGACAAAACAGAATGCAGAATCATTCAACAATATCGTTAATATCACATGTAAGTAGAATTTTGCTGAAGATAATTTTAAAAACTGTTGCAACAGTACATGAATAGGGAGCTACCAGAAATTCAGGCCAGATTCAGAAGTGGATGTGGACCAAGGTATATTATTGTTGATGTCAGACGTATTTTAGCCAAAAGCAAAGAAGACCAGAAAGAACACTTGTTTTGTGCTTTATTGGTTATGCAAAGGCATTTGTTTGTGTGGATCCTAGAAAACTACAGATAACAGTAGATAGAATAGAAATACCAGAACACTTAATTGTGCTCATGAGGATCCTATATATAGACAAAAAGGCAGTCAGTCATTAGATCAGAACAAGAGGATATCGACTGATTTAAAATCAGGAAACATGCTTGTCAGTGTTGTGTCCTTTCACCATTGTACTGCAATGTTACATGCTGAGCAAATAATATGAGAAGGTTGTTGTTGTTAGGTGCCATCGAGTCAGTACGGACTCATCAACCCTATGCACAACAGAACGAAACACAATCTCATCCTGGGTCACAGTTGTTGCCACGCTTGAGCCCATTGATGCTGCCACTTTTGCCAATCCATCTCGTTTGGGGTCTTCCTCTTTTTCTCTGACCCTACACCTTAACAAACATGATATACTTCTCCAGCAACTAGTCCTTCCTGATAATATGTCCAAAGTATGAGAGACGAAGTTTGGCCATCCTGGCCTCCAAGGAGCACTCTGGCTGCACTTCTTCCAAGACAGATCTGTTGGTTCTTTTGGCAGCCCATGGCACTTTCAATATCCTCCTCCAACACCATAACTACAAAGCATCAATTCTTCTATGGTCTTCCTTATTCACTGTCCAGCTTTTGCATGCATATGAGGTTATTGAAAATACCATGGCTTGGGTCAGGTGCACCTCAGTCCTTAATCTGACACCTTTGCTCTTCAACATTTTAAAAAGGTCTTGTGCAGCAGATTTGCGTAATGCAATACGTCGTTTGATTTCTTGACTGCTACTCCAAAGTCGTTTGAACTGCAAGTTCGGTGGCTAAAGCTCACCAGCTGTTCCTTGGAAATCCTATACAGGGTCGCTATGGGTTGGAATCGACTCAAAGGCACTTAACAACAACAACAACAACAACAACTTCCATGAGTGTTGATAGTTGATCTAAGAAGAATGAAGTCCTTGACAACTTCAATATTTTCTTCATTGATAAGAATGTTGTTTATTGGTCCAGTGGTGAGGATTTTTGTGTTTTTTACAATGAGATGTAATCCATACCAAAGGCTGTGTGTGGTCTTTGATCTTCATCAGTAAATAAGAGAAAATAGATTATGTAAATAAGAACATGTCATAAGGATTGGAGGAAGAATCATTAGCAATCTAAATATGGCACAACCTTGCTTGCTGGAAGCATGTTGTTGTTAAATGCCTTCTAGTAAGTTCTGACCCATAGCGACCCTGCATAGAGTTTCCAAGGAGCAGATGGTAAGTTTGAATTGCCCACCTTGCAGTACAAACTGACTTTACAGTCCAGTGCATTAACCCACAGCACCACACTAGGACCCCTTGAAGCATAGAGACTTAAAATACTTATTGATGAATATCAGAGACCACAGCCTTCAGTTTGTATTGTACTTCAATGTAACAAAACTGAAAATTGTCACAATTGAACCATAAATAACATCATGAAAAATTGATATAAGAATTAAGTCATTAAATCTTTCAGTTTACTGGGATTCATAATCAACAGTCATGGAAGCAGCAGGCAAGAATTCAAACAAGGTATTGTATTAGGCAAATCTCTTGCAAAAGATTTCTTTAAAGTGTTAAATAAAGAGCAAAGATGTCAGTATCAAGATTAAGGTGTGCTAGACCAAATCCATGGCATTTTCAATTGACTCATGCATATGAAATCTGGATAATTAATAAGTAAATCTGTAGAAGAATTGATGCATTTAAATTGTGGTGTGGGCAAAGAATATTGAAAGTACCATGGAGTATCAGAAGAATAAACAGATCTCTCTTGGAAAAAGTACTGCCAGAGTACTCCTTTGAAAATTTTAGACATATTGTAAGGAGGAACTAGTCTCTGGAATGGAACTAGCTTGATAAAATGGTGGTGGTGGTATGATGTGGAGTCAGTTCTGACTCATAACAACCATACATAGGGTTTGCAAGTCTGTAAATCTTTACTGGACCAGAAAGCCTCATCTTTCTCCCAAGGAACAACTGGTAGTTTCAAACTGCTGATCTTGAGGTTAGCAGCCTGACTTGTAACCACTATGCTACCAGAGCTCCTAGTTTGATAAAATGGAGGGGCAGCATAAAAGAGGAAGACACCCAATAAGGTGAATTGACTCAGTGGCAGCATCAATGGGGGCACACATAATAACAATTGTGAAGATGATCCTAGACGCGGAAAGTTTTGTTCTGTTGTATGTAGGACCACAATGAGTTGAAATCTACTTGGCAGTACCTAACAACAGCCACCACAACAATGCAATAGGGTGGATTCTAATTTGATCTTACATTTTTATGGTTGTGGGGGTATCTTTATAGAAGAGGAGAAGATGCACAGAGAATCTGTGAGGATAGAAGGCCATGTGAAAATGCATCTGCAAACCAAAGAAAGTCTCGGGCTTTTAGAAGCTGGGTGAGACAAATAAGAATCTTCCCCTAGGGACTTTGGAGGTAGCATGACCCAATTTACAGATTGAGTTAGGTTTTCAGCCTCCAGAACTATGAGACAATAAAATGATCTTCTTATCTCAGCCCAGCAGCTGCTCCTTGAAACCCTATACAGGGTTTCTATGACTTAGTGGCAACTAACAACAACTACAAGAAATCACCATCCAGTTCCAGTATTTTGTTTTAACAGCCTTAGGGAAATAACATACATAAAATGCATGGATGTACTTTTTTTTTTTTTTGGCATTTTGTATAAATGTTTTATAATCTTTTAAGAGTAACTTGTTTTCCTCAGCATGTTGCTTTAGAGACATTCAAATTTCCAAAAGTCTAATTTGACATAATTTTTATGATTTCTTTTTACTTTTTTTCCATTGAAGAAATATTTGCCCATCTCTAGGTCATAAGGATTTTTATTCTATATATTTTTTATGTGCTCTTAAGTTTTAAATCTTTTTTTTTTATATGAAAAAATTTGTGGAAAGGACATCCTATCCAATTTATTTATATTGACACCTTTTTCAGAAATCAATTAGCCATGTATGCATTGATTTATTTCTACATTTTCTGTTCCATATTGGTGTATACTTTCACCTATACTATTGTTGTTGTTGTTAAGTGGTGTCACGTTGGTTCTAACTCATAGTGACCCTGTGTAAGGTTTCTGAGGAGCAGCTGATGGGTTTGAAAAGCCAACCTTGTGGTTTGAAGTCCAGTGCTACACCTATAGTGCTATATACCACTATTTTTGTTAAGTGCTATCGAGTCAATTCTGACTCATAGTGACCCTGCACAGGTTTATTTAGGAGCAGCTGGTTAACTTGAACAGCTGACTTTGCTGTCCAAACCGACTACAGTCCAGCACATTAACCCACAGTGCCATACAGGACTCCACCATATACCATTTTGTCTTCTATAGACAAAACAACTATAAAACTTTTATAGTTGTTTTGTGTATACTAGATATCCTTCAGTTGCATTAAAAAAAAATGGAAAAAACACTTGTAATTGTTTTGTCCATTTCTATAAACCTCCTGATGGAATTTTTGTTGGATTTGCAATAAATCTATAAGCCGTCCATTTTCATTATTCACTATAAAGTCACCATGCACACTGAATTAGAAAATAGTAAATACTTGTTCCAAGGAGAAATTTAAGTTTCTATGAATCTCTGGTCACAACTTACAGATCACTGATCTGAATATAATCTTGTTTTATATGTACTTCTGTTTAAAGATCCCTTGTTTAATATTTATTGCTGATTCATCATCATTGAACTCACAGTCAATAGCACTATAGCTTAGCCTGAACAAAGCTTATATAACACATATATTTTCTCTGTAAGGAATATCACAACTTTCTTACTTTATGCACTAGAGAGTACTTTAGCTGGGGACTGGCAAGTTGCAGATCCATGGGTTAGGCTGAAGGCAAGAGGTTTCTGCTGGTTCACAGGATGTAGGCATTGATGAATCAAAGATCTGCAGGACAGATGGCAAGCTACAGAGTTTTACAGGCTTGTGTCCCAAGCACCACGGGGTTGTATTGACATAGTGTGAGCTTTGCCAGAGCATCTGTCATAGCTTGAATTATGCCCTTTAAAAATATGAGTCAACTTGGTTGGACCATGATCTTCAGTGGTTTGGCAGTTATGTAATGATCCCTCATGATGTGATCTGAATAGATAAGCCCATCAGTTTAAGAGTATTAATGGTAGTATTTGTTGTGGATGTTGTTGAGTGCCTTTGAGTTGGTTCCGACTCATAGAGACTCTGTTTAGGGTTTCTGAGGAGGGGCTGATGAGCTTGAACCTCCAATGTTGCAGTTCAAACTGACCTCATAGTCAAGTGCTTGTTGTATGGTGCCATACCAGGTCTCCAACAGTGGTGGTGGTGGTTATGTGCCATGGAGTCCGTTCCAACTCATAGCGACCTCTACAGAATTTTCGAGGCTTTAAATCTTTACAGGAGCAGAAAGCCTCATCTTTCTCCTGTGGAACAGCTGGTAGTTTCGAACTGCTGACTTTAAGGTTTGCAGCCCTATTCATAACCACTACGCTACAAGGTCTCCAATGGTGGTATGCAATACCATTAATTCTGTCACAGCCCTGGTTAAATGTAAAGAGAATTTCCCTGAGGTTTGGTCTGCAACACCTTTTAATTTATTAGAGATTAAAGGAGAGGGAAGCAAGCTGAAGGGGATGATTTTACTACCAACAAGAATGAGTGTATCCTGTGAACTCTAGATCCTGAACTAGGAAACTCCTAGACCCAGAGGAAGATTGATGTCAACGACCTTCCTCCAGAGTTAGCAGAGAGAGAACAGTCTCCCAGAGATAACACTCTGAATTTTGACTTAGAGTCTCCTTAACTGTGAGAGAATAAGCTTCTGTTAAACTCGCACGTTTAGGATATTTTCATTATGGTAGTTCTAGATAGCTAAGAGTATCCATGTGTCTACTGGAGGCAAGCAATACCCCCAAGGAAACTTTCATTTCAACAGATTGACTAATACTATCATACCACATAGAAGGTGATTATATAGAGTATTTGCCAAGCCAGAGAATCAGAGCCTTGTTAAGTTAACACAGCATTAACCACAAGATTCATCTTGCAATCTAAGGTCAGTTTCTTCAGTTTGAAGAACTGCTTTTAGCAGTCCTTGCATCACAGATCTGCTGCTGATTTACGTTTATGTGAACATATATTTATTTCATTGTTTATTTTTTTAGAAACAGTTCTACTCTGCACATATGGAATCTCCATGAGTTGTAATCCATTCTACAGCAACCCGCAACAACAATATTGCATTGGCAAGCTTAGCATTTCATTTTGTATAGTTTTGAATTCTCTGTTAGAAAATTAGATTTTGATGTTTTATTAGTTATTGAAATTTAACTGGAAATCCTATGATTTAGGGATTAGACATATCAGGATTAGATGTATCGGGAGGCTTGGTAGCACAGTGAATTAAGCACTGAGCTGCTAATTATAATATTGGCAGTTCAAACCCATCAGCTGTTCCATAGGAGAAAGATGAGAATTTCTGCTCCTTCAAAAATTTACAGTCTCAGAAACCCTGCAAAGCATTTCTATTTTACACTATAGGGCTAATACTGTGAATCCCAATCACTTGACACCAGGGGGTTTGATCCTTTGTTTTTTTGAACAACTCTAGAGACAGAAGTGTTGGAGGAGTACATAAAATAAAGCAAATTTTTCATCTGCATAGTAGAAAGTAACACACAATAATTAAAATTAGAAAATTAAAAACAAGCAATATATACATACTGTTTAGAAGCATGGGGGTAAAGACTGAAAAAATTAGTTGCAAGAATTGAACTCAGTTGCCATAAAGAAGTACAAAATGTGTGACAGGTAGCAGAGAATCTTCATTTCTTTATTATTGCAGAATCATAAACTCTGTGGGGCAGTTATACTCTGTTACATGGCATCTCTATGAGTTGAAATCAACTAAAGGACACCTCAGAGCAACAAGACTATATGTATAAATATTAAAAATGTAAATTAAATTAACAATGAATCATTTAAATACAACCAAAATCACAAGACAATGGAACTAAGAAAAATAACGTTTGTTTAATTAAAAACAAGCGTTTTAGGATTGAGATTGCAGCTATAGCTAAAGTATGAATGTGATTTAGCTACTAAAGTTTTGATTATATATTTAGAGTTTGACATCCTGCATTACTATTTCCACCACTCACCTGTCAGTTTGCCATGTAGTAGTTATGGCGTGTGTTTTGCTGTGATCCTGGAAGCTATGCTACTGGTATTTTAAATGACAGCAGGTTAACCCTGGTGGGCAGAGTTCAGCAGAGCTTCCAAACTAGGTGAAATGAATGGTGAATACTTCTGAAAAGTAGCCACTGAAAACCTTAGGATTAACAGTGGAGTATTATCTGATTTGGTAATGGAATGTGAGCCCCCCAGGCTGTCTCTTAATGACATAAATCGAGGAAAGCTGTTAGGACCTTCATTTGCTGATAGGGGCCAACTCAAAATGAAAAGAAACAGCTTCAAACATTATTAATAATTGTAATGTGGAATGCACAAAGTATAAATATAGGAAAATTTAAAGTCTCTAAAATAAAGAAATGTTATGCATAAAGATAAATATCCTGGGTGGTAATAAGCTTAAATGGACTGCTACTGGCCATTTTGAGTTAAACAATTGTGTAGTTTATCATGGCAAGAACAGCAAATTAAAGAGGAAAGGTGTCACATTCATAGTCAGAAAGAGTATTCAAGAACTATCTTGAAACACAATGCTGTCTATGATGGGATGATATCTATATACCTATAAAGAGTCCTGGTGTGGCACTATAGGATAAGCAAGGTCAGTTTGAACCTCAAGGTTGGCAGTTCAAACTCACAGGCCGCTCTTCGTAAAACCTATACAGGGTCACTATGTGTCAGAACCGACTCAGCGGTACTTAACAACAAATAAGGAAGCTCACTTAATACCATACTTGGTATTGATGATAGAAATGATTCTGGAGATCATATGATAGAATTTGGTAAGACCAATGACTTATTCATTATAAATACACTTTTTAAACAACTTAAATAGAAACTACACATGTGGACCTCACCAGATGGCATACACAGGAATAAAATTGACAATATCTGTGGGAAAAGACAATGAAGGAGCTCAACACCATCAGCCAAAATGAGACCAGTGTCCATCTGTGGAACAGACCACCAATTACTCAAAGCATGGACAGGATGATGCTCAAGAAACTTAATACAAATTTAAGAGAGTGAAACTATGTCTGTGAGTATACTCCATCTGAATTTAGAGACCATCTGAAAAGCAGATTCGATGCATTAGACACTAATTACCAAAGATCAGAGGAGTTAATTGTCTTGTATGAATGCATCAAGAACATCATTCACTAAGAAAACAAAAGATCGATGAATATGGTCTTCAGTATGGATTGTACCTCAAAATAAATAAAATGAAAACCCTCATATAGGTAATAATAAATAGCATTAACAACAACAACAACAACAACAAACAAACAAACAAACAAACAAAAACAGAAAAGACTGAAGTTGTCAAAAACATCTTTTTTTTGGATCTATAGAAGCAGTAGTCAAGAAATTAAAGGACTACTATTACATTAGCTAAATCTGCTGCAAATGACTTTTAAAGTGTTAAAGAACAAAGATGTAAACCTGTGAGAAATCAGGTACTCCTGACCCCAAGTCAGGATATTTTTCATCACCTCATATGCATGTGAAAATTCAACAATGAATAAGGAATACCATGGAACAATTGGTGCATTTGATCGAGTGTGTTGAGATGAATAGTGAAAGACAGTGAAGATGGCACAGCACCGGGCAGTGGTTTTTTTTTCTTTTTTCTTTTTTTTCTGCTGTACGTAGGGTCATTATGAGTCAGAACCAACTCAACAGCACCTAACAGCAATATCAACAATTTATATATTAAATATTCTGTAATTTTCTCATTAATAAACACTGGGAAAAGTATTCTGATACAGTGATAATGAGATCATAAACATAAAAATATGAACACTTTAGTGATTTAACAAACAGACATAATTGTTTTTGAGATGAGTGACTTCATACCATTAATAATAATTTTAGTTGGAAATTGAAATGTGAAATAGAAATATGATTTCAATGAACACCTAAAATCAAAGTTGACATTTGGTCAATGGTTGCAGTATACACACTACATTATTTCTTCTCTTTTTTGGCCCTTGCTTCCTTCTTCTTTTCTTCCTTTTTTTTTTCTTTTCTTCTTTCCTGTTGGAAACAAAGAAAAATTAAGATATCCAACTTATAGTTCTGAAGTTCCACTGTATTGTCAATTGCAACAAACATTTATTTGAAATATTTTTCAAGGGGTATGATTTTCAGTTTTTAATCAGAAAGTGTAATTTTAGATTCATACAGTTTTCAGACACATCACATTAATAGGCTTCGTGTTGTTCATTTAACAAATGAGGAAATAAGAGCTAAGGAATTTAAATATTCTGTAGGTAATTAGGAATCCTGGTGTGATGCTGTGGAATAAGCATTGGACTGCTAACTGAAGTGTTGCCTTTCAAATCCACTGGTCACCCCTTGGGAACCCTATATAGTGTAGGTATGAGTTGGGTTTGACTAAACATCACTTAACAATAGCAACAATGGATAATCTAACCACTGGTGTCACCATGATTAAAGTGCTAGGTTACCAACCAAAAGGTTGGTGGTTTCAGTTGCTTTGTGGAAGAAAGATGTGGCTGTGTGTTTCTGTAAAGACTTTTATCCATGGAAACCCTCTGGGGCAATTCTCCCCTGTTTTACTGGGTTGCTATCAGTCAGAAGGGACTAGAAGGCATAGTTTCTTTTTGGAGGGTATGCAATCTATGGAAGTCAAACATCTAGTCAGAGACAGAGAGTCAGTTCCAGTAGTGCCTGACTTGAAAGTCACGGTCTTCCCCTTGTCTAGGTTGCTTCCTCTCATCTATTAAAGATGGTTGCTTTCAATTTAGTTTCATCAATCTAATAACTTCTAATCAAAGGTCTGTCACATCATGTATTTTTGGTTCAAAGTCAATACTTTTCATTTTGGTATATAATAATATGTTTTAAAATTTTTTATCTCATACTATTCTTAAGCATAAATAAAAGGTGATATTTTAATTAAAGCACATCATTTTATTGTAATATATATTTAATGATCTGTATGCAGTGGTGTCACTACTATCAATTCAATTACTCTAGTAAAGTACAAAGATTTGGGTCCGTCTACCAATGATGGCTGTTTTTACTCTAAAGTTATTCCCAAAACTGTTTCTTCAAGATGATTTTTTACTTTCCTTCATTTACATTTCTGGAGCTTTTAACTTGCATAGGAAAGAATGTAGGAGAAATTAATCTCATAAACACTTATCATTTTAAAAACAAAAGTCATGCTCTGCAAAAGGCACAAAGTGAAGTACCAACTTATTCATACCATGAGATTATCCACTTTCAGGATGATAACCAAAAATGAATCAGAGCTGCCTGTTTGGTTTACATCTGCTTTTTAAGCATTAGGAAATGTTTGCTTCTCTCAACCACTCCTATTTACTTCATCTTTTCAGATGGGAAAACACTTTTCTCTGAATTGATGACTACTTATTTTTCAGCTAAAGTAAATACAGGTCTATATCTCTTTTCATTTGTGTGAGAAGCTGACACATTCTGTCACAACATAGCTTGAGTAAATGGGAAAGTGACAGCTTCCTGGCAAAATTTTAAAGAGATAAACATCTATTTTTGTTTAAACAGCCACTAAAAAATCAGATAGAAGCTTTCCAGGTTGAAAGGATAAAGAATGCATGAGTGGTGCAAATTGGTAAATGAATGCATGCTAGAAACTTCTGATGTTTGTCTCTACAATTTTAACCACAGCTCAGTATTTTCTGCCATTAAATAATTGCTTTCAAAGTTATGCACATATTCTCCTCAAGATTAGAGTCATCACCAAGATAGAATTTCAAAATGAAATCAGCAATAATGTCCATATAAATAATTTCTTCTAAATTGAAATAGCAAATATTTGCATTTTCCTGCTTTTGAAGTTCATTTCCCTTTTAGTTCAGTTATCATGTTTCTGAAAATTTTATTACTTAATTTGAAAATAAATCCAAAATTATAGATACTTATTCTTCATATCTATTATGAGATCACATGAATATCATTCAGAGGTGTACGTTTTATAGTTCCTATATTCATAATTCCTATTTAGTATTAATTAACCTTCACTTATCACTGAATGTTTCTTTCTGAGAATTTTCTTGAGTAAATGAATTTGCCTACAGTCTTGTGTATTCTGTGTTGCTCTTCTAGTCTAACAGGGAAATAGCCACCATTTGGTTCTGTATTGCTGTGTATCACATTGCATTCTCCCAGCCAAGATTACTCCACATTATTTGAAATTTAAGAATGGCAGAGGAATTAAATTTACCTTTCAGTTACAAAATACAGATTTAGAGCATTTCACATTACTTCTGTCCACTCCTACTGATTAGTAGAATATGTATATTGATAACCAAATCATATAATCCAAACAGTGATTGGCAAATAGACTACACAATACCCCAAACCAAACCAAACTAGCAAGATTCAAATTATTCTTAAAATTCAGGCAAAATAAAAAATTTCAGAGTAATAATAACTGAAGAGTAATCTAAGATTATGAAATGTGGTTACTCTAAATTTATTATACTAAATTCTGATGTAAACTTGTACTATTATTCTTACCTTAAAAATATCTAAAATATTTTCTAGCTTTTCTTAAACCTAATTATTCAAAAGTTTTGGAAGACAAAGTATGAAGGTTTATATGTGAGAAAAACAAAACAAAACAAAATAAAAAACGTTATTACCTAAACATATGTTGTTAATATTGTTAAGTGCAATGGCATCTTTTCTGACTCAAGGCTACCCTATGTAGAATTTCCCAGGGTTTAAATCTTCACAGGATATGAAAGTCTCCTTTCTGCCACAGAACAGTTATTGGGCTTGAACTGCCGACCTTGTGGTTCACAGTCCAGTGTTCATCCTATGGAAACAACTTGCTCCCACCTACATGAATTGTTGGTGTGACTAAGTGCCATGAAGTCGGTTCCAACCCACTGAGACCCTGTATATGGTTTTCAAGGAGTGGTTGTTGAGTTTGAACTGCTGTCTTTGCAGTTCTAACTGACCTTGTAGTCCAGTGCGTATCCTACAGTGACATACCAGGATTCCACCTAAAAATTCAATCTTTAAATTGGGCATGGTCACTTGCCTCTGCTCTGGTACAGTCATGATTTGTATACATAGGGTTGTAGTCAAGATATACAAGGAAAAGGAGAATTGGAACCATTAAAATAATATTGACTCTTGATGGTGACCAGCTTCTTCAATATTCAGAACCTTACTACTGAACTTCTTTGAAACAAGAATGAGAAAGTTAGACAGGGGCTTAAATAAACAGTATATTCATTTTACATTGATGTCTCTTGATTAACAATAGAAGACATCATTCCTGAAAGCATTTGCAGTGTCAGTAATTCCATTAACAAAGAAGCCACTTTATTATCAACATACTGTGGATTCATTTTAATGTGTCATTTACACTTCAAAGTCACATAACTTTTATTATGGTAAATCAATTAAAACTATTTCTCATGATAATTTATTTTCTGCAGAGTTTATCATCTCAGAGAATGTAATATTTCCCAATTTAACTTCCAAGACAAAAGTGATGTAATTTGAATGCCTTTTACTGAGGTTATTAAGCATAAAGATCACAGAAATTTCAAACCCTAAAAGATAACTGTTTCATCTATGTGATAAAATGGAAGCCACTTTTTTTTTTTTGTAATGTACTATAGGTGGTGGAGACAGTATGCTAATTAGTAATATAACCTCATTTACTGATTTGTTATGTCTCCCACTTAAAAAAGATAATCTGGTAAAAGCAGATAGTTGCTCTGATATTAATTTTAAAGAGAACGCAACGATTTATATAAAAGCATTTTATTGAAAATTTGCAGAAAAATGTTCAGGATGATGTAGTCACCTGTTTTCTTGGTTTTAATGATTTTGTAAGAAAGAATTTCAAGGATTTTTATATCCATTTCTAATCTTTGAAAACTGTCAGTACTTTCCTTAGTCTTTATTGATTCTTTTGGAAATAAGCTGTTTTAATATTCATTGGCAGCCTGAAAATGTTTGCTTGAAAATGAGACATTTTATGCTTTTCTAAATTGAGTATTTAAATTTAGAGGGTATTTTCAAACATTTGCCCCACTTTTAAAACTTTATTGCCCAATTGAACTTAATCCAGCATATCTGTCAATAGAGATAGAAGAGAGTGCACATGTTTATAATTTCTTTGAGAGTGGCACTCAGAATATGTTATGTAAGTAAAGCAGTATTGTACATGTTTACTTCAATAATGCATGATTTGGTAAGGTTTGGTTTATTTTATTATAAAAACAAGCATTCAAGACAACATTTTTTTACCTTCTGTGATAACTTTCGGTTGCTTAGAAAACCTCATTAGAAATTGGTGCATTATTCATTTTCTTATCAATGTTTCTAAGTTCTCACTTTGACTTTAAATATTGAAAAATCTGTACCTAGCAAACACCTTTTCTTATTTGTGCATTTAATATTACAAGAAGTTGTATCCAACACTTACAAGAGTACTATGACATAGGAAGAATTAGATTACAATAACCTGTGAGAAACAGAACATCTGCTTTCAACATTTAATGGGGAAAATTTACTATCTAATACCAAATAGTATTATATCTATAAAAATGACTAGAGTATAAATTCAAGTTAATTATAATCTGCTTATTACCTGAAATCATCATATCAGTGCCTTGAGGATTTCCTGAGGACACTGGAATTTTTACTAAGTAGATGAATACTGCTAGTTTTAAAATTATGAGATTTGAAGTTGGGGAGACTGATTCTGAAACCCTTAATATGCTATGCATTGATGTTACTTTGGAAATTTTGTATTTCCACACACATTTGCCTGTTGGTATTGGTAGTGAAGTAGTATTAAGAATATAATTATTTTGAGGACAGTGTATTTAAAGTATCTGTAATTCAGATGCATCCTAGTCAATGTTATAAACTGTGGCTCTGATCCCCGTACCCAACTGTACCTCTACACTACAGGTTTTCAGCTTACCTGAACCTTAAGGCTATTGTATTCCAAAAGGAAATTATGTTTCCACTTCTATGTGATGATGGATTTGATTGGTCCACCCTTCTTTTGTTCTCACTACCTTAACAAATCATTGTAAAAATGCACCTACACAGTACTGAGAAAATTTGGAAATTAAATAAATTCAGGGATGAAGCAGTCGTGTTTTGTTATTTTAATGATTTTGTCAGAACTCACTACAAGTATTTATATCTGTTTTTGATTATATGAATCCCCAGTGTTTCTCTGCCCAAAATAAAATTTTTCTGGAATTAAGTTTAATATACATTTGTTGTCTGAAAATACTTGTGTGGAAATGAGAGACTTTTTAACTGTTTCTAAAGTGAGTTCAAACTTTCTAAACTGGTCTTCACACTTTTGGGTTACACACATCTATAAATATGTGTATTATTTATTGATTTATATAATATACCTGTGAACTTCACAGGAATGTATTGCATATTAAGAAAAGCATTCATACTTTCACTTTATCACCAAACGCTTCTTTTAGAAACATCTGAAATTTTCCCCTGATAATTCTGACTTGGTACAATATTAGACTGTTTACACTCAATTTGCCTAATTAAATTGATCCATATGCCTATTTTACCCTCGAAATATTTTCCATTGTATACAGTGCTGCTAGTCTCCAAAATTGATATTTACATACCATGGATAAGAATAATTATTATATATTAAGTTTTTCAAATAACTTTAGAAACTAATTTTTGTTTTCTAGCTAAGGCATTTAAGAAGTATCTGGGGATTCTTTGGGGTTCTTAATTTTATTTCATAATTTTATTTCTAAATTCACTATGTTTGTGGTGGTTTTGTTGTTGTTAGGTGACATCAAGTCAGTTTCTACGCATAGTTATGCTGTATAGGGTTTTTGAGGAGTGACTGGTAAGTTTGAACTGTCAGCTGTGGTTAGCAGTCCAGAGCTTATCCTTGTGGTAGGCTAAGATGTTTCTCTATTTAATAAAAATAATTGTCATCATGTTATAAATGAATAAGAATTTATTAATTAATGCATTCAATTTTAATATTATATTTTATCCTAATGACAAATTGATAGTTTTCTTTTTCATTGTTGTTGTTATTGTGTGCAGTCAAATCAGTTCTAACCCATAGTAAACACTGTTATGGATTTCTGAGGAGTGGCTAGTGTGTTTAATCCACTGACCTTGTGGCTAGCAAATCAGAAGGCAGCTGAGTGGTGCAAATAGTTAAGTGCTTGTCTACTAGCTGAAAAATGGGCTGTGGTAGCATAGTGGATTATGAACTGGACTTCTAACTGTAAAGTAAGCAGTTTGAATCTACCAGTCACTCTTTGAGAGAAAAATGAGACCTTTCGCTACCATAAAAATGTACACAGAAACCCTATACCGGATGGCTGTGAGCCAGAAGAAAGTGAACGAACACAACCACCAGCATCACCACTAGTTGAAATGTTGGAGTCAGAACACTTCCTGAGGACTAAGGGAAGATAGATTTAGCAATCTGTTTCAGAAAGTTGACAGTCTTAAAATCTCTAAGGATAGAGAAACTGAAAGGCTTCCCTTTGCGAACAGGAACCAGACAGGCATGCCCTTTATCACCACTTCTATTCAATATTGTTTTGGAAGTCTTAGATAGAGCTATCAGGCAAGATAGGGAAATCACGGGAGAAAGATGAGGCTTTCTACTCCCGTAAGGATTTACACCCTCGGAAACCCTGTACAGGGTCGCTATGGGTGGGAACCGACTCGACGGCACTTAACAACAACAACAACAACAAAATGACAAAGAGGAAATAAAACTCTCTCTATTTGCATATGATATGATCCTGTACACAGAAAATCCCAAAGACTCAGCAAAGTAAAAATAAATAAATAAACTAATGGAACTTATTCAGCAAAGTGGCAGGGTAAAAGATCAACATACAAAAATCAGTTGGATTCCTCTAAATTAATCATGACAGCCCTGAAAAAGAAATTAGGAAAGCAATACCTTTTACAATAGCTGCCTAAAGGATGAAATACTTAGTAATAAATATAACCAGAGAGACACACAACCTATACAAAGAAAACTACAGAACACTACTACAAGAAACCAAAAGAGACTTACAAAAATGTAAGAATATACCATGCTCCTAGAAAAGAAGAATTAACATTGTGAAAATGTCAATACTACCCAAGGCAATCTACACATATAACACAATCCCAGTACAGATTCCAATGACATTCTTTAGAGAGATGGAAGAAACAATTACAAACTTTATGTAGAAAGGAAAGAGACCCAGGATAAGCAAAGCACTGCTTAAGAAGAACAAAGTTGGAAATGCCTCACTCCCTGATTTCAAAATTTATTATATAGCTACAGTACTCAAAACAGCCTGGTACAGTGCAGTGAAAGATTCATAGATCAATGGAACAGAACTGAGAATGCAGAAATGACCCCATCCACATACAGCCAACAGATCCTTGATAAAGAGACAAAGTACATTGAATGGGGAAGACATAGTCTCTTCAACAGATGGTGCTGGCAGAATTGGAAATCAATATGTAAAAGATTGAAACAAGACCTTTACCTCATGCCATATACAAAAACTAACTCAGAATGGATTAAAGACCTAAATATGAATCCCAGAATTATAAAGCTCATCAATGAAAAAATTGGGACAAATTTATAGACTTTGATACAGAGAGCACACAGACTACCAAACATTTGTGAAATGTACACAAACAAAAGAACACAAAATAGATGATTGGGACATTCTAATAATTATAAACTTATGTGCATCAAAGGATTTCACCAAAAGAGTAAAAATGGAGCCCACAATGCGAAAAAATATTTTGCAATGACGTATCAGACAAGAGACTCATTTCTAAAATCTATAGGAAACAACAGCTCTACAAGAAAAAGACAAAAAAAAAAAACAATTTAAAAATGAGCACAGGACATGAACAGACACTTCACCAAGGAAGAGATCTGGGCAGCCAACAAACATATGAAGAAATGTTCACGCTCATTAGCCATTACAGAGATACAGATCAAAACAACAATGAGATATCATCTCACACCAGCAATAATAGCGAAGTTAAAAAAAAGCAGAGGATAATAAATGATGGTGAGGATGTAGAGAGACTGGGAATGCAAAATAGTCCAACCACTGGAAAACAGTATGGCATTTCCTCAGAAAGTTGGAAATAGAAATATCATATGATCCAGCAATGCCTCTACTTGGTATATATTCACAAGAAATATCAGCCATAACATGAGTAGATATATGCACACCAATATTCATAGTAGCACTATCACAATAACAAAATGATGGAGAAAATCTAAGTGCCCATCAATGGAAGATTGGATAAACAAAGTGACACATACACACAATGGAATATTATACTACCTAGAAGAACAAATAACAAGGAAGAATAACATGAATAACATGGATGAACCGTGAGGCCATTATGCTGAGTGAAATTAGTCAGTCACAAAAGGACAAATGCTGCATAAAACCATTATTGTAAAACAAAGAAAAGATACCCATACTAAAAGGTGGAAAACAAAATTCTTTGTTGGTTACCGGTGGAGGTGGCATGAGGGTTTGAGGAATGGAAGGATGAGTCAGTACACCACAGGGTAGTGGGTAAACATATCATAGTTCAGGTGTTCAAGGGTGGCAACACACAAGAAAGGGGAAAGGGTGAAAGAACAAGAAATTT